>NC_136509.1:19368784-19586284 GCF_053919585.1 Euprymna scolopes | reverse complement strand
GCATTATGAACATAACAGCCACGCTCTTCAGTGACTGCGGAACACGCTCAGGCAGGATCAGACATTATTTATTTAAAGTCGTGAACCGCACTCTCATCGCTTCTTAGTCAAACATCATGAAAACAGCAAAAAAAAAAAAATTAAATAATGAAAAGAAAAAAGTGCATGTTTAAGATTCAGCCACACAGTGTAGTTATTTAGCGATGAAAATAGTATTCGTAACTTAAGCAACGTTGAGCCTGGTCAATGCTAGACGAGTGGTCATTTCGGAATACCATGCGCTGTATGGAGAAGGACATTAATACTTCACTACAAAGAAATAGCAGCTGGTTAGACCGGTTTTATGATCCCATCTAGTCGTAGCAACTTTTTATCACTCTATTCCCGTTCTTAGGTGCTTGGATGTTTTCCACTGAACCCAAAATGCTTCTGGACCAGGGTGTCAACTCAAAAGGAGCATCCCCACGGCAGTAAGCAGAGGAGGGACATGTTTGTACATTGATCTTCAATCCTATGTTTTCGTTGCTACCAAATCATCTGGTCTGAAGATACCGACATCGTGCCTGAAAACCACCAAGCGTTGGTGTTATTATTTTTCCCCTTTCACTTTGTAAAACTCTATCATGTTCTACAGAGCCAAAAAAAAACAAACAACAATTTTCCTTTTCAAAACAACCAAACCAAATTCCATGTATAAATATCTGAAGACAAAGAGAACGTGAAGTCTTGCCCGGTCGTAAAATAAGCTTTTATATATTTTAATTCATGCAGATTTCATAATTATTGTTACCGAGCCAGTTCTCTATTGAACATATATATATATATATATATATATATATATATATATATATATATATATATAGAGAGAGAGAGAGAGAGAGAGAGAGAGAGTAGCGTCCAAAACTAAGGGACACAATTTTAAAACCTAACATTTGTTATAAATAACAATTGTGAAACGCTGAAATTTTGGCAACAGGTAGTCGTTATCATCCACAATAACATACTAAAATTTGAATCATTTGCAAAAGATAGAAAAAGAATTATAACAATTATTTATTTATTTTCAAAATAGGAACGTCGGAAAGTAAGGGACAAAATTGAGAAAAACAATGTACGTAGTATGCGATATTCAAATTTTTTGATTTCTTCTAAATAAGTCATTTGTAAACGTTGCATCAGCCGGCACCATGGCGAAACGCGAAAAACTTTATTATTCTGTGAGACAAGCTATTGTGAAGCAACACAAGGAAAAGCACACCATTAGAGAGATTTCAGAGAAAGTGAAACGTTCCAAGGGTGTTGTAGACAGGGTTGTTAAATCTTACAATGATACTGGCAAAATAGTTAGTGCTTTTAAAACCGGCAGACTTCACAAAACTTCAACAAGAGAAGATCGAATAATGCAGCGTATATCATTAAAGGACCGTTTTAAGTCTTGAACAGAAATTAAAAGGTTTATGAAGAGTACCTCATGTGTTAATGTGTCAAAACAGACTGTTTCTAGACGACTGCAAGAAATAGGGCTGTTTAATCGAACCCCAGGGAAGAAACCATGTGTTAGTTCGAAGAATCAGAGGAGATTAGAGTTTGCAAACAGAATTTGGACATATGAAAATTGGGCAAAAGTATTTTTCAGTGATGAAAGCAAGTTGAATTTATTTGGAAATGATGGAAAACACAACTTAAAGGGGCGTATTGGTGAAAGATTAAGTGCAAAGTATACTAAGAAAATTGTCAAGTTGGGGGGCGGAAGCGTCATGGTATTTGGAATGTTTTCCAGCCAAGATACAACGCCTCCTGTCCGGTTACAAACTCGTGTAAATAAGCAAATCTATAAAAACATTGTTCAAGATCATGTTGTGCCAATCATACAGAATTCAGGTTTCGATAGGGCTAGCTTTATGCAAGATAATGCCCCATGTCACAAGGCAAAGGTGGTAATGAGTTACCCTAGCGAGCAAGATTTCCAAATTATGGATTGGCCACCGCAAAGTCCTGACTTAAATCCAATAGAAAATCTTTAGGAATAAAATTATGGAAAGAAATCCCACTAACACGGAAGATTTGTGGGTGAAGCTTCAAGAAGAATGGAATAAAATTAGTATCGAGGATTGTCAAGAACGGATTCGTTCATGTAGTCGAAGATGTGCAGCTGTCATTGAAAGCAAGGGATCATTTACTAAATATTAATTGTACATGTATTTTTATTGGTTTTGGCTGTTTACATTGTTTTCCTCAATTTTGTCCCTTACTTTAGACGTTCCTATTTTGAAAATAAATAATTGTTATAATTCTTTTTCTATCCTTTGCAAATGATTCAAATTTCAGTATGTTATTATGGACGATAACGACTACCAGTTGTCAAAATTTCAGCTGTTCACTGTTATTATTTCTAACAAACATATTTTTAATTTTTGTCCCTTAGTTTTGGACGCAACTGTATATATATATATATATATATATATATATATATATATATATATATATATATATATATATATAGTCTAAAGAAGCTTTGAATAAAAACATGCAAAAATAAAAATAAAGAATGCAGTTTAAATTCCCGAAAGGAAAAAATATTTTAACTTTAACCTATCGCAGACTATATATATATATATATATATATATATATATATATATATATATATATATATATATAGTGCTGATTTCAAAAGCTTTTTAAAAAATTACTTAGGTGCCGTCAGCTAGAATCGAAACCAAAACATTTAGCGCTCCAGTTGTGTTCCCCACTGTTTCAGCTATAGATAAGAAAGATTTCAAATTAAACTACACCAAGCCATAAGTGGATTTATGTATGCACAAAAATAATAGAAATATATCGGCAAGTATTTCCTCCTATAACAGACAACACGCTATGCAACATACAAATATCTGTGCGTGAGGTCGCCAAGCTAATCAAGAACCTTGATTCCAGTAAAGCAACTGGCCCTGATGGCATTCCAGTTATAGTGCTGAAAAAGCTCCAACCAGAATTGCCCCCATACTTATAAAACTGTTTAAGCGTTGCCTTAAGGAGAAGTGTTTTCCAACACCCTGGAAAACCTCATCAGTATGCCCTGTATTTAAGAATTCA
Source organism: Euprymna scolopes (assembly GCF_053919585.1). NCBI lineage: Eukaryota > Metazoa > Mollusca > Cephalopoda > Sepiida > Sepiolidae > Euprymna > Euprymna scolopes. The sequence goes on along the minus strand of NC_136509.1, from coordinate 19,583,190 downwards.
GGTGAAAAGTCATCTCCCTCTGAGTACAGACCAATAAGTTTCCTGTGTGTCATGAGTAAGTTGTTGGAATCCATATTAAATAAAGAAGTAGTAAACCACCTCAACAGAAACAACATCCTTAGTGGCACACAATATGGTTTCCGCTCTGCAAGACCTACAGCAGATGTGCTAACGGTTATATCACATAGGATTAGTGAATCTCTTGACAAAGGCTTCCTTTCCAGGGCAATTGCTCTTGACATATCAAAGGCCTTCGACAAGGTATGGGATAAGGGCCTACTTCACAAGATTTCCAGTTACGGTATTACTGGAAATGTTTTCTTAATCATTAAATCATTTCTCTCTGATAAGTTCATAAGAGTAGTGGTTGATGGGCAGAAATCAGAGGCCCACAGTATTAATGCTGGAGTCCCCCAGGGGTCCATCCTGGGCACAACTCTCTTCCTGATCTACATCAATGATCTCCCAAAACACATACTTAAATCATTCGTTGACATCTATGCTGATGACACGACCATCTATGGCAACACATCAAAGGCGATAAATGACAAAGTTCTCTCTAATTCTCTCTCCTCTGATCTTGAGCGCGTGGTACAATGGGAGAAGTGGTGGCTGGTCACTTTTAATGCATCCAAAACCAAGCTTCTGTCTTTACATCATCAATGCTCTGATCCCCATCTGGCATCAATTGAAATAGATGGCTCTCGTCTTGGGGAGACTCCATGTTTTGACAAGCTTCTGGGCTTGACCTTTACCCCTGATCTGAAATGGAATACGTACATCAAATCTGTTGCCAGGGACGCTGGGAAAATGGTGGGATCCTTCTACCGCTCCAGAAGATATCTCACTACTGATGCAATTCTCTATCTGTATAAAAGCCAAGTACGTCCAATGATGGAGTACTGCTGCCACATCTGGGCAGGAGCTGCTAAAAACAGCTTATCCTGTCTTGACAGAGTACAAAATAGACTTCGTGGTTTAGTGGGGAGTGCCCTTTTCTCTTCCTTGCAACCTCTCTCCCACAGAAGAGACATTGCGAGCCTGTCTTTGTTTTATCGTTATTTCCATGGCAGGTGCTCGTCTGAGCTCCAATCCCTCGTCCCCCCCCTCGCCAATCTTTCACGAGAAACACCCGTCTGGCTGAAACTACTGTCAATAATTTTCCCCACTTTTTATCTGTGCCTAAATCCAAACGTAGATTCCATGAGCAAAGCTTCTTTCTTAGAACTGCACACCAGTGGAACTTTCTGCCGCTTGCCTGTTTCCCACCTCACTACAACTTGGACGTCTTCAAGTCCAACATAAACAAACTCCTGCCAAACCGCCCCCTTAAGTAAGACACTCTATCAAAACCCCCAATACTAATGATTACTACAATACTATTTCATTGATTATGGTACACGCAATAACCCTTATCCCTGAGTGTCCTTCGGGCCTTGATAAGTGGTGACCCCCATGTAAAAAAAAAAAAATGAACATTTTGCATTTCAACTTGCCAACATATTTCTGTACACGTAATTCATCCATCCAAACAAAGATTTTATTCCTTATAAATCATCCTTGGTGTATGATGACTATTTCCTGTTCATTATAGTGTTATCTGATTAGTATTCTAAGAGTTTATCGGTTAAATATTTACACACAGACAGACACAGATACATACATCTGCTGCTTGATTTATATAGATGACTGGTTTTAAATAACCAGAAAAGCGTTGATATGCCGTGAAACAAAACAACCAAACCAAATACTATGAATAAATATTTGAAGATATAAAGAACTTGAAGATATAAAGACCTTTACTAAAATGACTCATATTAAATAACTCGAAAAGCGTTGATATGCCGTAAAATAAAACTACCAAACCAGATGTACGTCGTTAGTTATGTGTAGTTAACGGTTGAGATGTTTAGTTTGCGACTGCTGTCATCGATGCGTTTCAAGTTAGGAAAATGAACATCGATATTCGCAAGCACATGTTTAGTCGGCGGGAAATCTGTTATTTGTTGCTTACGCAGACTTTTTAATTGATCTTTTGTATTCCAACTCGCAAGTAATGACGTCACGACCTGTAACAAAATAGAACATGTATTGATTGCGAAAACGACACCAACAATGGCGATCACCAGATCAATGGTCGCCATCGTTGGGACGATTAATCGAGATAGGAATCAAAAAACGGAAAAATCGAACCTTTTGTTGGCTATCGATATCGGAATCAGAATTAATTTAGACCTATTTTCCGACGTCAAAAACGTGTTTTTTTGATTTTTCCTATTTACTTGCCTCCCCACGAGGGCAGAGTTAGACACCAAGGTCGTTTTTTAATGTGTAGAAAGGGACTAAAAATAAAAAAAACGGCCAGGCTTTGCCGGGCGTTCCTGCAAGCTTAGATAAATGCTTTTGCAGTTGTAACAAGAAAGCTACGATAATATCATAACGTCTCTATTTACACTGAACATCTACAGAATTCCAACATCAATATATTACATATGAATGAGTCCCCTGTGGAATTTCCACAGGTCTCGCTAGTTCCAATTAATTAAATAATTTTGTTTTTTAACTTTATTTCCCATTGCTAGTGCTGATGGTCTGATGATAAATATTTATTGATTTTAAAATATATGTAAAACACAATTACAGATCAACTACCACAAATTTATTTTTGTGTTTTAGAAAATATATGTATATATTGCTTTTTTTTTTTTTTTTGTATAAAATAAAATACGCATCGTGCGCTTGAAACCAAATCACAGCGTAATATTAGGAAAATAAACAAATATTTTACTTGTTTGAAATTCATCATAAATATATTTCAGAGGTATACTCCATCTTCAGTGTGTTGTTTTGCTTCTTTTTTTCCTTTTCTTCTTCGTTGCCATGTTGTAAACATTTCAAAATACAATCGCTAGATACAACGCGCAGCTCTATACAAGCAGACTTCTTTCTCAAAATTTACAACATGGCAACGAAGAAGAAAAGGAAAAAAAGAAACAAACAAAACAACACACTGAAGATGGAGTATACCTCTGAAATATATTTGTGATAAATTTCAAACAAGTAAAATATTTGTTTATTTTCCTAATATTATGTTGTGATTTGGTTTCAAGCGCTCGATTCGTATTTTATTTTATTCAAATTAAAACAACGTTTCTATTGAACATTCATTCTTGACATTTTTTTTGTATTTTTTGTTGTTTGTTTGTTCATTTGTTTTTGTTTTTTTTCAGTAATTTGGTAAAAAAACACTCTAAAGCTAAATATTTGGAGACTTAACAGGAATCAGAATCGGTGATTGTATTTGAATCTGAAATTTATTGGAATCGTTCCGTCATTGTCGCCAACCAGTGGTTCACGGACCATTGGTCGCCCATACAAAGGTTTTGATGATCTGCGAAAAATTATATTTCTTTATTTTGTTTCGTTTACTAGATGTACGGGGTGTCCCAAAACATCATTTACATCCTTGAAGTTATTTGCTGAGTACAACCATTACAAAATATTCCTCAGGGTATCAGAGTATTAAATTTGAACTGAGCACCATCAAATTATGCGTTTAGAGTAAGAAACTACCGTAACCAGGTTTTTCCATAACGTTGGTTGGGAAGAAGAGACAGCATCAGATGAACACCCACCATCACGTTCATCTGACCTGCTTTATTTTCTTTTCTTTATTTTTGGTAGTCGTAAAGAACAGGGTTTATGAGATGAAACCAAAACATTAAGAGATTTTTTAATTACATTTTCATCATAAACAAGGCACAGTGCCACTTTGATGTAGTGGAGCTATTACCAGGTACATAAATTGCAGGGATACTATGTAGGGAGTTGAGCAGCAAGATGTCTGTTCACATTACACTTGAACTTCTGCACGCCAGTACAGTTGGGGAAGCAGGAACTCGGAATATAATTCCAGAGTCTAGCCATTCTGGGGAAGGAAGTATTAGAGTAGAAGGCTTTCTTACATCTAGGGATCTCTACTGTGTAGGGTGGGATTTTGCTGCTTTGACGGGGGTATTTACGCGAAAGAGGTACAGGGTTTGTAATTCGTCGGAGCATTAAAATACTTGTAAAACAGGCAGAAGGATGCAATATTTCGTCAGAGTAGAATCAGTTTTTCAAAAGACTAGGGCTATGACAACAGAATGCTCTGATTTCCAACGCGCATGTCGCCAGATCAGACGCATGGACACATGGCTATGAAATTCCGTCTCGTCCGTCTTACTCTCCTGATCTTGCATCCTCTAACTTTCATTTCTTTGCAGCCATGAAATTGTTTTTGAAAAGAAAACGTTTCCTAGATAATGGGGTTTTGATTTTCGAAGTCACGTCATGGTTGGAGAACCAACCTAAACATTTCTACACACACGATCTCCAGAACTGCATTAAACGATGGAAAAAATACGTGACTATGTAGAAAAAGACTAATAACTGTGCCAAGTTTCATTGCCCTACTACTAAAAGAAGCTAGCCAGGGGCATTATATATTGAACGTCCCTCGTATATACTAATAGAAAGAAAGAATTGAAAAGCAATAAGGTTGAAAATCTGAAAGAGAAAGAAAAGAAAACGATTCGAAACAGTTTGCTATGCTGTGAGCAGCGGCCATTAGAAAATTGCTTCATCGAATAAGCAAACCGGAAGCGCAGTCTGTGTTCCACGAAAGCGCACGTCGACGCGTGATCATAAAAAGCGTTGAAGGCAGCGTAACGATTTTACACCCGAAGATATTATTTTTATCGACTGTGTAATTCACGTCATTATAAAGTCATTTAGACGACGTGAGCAGTCTATATCGACACCTCATTACCGCTAGTTATTGCTCTCTAATAGAATATACCTCATTTACGCAGAAACGACTATCTTTTAATGAGTCGTTCGGTTATCCTATTATCAATTGAAAACCTTTCCATTCATTTTAATGTATTTATTTACCGATAGTTTACGCGTTATTTCGTTCATTTCTACAATAGTGGCGCGATCGAAAATACACTTTTTATTTGGTTTAGAGGCTCAAATGAACCATAATGGTTAACCGTACGCCACTCTTGGCATGTTTTTTTCTTTCTTTTTCCTGGCGACGTATGTATATATTCCGTCCTGTCCAGTTCTAAGGGTTTGCTTTCCCAGGCTTTGTCTTCTCCCTCTGAGAAAGTGTTATTGTTAATCGCTTGAGATGCCCTTACTGGAGAATGCCGGTGAGTCTGCCCATGTTCTTTCTTTTTTTTTTTTTTTAAGGAGACAGTGCTCTTTCTCTAGGGCGCTGACTTTTACAATCTTGCTCTCCGACCCTTGTGTCACATTATCGGTCCGTGGAAAGGAGAGAAAAAATTTCCCTCAATCAACTATAACATCTTTCTAGAACATCCTATCCATAGAGCAAGATATCACCAGGTTGTGTCCAAACAGACTACAACATGGTCGTCTTCAAGTCTAATGTAAACAAATACTTGCTGAGTTATCCTCTTGAATAATCAATTCCTCTTAAGTAATCTTCCGCCCTCTCGTAGTGGCAATCTTTTTAACATTTATTCATATGATTTTCTTTTAATTTTCCCTGGTAGTTACAGTTTTCTTGATTTCGTCTAATGTTCTTCTTGTGTTTCTAGTGCTTACGCAGTCTTATACTAGTTTAATTTTTCTGTAGTTTCCCGACGTTATTTAATTATATGTGTTAGTCTCGACATATTATTTCTCACTAGGAGTTTTTACACAGACCATCTTCAAAGAATTATCTTTGAAAACAACTTGTGGTGTTCCCTGGAGTCTGATTGACAACAAGTCTACCCAGATTTCTAGCACCCACCACCTCTTTCAATAACCTTTGTAAATTAATTTGTGTTATCGATATAGCCGTTTACCATTGACCCTTCATTAGTAGCGACCATTAGTCTTCACTTGGAATTGGGGTGCAATAAGGCACCCAAGGTCCCAATTCTTCTTGCACATCCAATGGATGTCTGGTTAGTGCTTTCTCTCCCCTGTTTTTATCCTCTTTTACCTTCCTCGCTTATTTTGGTGTGGAACCACTTCATGGTGACACAAAAAGGTGGGTGGGGGCGAGGTCGCAAAGAGGTTAACTTACAATTCTACAATTTCGGTTTATATGATTCCAGATTTCCAGCACTTTCAGTAACCTTTGTAAATTAGTTTACTTTATTACACTAACCGTTTATTATTATTATTATTATTATTATTATTATTATTATTATTATTATTATTATTATTATTACACTGATTCGCTTCGACCGTAATCATCCTGACTATCCTTACAAGGAAAATGGAATATTCCAAATGGCTAATAAAACAAAAAATAATTGATGTCGCTGGTTATGAAAACACATCCTGAATATTTATTTATATGTCGAAATAAGTAAAATTATGTAGTGCTTTTGTTGTTTAGGGAGCTTTTAAATATCCGCATTTTAGGTGAAAACATTATTACCTACTTATATATCATGCAGAAATTAATACAAATTCCAATGCATTTAAGGTGAAAACATTATTACCTACTCAAGTGTCGCTTCGACCTTTATCATCCTGACATCCCTTGAAAGGTGTTGCTGGTTAGGAAAATTAGCCAAATCCTGCTTATAAATAAATCGAAATAAGTAAAATCGTGTAGTGCTTTAGTTGTCCAAGAAGCTTTTAAATCTCCGCATTTCCTGGGAAAACATTATTACTTACTTATATGTCATGTTGAAAATAGTACAAATTCCAACGCATTTCCGGTGATAACATTATTATCTACTCAGGTATCGCTTCGACTGTTATCATTCTAACTGTAACGTAATCTCCCATTGAGGAGCGTTAGAACTATGCTGAAGTAGCTTTTTATTCCCGGGTGACGCCAGATAACCCAAGGATTTAAGATAAAATATATATTTTTTATTTCATATCAAAATAGATATTGTTTGAAACCAGAGAAATATATCTTTACGGCTAAAATTTGATAACAGGAAATTTCACTTATAACATTGTCTGGCCTTAAATGAACTCAAGGTCAGATGTCAGAATTGACATCTGACCTTGAAAATCGTGAGAATTAGTAATTCATATTTCAGGTATGAGAATGGTGCCCACCCAGGGACCTGGGGCTTAGGATTTCGTGGAGATTTCGTGGCGAAATCTTATTGGCTGGGGAGAATTTCCACCCCATCCACATACCTTATTATATATACGACTGCCGTGCGAAAATTAGTCAGATAGAGTTGAGTCGCAGAGTAGAGTTGGGAGTTGAAGTAGATTGTTTGTTGAATCCGAGAAGAGACGTGACCCCTCCCCACCTCATCCATCCGTCTGTCGCTGTCTGTGAAGAGATTTGAGACTTTGGAAAAACTTACTACGAATTGAATGAGAATTGTAAAAACATTTTTTGTACATAATTTTGTGAAAATTAGGCTTCTGTAGATAGACAACATGAGTTTGTCTTTCTTCCTGCCTGCTGCTTTGATGTTCGCTTTCAGCATACCAGATTTCATGTAACAACCTCAGAGAAGACTAGATGACACGTGCCGAGAATTCTAGAGAAATAAGAGTCCTTAACCACCTTCTCTTGAGTGAGGGGTTACAGGAGTGAGGGGTTAAAAGGAAAGTGGAATATTCCACCAAATGGAAACAAACAAAAAATTGTTGTCACTTGTTAGGAAATTTTTTTCAACTATTTATTTAATGCCATGAAAAAGTCACTTCTGATTGACTGTAAGAAAGAATATTTTTGTTTTGTTTTTGTTTTTTTTCAATTACTCTATTTAATGCTAAAATTGTTAACATTATAAAACTGCCCTTGAAAATCATTTCCGATTAATCACAAAAATGCCCTGAAAAAGTCATTTCTGATTAATTATAAAAATTCCCGCCATCGCCCCACCAGCGCCAGCGCCACGGCCACAACCACCGTCATAATTGTCGCCACTGCCACTACTGCCTCCACTGAAACTTCCACCGCCGCCACCGTCACCGCCTTCATCTTTATTGCAACTGCCCCTAGCCCCACCACAGTCACTACCACTGCAACTGCCATCATCACTTCCACCACCACCACGGCCTCAATCTCCACTGCAATTGGAACCACCATTGTCATCATCATAACCACCGCCGCCAAAACCACTGCTACCACCATCACTACTGCTACTACTGACGTCAAATCATCAAGTAGTATGATTTTCATTGTTTTCTCGTGTAGGTAGAATGCTGTACAGATACCTTATTTCTTGGGTAGAATACTGTACAAGTACTTTATTTGTCCTCATATTATTGTGAAAGCAAGAGGAGAGGACGGAAGGGGTATAAGTAGTCAGTCCCGGAAATGGCTTAAGCAGTTTACGATTGGAAAATCACTTTATTTCAAAGATATATTGAAGAATGGAGTGTATGGTGTAACTTCCAGCAATGGCTCGAGCAGTTTACGATCTTAACATCACTTTATTTCATATATATTTTTAAGAGAGGGAGCTATAAGGAGTCAGTCCCGGAAATGGCTTAAGCAGTTTACGATTGGAAAATCACTTTATTTCAAAGATATATTTAAGACTGGGGTGTATGGTGTAACTTCCGGTAATGGCTCGAGCAGTTTACGATCTTAACATCACTTTATTTCATATATATTTTTAAGAGAGGGAGCTATAAGGAATCAGTCCCGGAAATGGCTTAAGCAGTTTACGATTGGAAAATCACTTTATTTCAAAAATATATTTAAGACTGGAGTGTATGGTGTAACTTCCGGCAATGGCTTGAGCAGTTTACGATCTTAATATCACTTTATTTCATATATATTTTTAAGAGAGGGGGTTATAAGGAGGCAGTCCCGGAAATGGCTTAAGCAGTTTACGATTGGAAAATCACTTTATTTCATCAAACAAATTCAAACATTCAATTTCATAACGAATTAAGAATATTTAGCTTATAAAAAATATATATTTGCAAGTGTTGCCATACCATCTGCCAACATCTTATATTTTTATTTTTTCTTTAACCAAATTCCACCAATCGCACTCCTTATGAACTCATTCCATTTTCTTACCACTATGAAAAAATGCAAACGTTAACATGTAACATGTTTCTATCAAATCTTATTATTTACATGTCAAATTATCGGATTATCAGGAAAATATTGTGACATAGTTATTACTGATTTACAAATCACTTTGATTAAATCATGATCTCTAGAAAAAAGTTATGCCTTACTATAGTTCTATTTTTTGTAATATGATATCTCAAGCAGTTCTCCATATTTGGCTAGAAAAATATTTATTTTTAAATTCAAGGTCAAACCGGAACTAATATTACACTGATTATTCTATTGAAGGACATTCTATTGTTTGCTTATGTGATGATGTTTCCAACTACCATGGAATTTCCACGGGTTCTGCTAGCTATTATTATTGGCTCACAAGGAGCTTTCACATTGGTTATCAAAGATCTCTCCTTGACAACAACCTATGGTGTTCCCTGGAAGCTGAGTGACAACGGGTCTCCCCAGGTTTGCAGTACTCTCCACCTCTTTCGATAACATTTGCAAATAAAATTACATTATTGAACCAGCTGCTTGCTATTGATTTCTCGTTGGCAGCGGCTATTGGTCTTCACTGGAATTTGAGTGACAATAAGCCTCCCGAAGGTCCGAGTTCTCTTCGCACTTATCCGGCGGTCTGGTCAGTTCATCGGTCTTTCCTTCCTCCTTGACTCTACTTGGTTATTTAGTTTCACTCTTTTTTAGGGGGAGTAGTGATGTGACAATGGGAGGCTTGGGTTGAGGTTAGAGAACTTATGGATATGCAGTTTCAGTGGACTTGGTTTTATGTAGTGTTTCATGTTTTACCTTTGCAGCAGTTTGTTTGGCTCTCGCTTATTGCTCCTGTGTGTTAGTTTCCACATTCAAGGATTTTCCTTAATATTCATTATTGTTGTTCTTTGTACTTTTCAAGTCATTCCTTTGATTCCAATTTCTCCAATTCTTTTTTCAATGTTTTTTCTGAATTGTTCCTAGTGCTCCTACTATTATCGGTATTATTTTGATTTTCTTCATCTTCCATATCCCTTTCAGCTCTTTGGCTAGCTTTGTATATTTGCTCTGTTTGTTTTTTTCTTTGATATCCACCCTGAGGTCAGCTGGAATAGCAAAGTCTACGATTTGACCGGACTTTTCTTTCTTGTTAATTATTACGACATCTGGTCTTCTTGCTTGGATGGGTTTGTGAGATATTGGAAGAATATAACTGTTAAAATTTATTCTCCATTACAAGTTCAGAAAATATTACTTCTTCAATCAAGACTGTCTTTTCAATGAATGTACCAGAGTACATAACTCTATGCTCCAAATCTCTTTGAGGCAAACGAAATAACCAAGGCAAAGAATTACTTCTTTTTGTGCTTTAGATGAAAATATGTTTCATCTAACACTAGTTAACAAATTTATACATAAAATCTATGGATTAAAAAATGGCAGACATGTGTTTATCATCGTGACTGATTCTGTGTGAAGTGTTGTTCTTGTGTCTTTGCGGCTCTCAATTTTTTCCTGTATTTTTGTACTTATGTGCCATCACTTATTAAGACCAAAAGCCACTCGAAGCTAAGGGTTAACGAGATGGGTGTATTGTCAGTTTAATAATGAGGCAGATAAGTGGATTGGAGATTGTTGGGGTCAATAAAGTTTCATTACTTATGGCGACCGTTTATGTTAAATATTTGTTGACATTGAATGTAAAAGCTGATCATGTCATAATCTACAAGGAGGTAGTCTTGTATTAGAATGGGAAAATATTAGAAAGAAACTGTGTTCATGGAAAATCTGCCTGGCGAGAAACATATGAAAGAAGAAAGGAATGTTTGGGTATGTTTAACTGTAGTTTCCAAAAGAAAAAAGGGTCACAAAATAAATATATAACAAATAAATGTTACCAAAGGCAAGATAAGTTATGAACTCGAGGATAAATGTTTACTAAATGGACGGATTGTATTGATGGAACGATTTCAATATTTTTTCCGATTCCGAGACAATTTCAAATTATGTTCTAAATTTCTGATTTCAATACACTTAGCGATAGTTTTTTTTTATGTTAAACTCGGAAATCTATACAGCAAACATCCATGTAATATGGATATTTTTTTCATGGAAAATTGAAAGGAAGAGTACTTATGAAGCGGTCCATAATAATAATTTATTAACATTAGATTTAAGGAAGACCAAGCTGTAATCAGCGTAGAAAGAGTCTTGCGGTAATGTGTTCCACAAGTGAAAAGCCCCTCCATGCAAAAGGAAAACAAAATATTCCCAGATAAAAATAACGTGAATCGTTTTATTTTCTTTAACAAAGGGCACCTTTCTAATTAACTAATTATTAATTAGCTAACCAGGATTAATAATTAGGATTTCTTTTACTAATGAGTTATCGCTTATTTTTAGTAAGTACATTAGTTTATTTTTTAGTTGGTACATTACTTTATTTTTAGTTAGAATATCAGTTTATTTTTAGTTGGTACATTACTTTATTTTTTAGTTAGTACATTAGTTTATTTTTCAGTTAGTATATTAATTTATTTTTCAATTAGTACATTAGTTTATTTTTTAGTTAGTACATTAATTTATTTTTTAGTTGGTACATTAGTTTATTTTTTAGTAAGTACATTGGTTTATTTTTAGTTACAACATTAGTTTACTTTTTTAGTTGGTACATTAGTTTATTTTTTAGTTAGTACATTAATTTATTTTTAGTTAGTACATTAGTTCATTTTTTGTTAGTACATTAGTTTTTTGTTAGTACATTAGTTTTTTAATTTGTACATTAGTATTTTTATTAGTACATTAGTTTATTTTTGTTAGTACATTAGTTTATTTTTGTTAGTACATTAGGTTTTTGTTAGTACATTATTTTTTTCATTAGTACATTAGTATTTTTATTAGTACATTAGTTTATTTTTAGTTAGTACATTATTTTTTAATTAATACATAAGTTTATTTTGTAGTTAGTACATTAGTTTATTTTTTAGTTAACACATTACATTATTTTTGTAAGTACATAAGTTTATTTTTAGTTTGTAAATCATTTTATTTTTAGTAAGTTAATTATTTTTTAGTTATTACATTAGTTTATTTTTAGTTAGCACATTAGTTTATTTTTAGTTAGTACATTATTTTTTAATTAGTACGTTAGTATTTTTAGTTAGTACATTAGTTTATTTTTTAATTTGTACATAAGTTTATATTTGGTTAGCACATTACTTTATTTTTAGTTAGTACATTTGTTTATTTCTTTAGCTATTACATTAGTTTATTTAGTTAGTACATTAGTTTATTTTTCAGTTAGCACATTTGTTAATTTTTCGGTTAGTACATTGGTTTAATTTTTTAGTTAGTAGATTAATTAATTTTTTGTTAGCACATTAGTTTATTTTTAGTTAGTACATTAGTTTATTTTTAGTTAGTACATTAGTTTATTTTTAGTTAGTACATTTGTTTATTTTTAAGTTATTACATTAGTTTATTTTTTAGTAAGTACATTAGTTTATTTTTATTAAGTACATTTGTTTATTTTTAGTTAGTACGTTTGTTTATTTTTAAATTAGCACATTAGTTTACTTTTTAGTAAATGTATTAGTTTATTTTTAATTAGCACATTAGTTTAATTTTAGTACATTAGTTTATTTTTTAATTAGTGCTTTAGTTTATTTTTTAGTTAGCACATTAGTTTATTTTTATTTAATACATAAACTGGTTAGAAAACAACCATCTCTTGCCAGTTTAGAATCAAAGTTTTTTTTTCTAAATTTTAGATAGTCATCCGAGGCATCGCTAATCTAGAAAATACCAAAATTGTAGGTATTAGTTTTGTTGTTTTTGGGTTTGTTTTTTTTTTTAGTTTTATCTAGATATATACACACTGATAACTGCCATTTAGATTTTCTGGTGTCTTACTTTGGGAAAAACAAAAAAATGAACTATCTTAACGCTATACTGTTGAGTCCTTGGACCTATGATTCTAAGACGATATTATAAAAATCTGAATATAATTCAACTAGACACATTTTATAAATAAGACCATTCCTGGCTGTCTTCGTTTTGTCTACTAATCTAGTTCTGAATTTGGCACTTTGTCAAAAATTAGGCAAATGATAACGTGGAACAATGGATAATCTCCGCACTTTATCACAGAGGAACAGGCAAAGGAAGTATGACAAAGTCAGTCCACACAAAATAATCATTTTTTTTTATATATTTTAATTTTTTAAATGAAGATTTATAAGTGATATAATTTCTATTATTCGCACAACATTTCAAGGTTCCTAGATATGGTTCAAAAGAGAGTTGCCAACCTTATAGGTCCTGAACTGTCACACAAGCTTCGGCCTCTGTCCCATCGACGAAATGTTGCATCCCTCTTCCTGTCCTACAAGTACTTTAACGGTAAATGCTCCGACGAACTGCAAGCAGTTGTACCCCCTCTACGTAAATACCCCCGACAAACCCGACAAGCCGTAAAATCCCACCCCTTCACAGTAGAGATCCCTAGATGTAAGAGACCCTTCTACTCCAATAGTTTCTTCCCCAGAACCACTAGGCTTTGGAATTCCCTTCCGGGTTCCTGCTTCCCCAACTGTACTGACATGCAGAAGTTTTAGTGTAACGTAAACCGACGTCTTGCTGCCCAACTCCCCACATAGTACCTCTGTAGCTTATGTCCCTTATAGTAGCCCCCTACATCAAAGTGGTAATGTGCCTTGTTTGGGGTGAAAATGTAATAAAAAACAATTAGCCTTCTTAAGTCGAACTCGAGAATCGGCACAGAATTTTGAATGGAACACTTTATTTAAACCACAGAGGTAGCATGATCTCGTTCTGTCGGCCATGACAAAGTAAACGTCCTATATGATTCACGATTGTATCTTGAGTGTCGCTTGCACTGAGGATTGAAACTTCAACCTCCAGAAGAGTGTAACTATACAACTGAATTTTACCAAGTACTTTATCCACGATGCCATTGGCCCATATTTTGTATCGATGATTTGTTACAACAATAAAAAAAATGAAGAATTTGTAACACCATGTTAACCCCCCCCCCCGCTTGACAACATCGCCGTTAATCCCAACATTGTTTTCGTAGTTTTCTCCTTTGTTTTCTCTTCTGATCGTGACTTCATCCTTTACATTGGCGTCTATTGCACGGGTTCACAAGTTTAATAAAATAAAATAAAACAAATCACAAACTACAACGAATTCTGCTAATATCATTTACACTCTGCGTGTGTGTGTGTGTGTGTGTGTGTGTGTGTGTGTGTGTGTGTGTGTGTGTGTGTGACACCATCGGCCCTCTGAACGTTAGGGTCCACATTTACATCTACTGACGACGTGTTCGTCAGTCGGTTGATCAATATATTTCCCCATATCCTCTGAGCCACATCCCGTCTTCAATCCTTCCAGTTTTCTTGACCCTCCACGACTAATTTGGGCGGCATCTGCATCGGTTGATATCTTTTCTTTTGGGGGTTAGGGATGGGGGTATAGCAAAGAAAGGGGAAAAAAACGAAGAAACTTTATGGCTTGAAATTTTCTGTGGCTGAGCCTCTCGCTCATTGGCAAATCTCTCACCTACCCAACCTGATACCACCCGCTCTTAGACGTAATGGCTCGCTCTTAGGAAAAATGAAACTGGATTTTCACGCAGCAAAAAAATTTTTTAAAATAAGTAAAAATAAAAAAAACATTACACTACCAACAAGAAAAACAACCACAACAACAATTATTTATGTGACCCCCTCGACGCAAATACCCCCGACAAACCCGACAAGCAGCGAAATCCCACCCCTTCACAGTAGAGATCTCTCGATGTAAGAGAGCCTTCTACTCCAGTAGTTTCTTCCCAAGAACAGCTAGACTTTGGAATTCCCTTCTGGGTCCCTGCTTCCCCGACTGTACTGACATGCAGAAGTTCAAGTGTAACATGAACCGACATCTTGCTGCCCAACTTCCTACACAGTACCCCTCATGCCTATGTCCTTGATCGTAGCCCCCTACAACAAAGTGGCATTGTGCCTTGTTTGGGGTGAATATGCAATAATAATAATAATAATAATAATAATAATAATGAAGAAGAAGAAATACGATTCAAGAATTTATAATATTTAAATAGGAATTAAGTGACACGCCTGGTTAAGCTAATCTCCTGACACGAATCCTATTGTTCGTGTCTGGGTTATTTCAGGATGGTACAACAAGAAAGAATGACAACAGAAAGATTAAAAAACAAAAAACAAAAAAAAAGACAAAAGATTGCTATTTTAAATAGGCCAGATCTAGTTCTGGCTAATTCCCCACCTCCTCCAACGTAGCACCGCAACTCTCGCTTCTTTACTATTTTGTCTTCACCGTTTCCTAACAAGAGAGAATAATTGCTAGTTTCTGTTGTTTAAAATGGGTGGTATGTGGAGCTTTCTTTTTTATCTTCTCATAGTGTTACATTACGCTTTACAGGCGGTTGTATAAACCCTTTATATCCCGGGTCGCTGCCCTCGTCGTCGTGGTTGTTGCCATTATCATCATCACCGTTCTGAACTTAGGAAGTTTTTTGTTTATATATATATATATATATATATATATATATATATATATATATATATATATATATATGTGTGTGTGTGTGTGTGTGTGTGTGTGTGTGTGTATAAAGTTGAACGTCTGTGTGTGTGTCTGGTCACGAATAGGCTCCTATATGACTAGTATAGAAAACTGATCACATATATATGATAGAAAACTGATCACATATAATGATAGAAGTTGTATCGAGACACAGGAATGGGTATGTTTGATCTAGCATAATGATGATTCATTAAAATTGTGGGGTCTGCATACGCGCCTGGTTCACAAAGTATGGAAATAAAAAAATTTTAAATTAATAAAAAAAACGTTTAAAGTGTTTTTGATATAATATTAATAATAATAATAATAAGAAGAAGAAGAAGAAGAAGAAGAAGAAAAAGAAGAAGAAGAATACTTTGATAAGTACGCTTTTGCTTAAATAGGGATGGTATAATAAAATTGTGGGGTCTGCGTTCGCGCCTGGCCTCCATAGAATGGAAATAGGCACAAACTTTAATAAAGACTTTTCATATCTATCTGCGTAAGTATACTTTGATAATTATGTTTCAGTTTGAAGAAATATGGTATAATAAAATTATGGGGTGTTCGTTCGCGCCTGACTTCCATAGAATGGAATATGTCAGAAAGTTTAACAAGGTTTTTTTTTTAATATAGATCCATAGAATATTGCGATAAGTGTTTCAGTGTGAACAGGTATGGTATAATAAATTATGGGGCAGATCTATTTTATTTTTACTTTCATCATATTTTGCTTTGGTTTTGATACCCCCAAATTGGAAGCTATCTCTTTACAACCCTTCCTTTTCATAACCTACAATACTTTCATAAATCAAAGTCCATTTTCTGTAAGCTGTTTTTGAACCCAATCAACGACGGGTACTTTTGCTAGTATATATATATATATATATATATATATATATATATATATATATATATATATATATATATATATATATGTATTTGTGTGTGTATATATATATATATATATATATATGATACATACAACTGACCATACTCATTCTGTAGCACGCGTATATATAAACATATATAAATTCAACTGTCCAACCTTTTTGAAAAGATGGGATTACCCAGTCGACGAAGAAAAGACGCAAGCAAACAAGGTTTACATAGTTTTATAATGTCTATTATTATATAATAGCAAATGTGTATGTCTGTAGATCTGTGAGGTCATTCCCGATGGGCTGTGTCGATTTTTATGAAATCTGACACACAAGTATTTTATATGCCTGGCAGTGTTCTTAAATAAGTTTTGTATGGAATGGCTTCAATAAGTATTGATAATCGATAATCGAAATAATCCGAGGAAAGAAGGAACAGGTAATTTTAACCTAAGTTAACACTTTACACAGCCTAACATCACAAGTGCATTTGAGAAGTTTTATTACCACACATGCAGACAAGCTCGACATAGAAAATCTACAGTAGGTTCTTTGATATGACAGGGGTGCGTTTGAGAACGATTAAAATATGATACTTGACTTTTACATTTTAAACCTTAATTCTAACTATTTTATGTAAAAAGTAATTTTATAAAATCAACAATAGGTTCTCTACAGTGCAATGTGATAAGATAGGAGCGAGTTCAAAATGAGTCCTTCTCTTAAGAACACAATTGAAATATGATACCTGACTTTTGCATTTTAAACTTTAATTCAAACCATTATATATAAACAATAATTTTATAAAATCACTGCAATGCAATGTAGACTGATTGTGGATTAAGCCCTGCGAGTATACATGCAAAGCTTTATTCCCGGTGCACTGCCACGAGTGCCCAACTAGAGTAAACAATTAATCGATTTTATTGAAAAGTATTGATTTGATCGATTTCCATGACAATAAAAATCACGTTGACACACCGGCATAATCACGTTGACACACCAGTTCCCGCTGGATCACCGAAGTTAAGCAACGTTGAACCTGGTCAATACTAAATGAGTGACCATTTGGGACTTCCAGGTGCTGTATGTGCTCTCCGCTTATCTCTGCATTGTTTCCAGTCGTCCTGGACTTCTCCTTGCCACTGGGCTCAAACAATGTCGATTCAGGAGAGGTGTGGTTAGCGATTGCGTAACCTTTACCTCACAATTACACGCACAGCTGCCCCTATAGGCGGGGGTATCCTTTGTTTTTCGAGAGTGAACGGAGACATCGAAAAATATGGAAGTGCTAAACATTCGTCGATCCCGGTTCCCGTCGGGTCTCCCTTCTAGTGTCACTGGAGTAACAATACACAATCGCCACCTTCGACAAACAAACTCTGCTAAACGACATCATGGCAGGTAAGAAAAGAAAAAAAAGAAAATAATATATTGTATTGTTTTTAAAAAAAATCCCGATGGGAGCTTATTTATAAGTCGAAAATGAAACTTTAAATAAATACATATTTGTTTATTAAGAAAAATACAAATACGCACGTGGTCGTTCTTTCTAACTTCACGTTTTGAATTCCATTGTCTCTGTGTTACTTAAAATTGAATTACTACTAATATTATATATATATATATGTATATATATATATGTATATATATATGTATATATATATATAACTACTTCATATATATATATAACTACTTCATATATATATATAACTACTTCATTTACTCACATAAAATTGATATACGAAAGTATAGATTTATGCGTAAACTTTAAGTATTTACTTCAAAAGTGCTCAATACGTAGGTAGAGCTAGTTAGTAATTTATAAAATATATATGAAGATTAAGCTACACTGAATATTCGGCGTTTCATCCACTCTAGGATTCCTCAGGCTTATGAGTGGATGAAACGCCGAATATTCAGTGTAGCTTAATCGCCATATATATTTTATAAATTACTATATATATATATATATACATATACATATATATATATATATATATATATATATATATATATATATATATATATATATATATATATATATATATACGTGTGTGTGTGTTGGTCTTTGTTATAGAAGTGTTATGTGTGTGTATTTACTGTCCGGCTATATGTGTGTGTGTATTTGCTATCCGGCTATTTCACAAGCTATTAATCGATCATTAGATAAATCGAAAGATGGGGAGCAGACTTAAGTATGCATAACCAGATCGATAATAGGCTTACAGATATACAGATAGATACCGTGTGCCGGTTGAGACTAGCATATCAATCTATGGCCGCCATTATCGCCCGATTTTATTGACTAATGAGATTGAGCTCGGCTTTCAAACTGTCGGCCATTTTGGAAAAAGGGAAAACACAAAGCGAAGAATCATCATTATGTAACATCAGATTGGCACTAATTGCTTAATCGATAATAATTAATAACCATGATAATGAGCCAGTTTCCGTTAAAATCAAAGTATACATCAAATGTACACACGGTTATATATATATATATATATATATATATATATATATATATATATATATATATATATATATATATATATATAGCAAAAGTACCCGTCGTGACTGGGTTCAAAAACAGCCTACAGAAAATGGACTCTGATTTATGAAAGTATGATAGGTTATGAAAAGGAAGAGTTGTAAATTTGGGTTGAATTTGAGGTATCAAAACCAAAGCAAAATATGATGAAAGTAAAAATAAAATAGATAGACCCCATAATTTATTTTACCATACCTGTTCACACTGAAACACTTATCACAATATTCTGTGGATCTATATTAATAAATCTTGTTAAACTTTGTGACATATTTCCATTCTATGGAGGTCAGGTGCGAACGAACACCCCATAATTTTATTATACCATATTTCTTAAAACTGAAACATAATTATCAGAGTATACTTACGCAGATAGATATGAAAAGTCTTTATCAAAGTTTGTGCATATTTCCATTCTATGGAGGCCAGGCGCGAACGCCGACCCCACAATTTTATTATACCATCCCTATTTAAGTTAAAACATACTTATCAAAGTATTATTATGTACATCTATATCAAAAACACTTGTAAACGTTTTATTTTTAATTTTAAAATTTTTTATTTCCATACTTTTTGGATCAGGCGCGAACGCAGACCCCACAATTTTAATCAACCACCGTTCTGCCAGATCAAACATACCCATTCCTGATCCTCGATACATCTTCTATCATTATATGTAATCAGTTTTTTAAAATAGTCAACCATATAGGAGCCTATTCGTGACCAGACACACACACACACACACAGACATTCAGCTTTATATATATATATATATATATATATATATATATATATATAGTCTGCTTATTATACAAACATTATTGGTTACCTATGTGCATGCATGTTTCAGTGGAGTCCCAAGTCGGGAACAACACTTCATTAATCCCCAAAAGAATTGATATTGAAACGGGTGTTAAGATTACATTGGTTTTTATTTTTTCATAAGATATTTGTGTGCGACCTACATTCCGCGAAAATTTGGGTGTATACTTTGTGAATGTGAGCATTAGGGTATTTTGGTGAGGAGAAGGGGGGATGTTGTTTTCCGTGTTTAAGCTGTCATTATTAGGATGGTGGAAGGTGATTCTTTTAGCTTGGCGGTTATTTATTGCCCTTGATTTAAAATTTCTCACATCTTAGGTCGTTTTTGTTCCATTGGTGACTTTAATTTCCTTTTGACAAGTGCTATTTTTATTTATTAATTAATTTTTTTTTCGTTCATTTGTTTTTAGTTTTCCAGTTTTCAGAATAGGTGTGAGGAACGAGGGAAGTGACGTTTCATGCGATTAAGCTTTTTCAGTTGGGAGGTGTTAGAATTCTATTAGTCTGGTGGCTACTTTTCTTGCTTTGATCTAAAGTACTTTTATATTCCTATTGTCGCTACTACCTATATGCTAGATTGGTTTATGGTTGGCCTTTCTTTACTGCTGGTGACTTCCTATTGATAAGTATTTTTATTTGCTTGTTTTTATTAATGTATTTATTTATTATATATATAAAATTTACATTTTATTTTTCGCTAGTTTTCATTCTTTTATTTGTTTTTAGTTTTTCGGGTTCTTTATTTATGTACTGATTTGTTTATATTCATATATAAGATCTATTTAATTATGGCCGGGCTAGTAGTTATTTTAAATCGGTATATGTGCCTATTAATAAGATTTAAATAAACGTGGTGTATTTGTAGTTAAAGTTTTCTTATACAGTGACGTTTGGGGTAATTATCGTGGCAGAGGTATATATATATATATATATATATATATATATATATATATATGTGTATGTATGTATATATATATATATATATATATATATATATATATATATATATATATATATATATATATATATATATATATATATATATATGAACTTATTTTCGGTGGTTTTCATTTTTTTTATTCAGGTAGTCAAATTTCTATCTAATTCTATAATATGGATATATTTGATAGGTTACTATGTTTTGTTCTAGGGGTTGGATTTTTAGACAATCGACATGGAAATGAGGGCATAAATAGCATATATTTATTCATTTTGTTGAGTGTTCAGTTCATTTAGTTCAGTGGTTAGAGTGTTAAGTTAGAATTTAAGGTTAATTATGTGGTTGGTTTCCTAATGTAGCGTTGTTTGTGGATAATGATTCCTGTAAGTACATATTAACATTCCAATTATATGTGTGCACGACCCATAGACTATTCTAGTTAAACGTTTTCGGATGTTTAATTGTTACTTATTTAGTATGCAAATTGCACTCACCTTAACATAATTGTTGAAAAAATGTGTTGCTGTTCAGTTAGTTTGGTTTAAGCGGCGGACGTTTGAGATCGAGGTGGAGAGTTACTAGAGGATTGACTTTAATTTAAAATTAGCTAAGTTGCTTTATGTTAGTGTCTTCTTCCCCGATTAGGTGAGTGTCGTTATTAACTGGAGAGGTGTGTTGGTTTATAGTGAGTATAGTTGTTAATTAATGGTGTATGGGGATATGAGGGGCCGTTATTAGTTTTTTTAGAGCTTATTTCAATCGTAGCTACCAAACTGCTTGCAGTTTATAACTGGTTCACCTTTTACATTTAATAATTTATCTCGGTCCTTAAAAGTAAGAATCTCATATTTCTTCGCTAAACATAGTGAAGTTATGTTTTAGCCTTTCTAAGAATTTTCCATTCGATATCATGCGTTTTGTTCGGCTCGATTAGCCTCTAGTAATGTACTGAGAGTGAAGTGTCAGTAGCATATGCTTTATTATTCATTGAGAATCTGTTTTTAAAGGTCATTGAAGTGCTACCTATGTAGAATTGTTCTGGTTACAGGTTTTCTGCGGTGCATATTCTAGCCTGGTATACCAGAAAATAACTCAATTAAATAAATAATTTATAGAAGAATAAAAAATCACTTAAATTAAAAGCACACGGAATATTAGTATAAGAGTCAGATAGATAATTGGTCGAAAAATATTTTCAAAAGTAGAAAAACGAAAATAGGGCGATTTATAAATTCCATGACAAACGGAACAAATAAAAACTTGAAAACACGGGGTATAGGTAGGTTTAACTGCTGGATCTCTTAAATGAAAATTCGAAATGTGTTCTTTTATGCATATGTTTTCATCGTCTGAAGATAGGCCGTTTTTGGCAATATTTTCGAATGACATAATGTTTAAAATTGTCCGAATGATCACGAAACAATTGTAACGAATATGAAAATACATAACTTGATGCTCTCATTTTGATCTTTGTCTTGATTTTATGAAAATATTATTACCGAATTTTGATATATTTGAGTATATTAAAATTGTTGGTTAAAAGTGTTAATAAGGTATATGTATATATATATATATATATAGTCGCGGCAAAATGAAAGTCCGCACTTGTCATTTTTTTCAAAAACCGCAAATTTAAGATAAATTGAATGACACTGTTCTCGTTGTCAGTGGTAAGTTGTGTATTATGTTGCCAAGTGATTTGTCAGCCATTTTCCTCTAGCGTTAGTGTAGTTTTGTTCATTTAGAATAGCTTTAAAGCCTCACCGCTTACTCATTTGTGACCAAATTTCAAACAATTTTACAGTTCATACGTCATCGTCTCAGTTATATTTTTAAATAAAAATTCTCACTTTTCGTTCATTAAAACAAAAGTTATAATAAAATTATTGCTGTTCAAAAGTCTTCCGAATAAGTATGGAACGTGAGAGACGCCTTCTTTTGATTGGCTGTTGGTTACCATAGCAACTTTTTAAACATTGATGTTTTAGAGATGATTTCTTTTGATTGATTATTGGGTCGTCAACACCTTCATAAATCATAGCAGGAATGTCGATCGCATGTCATCTTATTTGGGTTGTATAGAGAGAATTAACAATAGTGATGCTCCTTGCCGTGCTAGATATGATAATCTTTCGCTTACAACGTCGCCCGTTAACTCTGACTCTCTTTTTCTACGTTTTTTTATTGATTATTTATTTTGTCAATTTAAGAGGTTGGTAATAATATTTTTATGGATTGTTAACAATGCGTATGATATTTAACACAAAAAGAAAATATTTTTAATGCAAAGCCTGGGAAAATCATGGATTGCATAGAAAAATGCGCGTATGAAAAGTAATATGGTTAACATTAAACTTAGAAAAGTAAAAGGACTAGTTGTTAAAACTGGAAAATAAAAAGACAAGATATTCTAGTAAAAAATAATAAATCTATAACTTTTATTGTAGTATTAATATTTTTTTAATTTAATTTAGCATTATATATAAATTCTTAATGCAAAAAAAAAGAAAGAGAAAAACACGTAAATTTTCAAGTTTTATAAACTTCTTTGCAATTAATGAAAATAAATTGAGAAATTTACGTGCGGAGTTTGAACTTACGGACCTTGTCATGCAAAAAAAAAGAAAAGAAAAAGTGCGTCAATTTTCAGGTCTTATCAAATATTTTGCAATTAATGAAAAAAAGAAAGAAATTTGCGTGCGAAGTTTGAACCTATGGACACTGTCATGCAAAAAAAGCACGTAAATTTTCAAGTCTTATAAAATTTTTGCAGTTAATGAAAAAAAATTAAGAAATTGACGTGCGAAATTTGAACCTAGAAACCACGTCATGCGAAAACAAAACAAAAAATCGAGTGTGTAATGCGGTTTAAATACCTGGGGATACCAAGTTCAACATCTTACAGACTTAGCACTTGCATAAGCTCATAACAGTTAAAAGTAAACAAGAAACCTGAAATGTGAAATAGAAACAGAGGGTCACCAGCTGTTTATCATGTCGCTGTTTCGGAGATGTAAAAACAGGGCAGCCATTGAATCCACTACTATTTCATTAATATATAAATTATGTAAATAAATAAATGAAAAATTAAAAAAAGATTATAATAATATTTTAAAATTACATTCAAAAACTATTGTGTGATATGCATATAAATTATACAGGAACAGAATTTTCTAAATTCAATTTAATTTAACATTATATATAAATTCTTAATTCTGCAATATTTTAAATTATAAATTTATTATATTTTTTACTAGAATATCTTGTCTTTTTATTTTCCAGTTTTAACAACTAGTCCTTTACTTTTTCTAAATTTAATCTTAGCCATATTGTATTTTGAGTTTCACCTGCACTGAGAACTTCTTAACGGAAAAAGAACATACTACCTCACCTGTGGATTAAATAAATAGTTCGATCGAAATGTAGATTCCCGAGTTTTGTGGCTAAGTAAAGAGGAGTTCCGTCAATTTTTCTTTTAGTAAAAATTTAATTTAACTTGAAACCCTTACCTAAACAACAGCTGTATCCTGTACAAGCACCAAAAGCGTAAACACACACACACACACGCACATACACACACACACATACACACACATACATATACACACACATACACACACATACACACACACATACACACACATACATACACACACATACACACATACACACACACATACGCACACACACACATACACACATACACACATACACACACATACACACACACATATACACACATACACACACACACATACACACACACACACACATATAGATATTTTAGATTCTGAGTCAGTTTTAACAATGAATTCGAAAAAATGCGCCAACGCTGTCTTGTCATAATTAATTTTAAGTGCTATCCTTTTGTGGGTGAACATTCTTTTTTTTTTTTTTTTTGCTTGATATCTACAAAGAAACATATCTACATCGTACGCCTCTCATTTTGGCTATCTCCGAGGAAAAAATATTTTTAATATCCGTCACAGATTTTAACTATACGAATCTTCATATAAAACCATAATATTTGAGTTCCTTGCGTATTTGGTCCGAGATTGGAATCGACGACATTTTGATGATTTATGGAAAAATGACAAAAATTTGTCTGGTTTTAATTTAGTTGGTTTGAATATGAGGGTCGTTCCAAAAGTAAAACCTATTTTTTTTTTTTTTTTTTTACTAAAAAAGTTGAAAAATTACGAACACAGGAGTGGTACCATTAAAACGGGCGACCTTTTGTTCTCCATAATTTATTTCTCTACAGAGAACGGTGGGTGTGCGTGACTGTCCAAAGCGCGCGTTGTCATATGAGGGTCGCTACAAAAATAAAGCCTCTTAGTTTTTTCTTTAACTAAAAGAAGTTGAAGAATTACGAAGAAGGGAGTGGTGCCATTAAAACGAGCGACCTTTTGTGCTTTAAAAGTCTTTTTTTTACATAGTTACCACCATTCTAAATGCACTATCGTCTGGAATTCAGTGACGCACCTCTGCTTGTGACGCATGTCCATGACAGAGGTTGTTTTCTTAGAGTCTTACAGCTTAAAGATCTGCAACAGAGAGATGACACATTCAGGCCAAGAATGCATAAGTTCAGTCATCATTACAATGCAAACTTTGGCCTTTGGGTGAAGATCAAAGTGTAGTATCAGTTCTTCAGATGCTGCACTTTAATTTCTTGTTCTCTGTCAGTGGAGGAGAAATCCTTCACGACTGAGACAATTTTTATTTTTGTTCCTTTTCTCCACATTAAAAAAACGACCCTGGTGTCTAACTCTGTCCCGTGGGGAGGTATTGTAAATAGGAACAGGGCAATTTGCAATTCCATCTAATCCATTCGGCCAGAATAAAAAATAAGGATCATTATATTTGGAACGGCCCTCGTGGATTACCGAGCCTTCAGCAATTTCTTGTTGAATTATTTGTTTTAGTGTCGCACGCTCTCTGCTTTGAACTTTTGTTATATTGTGGGATTGTATATAAACAAGTTTGTACGGTGTGAGGGTTCTTTAATAGTGCGTGACGTATTACATATCTCTAATACATATTCAACATGTGTACATTTAACATAGCTTGTTGTGTGTGATGTGTTGTGATCGTCTAATCCCAAAGAAACCAGGAGTTTCGGTTGTATTTTCAGCAACTTTATTACAGATGTTTCCCCCCGTTGGAAACATGTACGCAGATCCTATGTTCCTTACATTTGAGAGGCGTTGAACCGCTCGTCCCTTCCGGGTGCTTCAAGCTATTATGACCAGTTGACTCAACTCTCTGTCTCCAATGACTGTCTCTCCCAAACTCTGACTCTAAACTAACTAAAACCCTACGTGTAGAAAATATCTCCCTTCTAATCACGTAATCAACATGTATCACTCATGACCATCGCATGATGTCTGTCACATTTCTTGTTTATCTATCAACTTACCAATACTAAAAAAGAATGAGGAAATAAATGTTGTTGTAAAACAAAACAAGCGAGTTGAAGTTCTTTCCAATTCTTTGTCTCCTTTGCGATTGAGCATACAACATGTTGGTTCCCAGACAAGAATACACTGATCCATCATTATTACATGCTGGGGTTGTATATAAACGAGTGGGTATAATGTGAGAGTTCTCTAACAGTGTGTTACACGTCACTAATCTATAATAGTGTCTGATATGTTACATGTCTCTAATCCATAATCAATGTGTGTAAATGTAACGTAGTTTGTCGTGTGTAATGTGTTACATATCTCTAATCCATATTCAATGTGTGTACATGTAATGTAGTTTGTCGTATGTGATGTGTTACATGTCTCTAATCCATATTCAATGTGTGTAAATGTAACGTAGTTTGTCGTGTGTAATGTGTTACATGTCTCTAATACATATTCAACATGTGTACATATAACGTAGTTTGTCAGATGTTAAGTGTATATAACAGTTATGACAGGACTATAACTCATAAACAATACTAGTGATGGAAAACAGTTCTCTAGGGATTCAACATGCGCCAATAAGGAAAACATACCTAATCTTGTTTTGACGGTCTTGGAAAAGCTGCAAGAAAACTCATCCCAAAGAAACCAGAAGTCTCATTCGTATTTTCAAAAACGTTTTTTTTTCATTGGAAAAGTTGCATGCTGTTTTAATATCTACATCTTATCCACATTGGTCTGACAATGGTTGTTCCAAGCCATTTCGACCGGTCGCCAGCTCGTACCTTCTCGACTGTCTCTCCTAAGCTAACTAAAAATCTACGTGTACAAAATTTCTCCCTTCTAATGACGTCTCTGTTTCTTTTCCCTGCTTTCCAACTGTCTACAATATGGCTGTCTTGTTTGAAGCTAATTAGAAGAATTAAAACAAATAAAAATATATATAACTCAATCCCAAAACTTTTCATGCTTGTTTGAACGTACCTCCAAAACGAAATTTATCTCGTACTTTTAAAGCAGAAATTGCTCCTTGATTATCTGATTAAAATATATTATCTCGGAGATAATTTATGCACTGCATTACACGGATTGTGCCATTGTTAGAGTGGCGATTACTCCAATTTCTTCTTGGTCAAACATCACGGCAAATAAATTACAAACAAGCTTTGTTTCCGAACAAAAATATTTAAAAACCAAAACATTTATTGTATAAAAATGTATCAATATATAATCGTAAAAACATTTATTTAAAAGTCTGCCTAATATAATTTTAATTAAAAAAAAGTCTGAGTAAGAAAATATAATTTTCATGAAACAATTTTTGAATTAAAGCAATATTGGAATGTTATATAGTCACAGTACCAAAAAGTGTATGTGTTGGATAGCAAGGTATCAAAATTTTTTGTATTACATAGCTGGAGGGAATACGGAGGTCATCTATCCTTCAACCGTTGGGTGCTGTGACAATGAACAGTATACGAACACAATAGATCAACGAGACATACTTGAAACTTTTCCTTACGTGCGTGATTCTAAGGAATCACAGTACAACAATTTATATTTTATAAATATAAATTTATTTCAGATTTGTCTCAGGGTTACCCGGCAGCCTGCTTTACGCGTCTACATACTTGTATTTTACTAGCTCTGTTTCCAGGCTTTCGGAGCTCGTACCAATGCATGTCTGCGGGGTTTACAGACAACTCCTACTCTCAACTCTAAAACTCTAATCTTTGACCTGTCAGTTCTGGTAAGTCATCCCCAAAAGGACGTTTCATTCGTGAGTTCCAGTGACGTAAGTGATCCAACGACACGTCTTATTAACGCGTGACCTATGGTCAAGTGTGCCAATTGCTCAAGATCAATCTGCCTTATATTTTTTTTATATTTAGCTACGCCAAATTTCTAAACATTTTAACTAAAACTTATTTTTACATTCCAGACCAATTTTATTTCTCGCAACAATAATTCTTAATATCAACTATTTTGAGCATGATCACTGGCTGCTGTCCGTCTAATATACAACAGGATTTTCCCCGGAACATTTTTTGAATTAAAGTAATATTGGATTTTTTTCGAACAATTTGATGATTTAAATGAAACACTTTTCGAGTTAAAGCAACATTGGATATTTTTTTCGAAACATTTTTTTCAATTAAAGTAAAATTGTTACTGTAAAAAATACAGTTTTAATTTTTTTGTAGCACCTGTTAAAGGGTCAACAATATATTATAGTTTTAATTTTTTAAATTAATAAACAATTTGAATGGCGAGAAGCGCCACCTAGCGACAGTTAAGTTAAACGCACCAAAAAATCGCGCTGTTCGTGTAATATAAAAGTGCCCAACCTTCTATAATACGTTCATTAAATAATGTGATTATTGCACAAATCCGTTAACAAAAGCAAATTTCATGGTCGTATGTATCACAGGTGGGAAAGCAGAAAAATAAAAATAAAACAGAAATGAAAACTACTCCAAACATTTGTCGACTCAAAAAAAGATAATTCCGTTCTTTATTAAAGGTAAACATGGAACTCACTTTAATAGTAATGAGTTCATGAAATATTAAAAAACAAATAAGTTCGTGAACATATTTACAAGAATGTGCATATGTAAAAAAATGAAACGTATAATTAACTTTTCACTTTTCTAGCTTTCTCTGTGGACAACTGCTGTCCTAAATTATCCTTCTAAATCTCCCGGCTTATCTTATATTCAATGCTTACAGCAGATAAGCCAGCCAGTCTTTGCTGAGACATGGAGTTTCGAAGAAAGTTTTTAATTAGTTTCAATTTAGAGAAACTGCGCTCTCAGGATGCCACTGTAACTGGTAATGCGATTACAATTCTGAATGTAACAGCTATGTTTGGATATAAATCGACAAGTGTGTTCCATCATATATATATATATATATATATATATATATATATATATATATATATATATATATATATATATATATATATATATATATATACTAGTATGTGTGCCCGGCGTTGGGTTTGGGTGTTTTGGGGTGTATGCTGAGCAAAAAAAAGATCAATTTTTTAACTTTGACCCCTATTATGATCCCTTAACATTTATTGTTTTGGGCTCAAATCAAGTTATTAAGTTAGATCCATGTCCAAGGAACCAATATCTAAAATTTCTAGTGTTTAGACCCAAAATTGTCGGAGGAATTTTTACCCCTTAACAGCCTAATTTCTTGCCGAAAACCGATCACATAGATTTTCCCAAATCTCAGTACCCTGTATATCGAATTTCGAGTCTGTATACTAAAAATTGACAGGGTTATTGTGTAGGGAAATGTACACAGACAGACAGACACGTTAACTTATATATATATATATATATATATATATATATATATAGATATATATATATATATATATATATATATATATATATATATATATAGAGAGAGAGAGAGAGAGAGAGAGAGAGAGCGGAAAATATAAAAAATACCTATTATTGTCCAAGAGGTTCACGAAATTGATATCTCAGTCAATATCGCCCTCTCCAACATCCATTGCCAAAGCAGTGCAGCATGGCGGTAACATATACGAGGTTATTGGAGCGTTCGTGTTACTTGCGCCACACAAAACTCCGTATCTTGATTCTATGCTTTAGCATTATTTTCATGGCAAGTGCTCGTCTTAGCACCAATCTTTTGTTCCCCCCCCCTGGCCGGACTTTCTCGAAAAACCCTCGTCCAGTTGAAACCACTATCAATAATTTCCTCCACGTTTATCTGTGCCTAAAATCAAATTCCATGAACAAAGCTTCTTTCTTGAAACTTCACGCCGGTAGAACTCTGTTCCGTTTTCTGCTTTCCAACTGACTATAATATGGTCGTCTTTTAGTCAAACGTGAACAAGTTCTTGATAAGCTATACCCTTAAGTAATTCAATTTACCAAATTTCCACTACTAACGATTACTACGCTATTTGCCCATTGATTACTGTGCACTCATTAATCCTTATCCTTACGTGGCCTCTGGGTCTTGATAAGTGGTGATTCTTTTGTGAAAAAAAAACCTTCATGTTTTTAAAGCGTTCTTGAAGACTTTCTGAAATTGTATCATGATTTGATAAAAAATATCTCAGTGAAATGCTCCTCCACTAGTCGGATTATCTGACTTATCTGCCGATTTGTATCTGAAGAAACGGGGTTTTTTTTACTTGCTTGATAGGCAAAATTAACTTCAAGTTCACCAGATAATTTGCTTTAACTTGGACGACTGCAAGTGCTTCCTTCCTATATTTTGAAACAGATGACATACTAGCCCCGACGTGAGACATCTGATCATCGATGCATATTGGCTGACACTATCGCTTTACATTTATTTGAAGCAGCAAGTCACGCTAGTTAATCAAACAAACCTTACATTTCGTGTTGATAAATCCATCTCCACTATCCAGAGACACTCTTTCTAATTCTTCGATCGCTTCGGAAGATTAGCGCGAAGTTTGTCCCAAGGGAGCTCAGAGATCAGAAAGAAAGACGTTGTTATGATAGCAGGGTGATTGTCAAGCTGATCAATTCAGATCTCGCAGTTCTTGATGCCTTGGTAACATGCGATGAAAGCTGGATCTAATTCTGTGACCCAGAGACCAAGAGACAGAATCACCAGTGGAAGCATGCTGGCTCTCCCAGACCCAAGAAGATCAGACAGAGCAAATTAAGGCCTCTCCAGTCTTGGATGGCAACCTTCCTAGAGCTGGTGACTCAAACAAATTACCGGTCTGCAAACCTAAACTGCTTAAGGAGTAAATAGGCACTGTTTATCGCCCGGCTTCTATACTCCTTCTTTGCCTATTAGCTAGGCGTAGAGGTCGAATCACAGCGAGTCGACAGACCTTCAGTGGTCGATCTTCTTTCCGGACTAGGGCAATGAACACCGTTTTCCCCATCCCGACACATCCCATCACCTAGACTGGGCACTTCGGAGTGCTTGAATGCATAAAGTACAAGTAGATTGGATTGAACATCGTCTGGTGGGTTGAGGGTACCGGATAGACAGTTCCTAGCTGCTGTTCCCGACTGGTAGTACAGGTGCTCTAACTCTTTGGTAGCGTTTAGAGCGGCTGCTCCATCAACAGTTGCATAATATTGGGTTGTTTGTAGCGCCATGTCGCGCATGGAAAGGGACCCTCACTCATCCCCGGTGGGCTATCCCGAGGCCACAATCCTAGTAGATGGCAGGACAACTGATGGTCTGCTTGTGTTGCCTGTCTGGTATTCTGCATAACCACTTGTTCAGCATCCCTTACCTAAACTGAAACTCTAAAAAAAAAGCCAGTATAATAAAAAGAATTTCGCTAAAACCAGGCCCAAACTCAAACAAAACCAACCTGCTTTCTCCCTTGAGGCTTGCATTTACAAACATCCGTGGGCTTAGAACTAATTTAAATGATGTCGAAGCATTTCTCCTAACAAACACTCGGGATATTTTAGCACTAAGTGAGACTAACCTACACTCTTCCATCCCTTCTAACTACTTTTATATGCCTGGCTATCTCCCACTCTGCCGTAAGGACTTTGAGAGAAACATGCACGGAATTGGAGTCTACATTCGTAACACCCTCTCCTTGACCAGAGAAACAAACCTAGAATCGGACGATGAAGCCTTTATATATTTTAGACTAAATATACAACATAACATTAGCTACTTTTATTTTCTCTACCGCTCTCCCTCGACCAAGGACTGCACCATAATTAACAAAGTCTCTGACAGTATAGACACTGCACTCTCCCTCGACACTAGCGTACAAGTACATGTATTTGGTGACTTTAATGTCCACCACAAAAACTGGCTTGGATTCTCTACTTACACATATATAGCGGGCAGCACAACACATAGCTTCGCTACATCTCACTCTCTATCACAAATGTTTACGTTTCCAACCCGTCCCCCTGACCAGCAAGAACAACACGCATCACGTTTAGATCTGTTTCTGACCACAGTTCCCGAGGATTGTATAACAAATGCTGACAGCCCACTCGGAAATGCTGATCAGGCTGTGATAATGGTTGGAATCGCCCCAAACTCTAGACCCAAAACTGAAGAGCCAGTGCTCAAAACAACGAGATATTATAAAAAGGCTGACTGGGAAGCCATCAGAGATCTTATCAGAGATGCCCCATGGAGAAATATTTTTTTCTCTTCCTGCTGAACAGTGCGCAAATGAGACCACTGAATGGTTCAAAACGGAAATTGAAGCACATGTTCCTAATGGTTTGCTTCTACCTGTGCAACTGCCATTGCTCAAAGGCAGCATGCATACCACAGGTTTAACCGACATAAGTCCAGTTCAAACAGACAGAAGTATATAGAAGCTAGAAGTAACGTTAAGAAAGAAATAGCGACAGCTAAGAGTGAATTTACTGAAACCACTAAAAACGTATAGAAGCACAAAAACTAGGAACACGTGACTTCTGGAAAATCTACAACAGTGTAGTAAATAATGGGAAATCAACAATTCCCCCACTAACCAACAATCACGAGGTTGTTTGCTCAGCAACCGACAAGGCTGATATGCTTGCCAGTCGGTTTGCCTCCAACTCCACACTGGACCCTTCCAACCACCCCCTGCGTGACTTTCCTTTGCGGACAGAAGCCACGCTAGATGATCTAAAAATCACCCCTGCTCAGGTGCATGCTATCATAAAAAACCTTGACACTTCAAAAGCATGTAGACTCGATCTCATCCCAGCTGTGCTATTAAAATGTGCTCCGCCGAAGTAGCTCCAGTTCTCTTCAAACTCAATAACAAATGCCTTAATGAATCTTGCTTTCCAGACTTGGAAAACTGCTTCTGTGGTACCAGTATTCAAGAATTCTGGTGAAAGAACGGACCCATTAAATTATCGCTCCATTAGCCTCCTCCCACTTTTCGACAAAATATTTGAGACCTTAATTAACCATGCTCTAGTCCATCACCTTACAGATGCTAAACTTCTGACTGACAAACAATATGGATTTAGACAAGCCCGTTCCACAGCAGACATCCTTACTGTAATCTCTGAGCGTATATACCATTCACTGGACAAAGCGGGGGAGGGCAGAGTGGTAGCTCTAGATATATCTAAGGCTTTTGACAGGGTGTGGCATGAAGGTCTCCTCATGAAAATTAGATCATACGGTATCACTGGTAGAATACTTAACATAATTAAATCCTTCTTACATAAGAGAAAAATCCAGGTTGTCCTCGACGGTCGTACATCTAAACAATATGATATAAATGCGCAGTGCCTCACGGGTCTATCCTTGCACCTCTATTTTTCCTAATATTCATTAATGACCTCCCCAACAAAACTGCCTTTGAGATGGGTATATATGCTGATGACACCACACTCTATAGCAGGCATGACAAGAAAACAAATGAACATATATCTAAAGAAATGGCAGAAACACTAGAGGATGACCTCCAATCTGTAGTGGAATGGGGACAAAAATGGATGGTCACATTCAATGCTGCCAAGACAAAACTGGTTTCCTTCTATAATTACAAGAAACTTCTCTGCAATCAATAGCAATGGCCAGTGACTCTCTGTCTGAGAGTACATCTTTCAAACTGCTTGGCCTTAAGTTCACGGGTAACATGAGTTGGAACAATTACATTGAAAGCGTTGCCAGGGCCGCTGCGAAGAAGGTAGCTCTCTCTACCATGCTAGAAAACTACTAACATCCAAAAGTATCCTGCACCTCTATAAGGCCACTATTCGCCCATGTATGGAGTATTGCTGTCACATTTGGGCTGTTGCATCTGCTACTAGTCCCTCGCTCCTAGACAAGGTTCAAAAGAGACTCGCCAATCTGATAGGCCCTGAACTAGCGTTTAAGCTTCAGCCTCTGTCCCATCGACGTAATGTCGCGTCCCTCTGCCTGTTCTACAAGTATTTTAATGGTGAATGTTCTGGCGAACTGCAGACACTTGTGCCCCCACGACGTAGACACCCTCGACAAACCCGACAGGCAGCTAAATTCCACCCCCACACATTAGAGATCCCTAGATGTAAAAGATCTTTCTCCTCCAATAGTTTCTTCCCCAGAACCGCTAAACTTTGGAATTCCATTCCAGGCCACTGCTTCCCCAACTGTACTGACATGCAGAAGTTCAAGTGCAACGTGAACCGACATCTTGCTGTCCAAATCCCAACATAGTACCCCAGTAGTTGTTGCTCCTGATAGTAGCCCCGTACACCAAAGTGGCAATGTGCCTTCTTTGGGGTGAAAATGTAATAAAAAAGAATTTTTTTTTTAAATTCACCTATAAACTTATGACAATCCCTATATATATATTTTTTTTTTTTACAACACGCGTATGGATAAACATTCAATCAGCAAGAATACTATATTGAGGTTTTAAGGGAGTTCAGGAAGAGATACTGTCGGAACAGGTCTTCAAATCGGGTCAGTGGCATTTTCACCAGGACAATACACCAGTATACAACTCCATCTTTGTCACAGACTACTTGACCAAGATAGCATCGACAGTTCCTCACCCACCATTTGTTGTACCGTTCATACAACTTCTGAAAGCCCCATGGAAGTCCTCTTGTATGAGTGTGTCAATGACCCTCGTCACAGCCTCTTTCGTCTTTTCAATTGTTTCATAAAGGTTTTCCTTGAGCTTAGGGAATAATCAAAAGTCACAGCAAGCAATGTTTGGCTTAAAGGGAGGGTGAAGAACTGTCTTGGTGCTCATCTTGGCCAAATAGTCTGTGACAAGGATTAAGCACCATTTGGGCAAACTTGGAGCAAATTTTTCACATCATCAGTTCCTTCGTTCAAGCTCTTCGGCTTAACGTTCAGAGGGAACATGAGTTGGAACAGATATAGCAAGATATATCAAGAGCATTGCTAATATCTGTCTACGGATAGGATGAGCGAAAAAAAGAAACATTCTTTAAGAATTGGATTCTTGTGCAGAGGAGACCGATAGGTCTCGTGCGAATGAAATATTAAAATAGAAACTGAAGATTTTCGCCGAAACGAATTTGGTGTGTAATTTCACGCCTGCGCAAACGAAACTTCCGGAAGAAGCTCAAACTCCCGTCAGCCTTTGCTAGGGAACAACCAGCGGCGCTTCCATCTAGTGGATTTCATACTTTGCAATACATAATTCAACAAGGCCGGAATACAGAGGTGGTCTTCGAAATGTTGAGCTTAAAGAGGCGAACAGACATAAATCATATTTAAAGTTGCACATGTTATGCAAGCCATTATGGAAAGAGAGGGGCATCTAGTCGGACATACGTCCCAAATGCATATTAAAATATTGTACGAACTTTTCAGCAGAAGTAGCAGCGTCAGTTATTCTCTCTATTATTCGGTGTTTGGATTTAGACACTCAGCAACTAACACCGGTGTTACCGGCCAAAAGTTACGGTCGCAGATGAGAGATAGTGATTTAACAAAAGAGCAAATAAGAATGAAATGGAATTCCTTCATTTTGCATCGAAGACGCGCGCGAACATTCTATAATATATAAACGTGGAAGAAGGCGTAGTAACTGTTTGCTTTGATATGATGCAGACTATAGTGCTGCCTAAAACCTCTATTGTACGGCACAATCATGTTGACACTGGTTCTCGCCAGATAACCGAAGTTAAGTAACGTTGAGCCTGGCCAGTACCAGATGGTTGACCATTATGGGAGGTTAGGCGCTGTATGTACCTTCTAAGAAGGTTTAGCGTGGGGCCCTCAGCACAAAAAAGAACTCCTCGCTACAAAAGCATCTACAAAGTTGTAGATAGTGTATGCCCGTCCAGGCGCTCAAGTCTATGTATAGATGGATGGAAAACCTCTATCGGAAAAGCAGTTTATTCAAGGCAATTATGTGTATTTGGTGTTGGATTTTTTCGTTTTTCTTATCGGTTTCTTCAAATTGGGGATGGGGCATCCTACCGGATGCTAAACATTCACCTGCTATCTTATATATTCCAATCGAAAGATTATTTTAAACATTCTGGCTGTCACTTTAAGTACAACTGTTTGAATCTCTCTTGCACTTGTAGTTTTTTTACATTCTTTTTTCATGAATCCAGTTTCTTTTATAATTACTGGAATGATAGAGATCTTCCTAAAATTCCAATTTCTTTTCGTGTCGTACATATGACCGTGATATTTCATTATCTATTCCTTCTTAACTCTGTTTAATCCAGCATTACTGAAGACATTAACTTCTACTAGGGTTGCTTCTTTCTTCTTTTATTCCATATTACTATGTCAGGTTTAACAGCTCTGTTTCAAGTTACATAGCTGTAGGAATTGCATAGTCATGGTGGATGGTGAATTTACACACTTCGTTGTGTCGTCTGCCATGGGAAAGGAACTGCACAGGAAAATGCTTACATTAATTTGTATACATAGGACTTGAAAACAATAACGACAGCAATACGATCTCCTCAGCACTTGACAATTCCTTTTGTTACCATTTAAATGCTTCTATTTGTGCTCTTCGTAAGCTCAACTAATTCAGTGACTAGCAGGGAAATTCGACGTTGCCCAGGATTGAATTGTGATCAACAAACATTTCACACTCTCATATTTTGATTTTGATTGGAATCGATGAAATCGCCCGTATTTCAATCAAATCGAATAATTGCTCTAATCGTGGATCCATCGCAGTGCACCAGAGGAAGCTTTACATGCCCCTCAAGTGACTTTGTTTACAATATATGTAATCTGCATTGCACTGTAGAGAACCTACTGTTGGTTTTATGAAATTGTATTTTACATAATGGCTTGCATTAAAATTTTAAATGAAAAAGTCAACTATTATGGTTCAATTGTTCTCTAAACAGAAACATTTATTTCGAACGCACCCCTGTTATATCAAAGATCATACTGTTGATTTTATAAGTCGGGCCTTTCTGCTTGTGTGGTAATAAAACTTCTCAAATGCACTTGCGATAACTTTAGTCAAAATCACCTGTTCTCCTTTAATCGAATTTTTTTTATTGTCAGTTACCGATACTTATCGAAGATATTCCGATACAAATCCCACGTAAGAACACTCCCATATACATCAAGTACCTTCGTGTGAAATAAAAAAAAAATGGCCCAGCTGTTTAATAATCCAAAGCAAATGAACTTACACGGAGCGAGAGAGAAAACGAGAGAGGGAGAGAGATAGTACGCATCCATTATATTTCTGATGGTCCATCTGTATATGTCGACACTTTCTTGTGACATTTTTCTTCGTTTTTTTTTTTGTTTTTTTTTTGGTTTGTTTTTTGTTTTCTAAACATTTTCCATTATTCTAAGTAAAAACGTAGTTTATTCTGATAATAGCGGATTTATCTAATTTTGCAAAAAAAAATTAAGTTTTATGGATTTATCTGGTTTTGTAAAATCCATTTCTAAACTCCATGATTAAATTATGAGTTTCACTTTCAGATTATTACAACCTCATATTTTTCTGTAATATTCTAATCTTTCATGGCCTGAGAACGACCTTCTTTATGCAACAGAAAACGAGTCATCTTCCATCATGATAATGCTCATCCTCACACAGCACTACTGACCAAAGCTCTGCTTGGTTGGGAATCTTGCCTCATCCTACATATTCTTATGACCTTGCTCCATCGGATTATCACTTATTTCGTGGATTTCAAGACCATTTAAATGGCTTTAGGTTAACATCACGAGAAGAGATTGACCATTAGATTCACATTTCACATCGAACCCAAAAGAATTTTACAAGCGATGCATTTTAAGCTTATTGACAGGCGGAATCAAGGTAAACG
Source organism: Euprymna scolopes (assembly GCF_053919585.1). Classification (NCBI taxonomy): domain Eukaryota; kingdom Metazoa; phylum Mollusca; class Cephalopoda; order Sepiida; family Sepiolidae; genus Euprymna; species Euprymna scolopes. The sequence goes on along the minus strand of NC_136509.1, from coordinate 19,545,210 downwards.
GAGCAAGGATATGAATAAAGATTCTCAAAAACAGTTTTTTTATTTTCAAGATGAAAGTTTCGGCAAATCAGACTAAAAACCAAATCGGCAAAAACTTTTGCGGCCGAAAGGGGGATTAACGTTAATTTCTAGCGTGTTATTCTGTAGGAAAAGGCCGATAACAATACTACACTTCGGCTTTTCTGACCTCGTATAGTGGAGGAGAAATCCTTCTAGATTGAGGCAATTTTTATTTTTGTTCCTATCCAGAGTGCCCATTTTGTGGAGCTAGATTTTACCCACATTAAAAACCGACCTTGTGTCAAACTCTGCCCTGGTGGAGAGGCAAGCAAATAGGCACAACATATAACGTTGAAATTTAACAATGTCCATTGCTCTTCTAATCCAGTATTTCCTGTCCTCGGCTGTTTATATGTTTAAATGCTGGAAGCAAGTTTCATTCGGCCCCTTTTAAGCCGTGTATTATCCTTAATTAAAAACGTTTCCTATCCAATCATCTTAGTCATTATATCCGAGAGGACGCCATATCACTTTGGACGTCTAAATTTATGAGTCTTCCCGAGTCCGTTTCATTCTCAACCTGAGCAACCCGCCGCAATGTCGCATGAGATGGCGCGTAAAACACATGCACACACACACGCATGCGCACAGCCGGCACGCCACCTTCTCGACCGTCGAAAGGGATATACGCTTTCATATGAGAATGATGATGTCTATTTTTTTATTTATTTATTTTTTTTTTTATTTTTTTTTTTTTTTTGCTGTCACCCGAGACTCGAAATAATTAACCCAACGGAGAAAAACAGTTAGTATTTTTCGTCATCCATAATCGAGAAACGAGAGCGAAGGAATCTATAAAATCAGTGCCCAATGCTAGTGCGCGTGGCGGGAGTTGCCAGCTCGGGGCGAGGGTGGCTGAACAAGTATAAAGTATCATAAGTTGTCTCTCATGCGTCTTACGCACCTAATTTTATTTTAGGAAAATGAGAGAAAACTTCGATCCAATCAAGAATTTGCTTCTAAATTGGATCTGCTGAACGAAGAGATCGGTCTGATTTATTAATTACCAAAGCCGAGTTAATCAATAATTCTATAAGGTTTTTTATAATATATATATATATATATATATATATATATATATATATATATATATATATATATATATATACATACACACACACACACACACACACATATATATATATATATATATATATACGGTGGAATGATAAAAAAAAATGCAACAGTAGAGCTGGGCGATAGATTGGGACAGCAGTGAATTATTAGCGACAGTAGCAGCTTAATCGACTTAATCGTGGCGACATGGCGAGCAATGCGAGCGCGCAACGAATAAAAAAAGGAAGGCAAACAGATCTGGTTGCTATGTTAATCAACAACCAATCAGAAAAGACTGTCTCTCCGTTCCTTATATAGTCTGAGAACTTTTGAACACTAGTAATTTTATTATAATATTTGCTTTACTAAACAAAAATTGATTTTTTTTTTTCAAAATATAGCTGAGAAGGTGGCATATGAATTGTAAAAATTGTTTGAAATTTAATCGCAAAATGAGTGAGCGGCGAAGCTGAAAAGCAAATCTAAACGAGTAAAAACGCGAGTAAGCAGTTAACCATATGTTTAGTCACGGTAGTGTTTGAATGATATATCTATACTCCTATAATTTATTTTTATTTATGTGCATTGATATTGATATTAAAACTCTTTTTTCTATTTATTTAAAAAAAAAGAAAATACAATTTGCTATATATGGGTCGTGGAATTACATTAATCTGCAGAAGATCTAGCTAATTTGCATATTCTTTCAAGCATTCATTTTAATTACTTTTTTTCGGTTTTCTTATACGCTGATCATCTTTAGTTAACTACTAGTCCGGGCGCCAGGGTTTCCCGGGTGTTTGGAGGTGTGTGTTAAGCAAAAAAAAAAAAAAAAAAGTGGCAGTAGGCAAGCAAGCTCGAACATGTACTGCGAAGTAGGAAAAGAGCGTGAAAAAAAAATGTGACGTCTTTGCTGTTGCGTCCATCGCCAAACCGTAAATGACATATGTTTAAATTAAGGCTAGGCAACCGAAAAGAAGGGATTTCTTTGGAAAATATCGGCAAAAAAGCGACCCCTCCCTGTAGAAACGTTATCAGTTGAGGGTGAAGAAATTAAAGTTTGCCAATTTTTCGATATTTGTCGTCCGAAAGGGCCGAGTTCAAAACGATACCGACTTCCTGCAAATCGGACGTCTCTGTCAAAAGTTTTAGGCAGACATACATACATACATACATACATACATACATACATACATACATACATTTAAATAGACAAGTGAGATTTATATTATAAGTGTAACTTTTAAAACTGTATTCTTCCAAGTACTCTAACCATTGCGTCAAGCGTCCTTTCAGATTCTGTGCAGATTCCTGATTTCAGTAGATTTCGAGTTCGACAAGCTACATCTGAAGAAGGTCAAAGACTACATCGACCAAAACGTTCTAAAAATGGCACTCCAGATGAGAACAATAGTCTGATGAATCCAAATAATTCAGATGTTTTTATATTATTTACAAAGGCTGGGTATTTTGGTTGAAAGAAAAGGTTTTCTGGTCGTTCTAGTCAATTTAGATCATATGATTAAACTTTTTCAGAAAACGCTAATCTAATTAAAAACACAACAAAAAATTATCTATGTCTGTCTGTCTGTCTGTCTGTCTAAATGTCTCCATTTTTCAAAGCGTATCACCTTCGAGAAGGAATGTTACAGAGCGGCGCGAGGCTGGTCAAATGATTGCATTCTTTGTGGACTATTGTCTCTGTCAAAAGTTTTAGGCAGACATACATACATACAAACATTTAAATAGACAGGTGAGATTTATTAGTTAAGTATTACGTGTAATTATATTAATGCAGATATTCTACATGACTAGAGTAATATTTGCGTAAAAAGGTTATAGTAAACACAAGCCTCTTTCTATATATATTTATGTATGCGTATATGTATTTGTTTTAAAAAATTGCCTACCAAACTTCGGTAAGTTTTTGGTCTACAGTCATGAAACTTAATATACAGGGTATTCGAACACATGCGAAACTTTATATTTGGGTTTTAGCCGGGGAAAGTCGGTGCAAAAGTGTGAAAATTAAAAAAAATAGAATTTGCCAACTGAAGGTCGAACGACGGCATTACTAATATGGATGTGTAACGTAATAGCTATTTCTTTATGTGTTCACTTTTAGCCTTGCAGTAAACATGTTTTTATAACTCACGCATTAACGTCAAAGGGGAAATTAAATCGTAAGCTAAAGGTTTTGGTTCAATTCTAGGTGGTGGCGCACAAGTCATTTTTTTTTTTTTTTTTACATTTTTAAATCATTACCATATATTGGGTTCAGTGTAATATAATAATAAATACAAAATCTGCATTAATCAAAATATCATATTCAAGCGTACTTTACGACTGGGCAATGCCGGGCGACTTGCTAGTATATATACATATATATATATATTTATATATATATGTATATATATATGTATATATATATAAATACATATATATACATACATATATATACACATATATACATATACATACATATACATATATACATATATATATATATATATAGAGAGAGAGAGAGAAATAAAAAGGAAAAACAATATTATGTGTTCATCAACGTTTCGTCTTTCTTTCGAGACTTCCTAAATAAAGACGAAACGTTGATGAACACATAATACGGTTTTTTCCTTTTTATTTCTCTATTTTGTCGGAATACTATTTCCATATTTCTCATCATATATATATATATATATATATATATATATATATATATATATATATATATATGTATATACACACACACACATATATATATATATATATATATATGTATATATATATGTATATACACACACACACACACACATATATATATACTAGATACTAGTGTTGGGTCGATTAATCGGTAGCGGAATCGGAAAAATTGGTGCCTATTTTCAGATGGCAAAATGATTCTTTTAATTGTCATTTTTATTTGATTCTGTTAAAACCAAAATCTTCTATTGCTGGTAATAATGATAAAATAATAAATATTAATTGATTTTAAAATACCAGTAAAGCTAAAATCGATAAATCATCCTCCACAAGTGTATTTTTATGTTTAGGAAAATATTTGCATATTTAACATGTTTTTTTTTACGGAAATCGGGGAAAATAACAATCTTATAGTTAAATAATTAGAGATTTATGAAGAATCGGTAATTGTATTGGAATCGGAGCTTTAGTACGGAATCGGTAATTGTATCAGAATCGGGAAAAATACTAGAATCGTCCCATCACTAATATATATATATATATATATATATATATATATATATATATATATATATATATATATATATATATATATATATTACGCTCCCTATCTTAGGTTGAGCATTAGGGAAGTGATATACAAATTAGCGTATGAAGCGTAAACAAATTGAGCTTAGGTACTTTGGACAATGTCAAAGCATGGTTAATTCACTGCTCGCATACCATCAGCTGTACAGCGCAGCGGTTAGAAGCTCCGATTGTTTTTTGGGAGATCGGGTTTCGATCCTGGCTTGAGATAATTGCTTGTCTAGCCGCCATGATGAGCTGTGAAACAGCGAAACAATACTGTATGTGGATGATTATATATATATATTATGTTATTGGTAGTATTGTTTAGTTTTTAACAAGTAACACAAAATGTGTCTTCCAAAGAGTGCTCAATGTTTAGACAGAGCGATATGAAAACTAGTGGCTACACATATGCAAATATGTATCAGTGACCATCCTGCTAGGGAAAATCACATCATAAGGCCAAGAATATCTCCGAAGTATCAGTCAAAATCATTAAATTTTTATATTAAAACTAATCTATAGGATTATATCATTGCCAAGGGTAAAATGGGTAACCGGATAAAATAAGTGATAACATTATACAAATTGATGTGGGATCTCCCAATATAATTTTATAGTTATGCTTTTTTAGTTAGCATTAAACATCCGGCTCTACTTTTAGTGGTTATTTAAGGAATACGGATTTTAGAAGAATAATACCAGTGCAAAAACAATTTAATTTTTAGCATTTAAGTTGAGATAAAAGCATACGTATATAAATATAAACGCAAATATGCATACATATATTGTATAATCGTTGGTCTCAGCTGAACTAACCGATCTTGTAGGTCTCTACATATTGTATACCTTAAGAAAAAATAATTATATTGAAGAAGGGAACATGGGATTATACAGAAAGGATGGAATAATGTGTGTAAAAAATGCTACTAATGTAAAATGTGATCAACTTAGAAAATGATACATAAAAAGATGAAGAATTTTTGGTTTCAGTTGAGATAAACAGTAATTTAAAACAAGTCAACTTTATAAATGTAAGTTTCGATTTACAAAATAATATTTTATAACCATATATGAAAGAAAATACCAATCCTATCTACATTAATCCCCAATCTAACCACCCCCTGCCATTATCCCAGTTTCCGTAGAATTAATAATAACTCGTCAAATGAAGCAGTATTTAATAATTATAAAAAAATATATAACTTAGCACTAAAAAATAGCGGATATAAAAACGTGAACATTACATATAAGCACAATAATAATGGTGATTGTAATAATAATAATAATAATAATAATAATAATAATAATAATAATAATAATAATAATAATAATAATAATAGAAGATCATAAAATAGAAATAGAAAAGTGATTTGGTTCTCACCTCCATTTAATAGCTCGCTAAAAACGAAACTTGGTGAAAAGTTTTTACAACTTGTAGAAAAGCACTTTCCACCAGAAAATATACTTCATGGTATTTTTAATACAAATACCTTACAATGAAGCTATAGCTGTTGCGATAATTTGGAAAGGATTATAAAAACACATAATAATAAGATACTAAAAAATTATAACAGCGAAACAACTAGTGTAAATGATTCTAAAGTTAATGTGTATGATTCTAAAGCTATTAAAAACTGTAACTGTCAAATACCTAATACTTGTCCCTTGAATAATAAATGCTTAACGCGTTCAGTAGTATACTAAACAAAAATATTTCCAGAGGAAACTCCAAATGAAAAAAGTTTTATATAGGTAGTACGCAATTGATATTTAAGGAGAGGTTCCATGGAGATAAAAGATCCGTAAAGAATAAAAAAAAATATGAGAAAGATACTTCATTATCAATATACTACTGGAAATTGATTAAGGAGAAAAAACACATAGGTTGGAATGGAAAATCATTAAAAGAGCTAATGCATGCCTTTCATTACAGGCACAATGTTTTCTATGCCTTCATGAAAAGCTGGAGATAACTAAATTTAAAGATCGTGACAACCTTTTAAATATCAAACAAGAAACAGCTATCTATTGTAAGCATTTTTAAATTCATACACTAAAGAATTTATAAAACACTAAAGAAGTTTTAAAAAAACGGATAATATAAATATAATAATGTATTGTAATTGTAATGCTTTACTTTTCGAAAATATGTAATGTCTAAAATACCACTAAAGTAAAAGTAAGTTGTTGATTTAAATGAGAGAAACTCATCTATTTCTATAATTAGTAAAAGAGTACATTAGATTGAAAGTAATTCAATACCTGGTTTAATCTTTAATTATTTATCGCATCTTAAATCTATTCATTTTAAACATGAATCTTTTAGTTTAAACATGGGTAGTGTAATGAGATAGAAATAGATATATACTCTTAGCCAGATTGATTTAAATGTAAATTATGCATAGTACTTTTACTTCGACGTACCTTATTTTCTCCTTTTTATGGTGATATATATATAGATAATTTTTTTAACATCTCATCGAAATTTTTAACTACTTATTTAAATCATTAATTAATCATCTCACTTTATTTTATTGGTTTTAAACGTTAATCACTTGTTTTAAATGTAATTAGTCTAATGAGTTAAACGATTTATATCTTCGTAGTCGGGAAAGATAAAAAAAACAAGGCATTGTACTTATACAAATCGTAACTTATTAAACTATGTAATTCATAATTAATCACTAAAGGGGAGTTAAGCGTTGAATGCCATTATAAGTATCTTAAGAAAAAAAGCGCATAAATATTCTAAACCGAATAAAATGAGTATAGTTAACTGAAAGTCGCTTTTTAATTTTTAATCGTTTTTTTTTATCGTAAATTAACCATCTCATAGATATTTTATTTACTACTTATTTCAATCGTTAATCAATCATCTCGTAGTAATTTTATTTAGTTTAAACGTTTAATCACCTGTTTTAAATGTAATGTTATGCTTTAAACGTGTATTGTCTATTTTAACCACAATTAGTCTAATGAATAAAGAAAGGGATTAATGATCTAAACCGATGAATGTAAATATTGAATAGTACTTGTATATAATGTACAGAATAGAAAAGAATATGGTCGATTAAATCACTGGGTTTTGTTCCGAAGAACTTGCCTGCTGAAACGAAAAGATTGCCCGGCTAAATGTAACCTTAAAATGATAGCTCAGAAAAAAGAAAATATGTCGTTTTTACCTAGACATATATATATATATATATATATATATATATATATATATATATATATATATATAATTGGTTGAGAGATTCCAACGAGAGAAAACTGCATATTTAAATAAGAAAGGTCACCAACAATTGCTATGTATTTTTTAACATTATTTTATTATTCCGTCTTTTGATTTTCCATATACAAAGGTATCATATTTAGATTATTGTAATAATGTTTTGAAATGATTGAAATAGTTTTTTTACGCGTTTCAGACGTTCTATGTAGCGTCCTCTTCAGAAATTATTGAAAGTGTAAAATAATTAAAATATATTTTAAATGTGTTCAGAATGCATAAAATCATTTTCGCAGTCCATTTTGATTACATGTTTCCCGAGCGGATGAAATGTCTGTAAATGATTCTAAATGTCTTCACGGTTGTGTTCCACTCCTATCCTTCTTGTTGGGGTCAGACTATGGTCATTCCTATCTTTGCTGTCCCCTCTCTCTTCTCCTTTTCCTATTTTTTATTTATTTTTTGTTTTTATTTTTATTTTCTTTATTATTACTTGGGTGGAAGTGAGGGTCGCGTTGGTACTTGGTCAAGTGGGTGCATAGGGTAGTGTGTGTGTGTGTCTGTGTGTAGGTATATGTATAGGTATAGAACTTTGCCAAAATAATTATAAAGCAATTGCATCTAGGTATAGGTATAGGTATATAAATTTGCCAAAATAATTATAAAGCAATTGCATCTAGGTATAAATATAGGTATAGAATTTTGCCAAAATAATTATAAAGCAATTGCATCTAGATATAGGTATAGGTATATAAATTTGCCAAAATAATTATAAAGCAATTGCATCTAGGTATAGATATAGGTATATAAATTTGCCAAAATAATTATAAAGCAATTGCATCTAGATATAGGTATAGGTATATAACTTTGCCAAAATAATTATAAAGCAATTGCATCTAGGTATAGATATAGGTATATAAATTTGCCAAAATAATTATAAAGCAATTGCATCTAGATATAGGTATAGGTATATAACTTTGCCAAAATAATTATAAAGCAATTGCATCTAGGTATAGATATAGGTATATAAATTTGCCAAAATAATTATAAAGCAATTGCATCTAGATATAGGTATAGGTATATAACTTTGCCAAAATAATTATAAAGCAATTGCATCTAGGTATAGGTATAGGTATATAACTTTGCCAAAATAATTATAAAGCAATTGCATCTAGATATAGGTATAGGTATATAACTTTGCCAAAATAATTATAAAGCAATTGCATCTAGGTATAGATATAGGTATATAACTTTGCCAAAATAATTATAAAGCAATTGTATCTAGGTATAGGTATAGGTATAGAATTTTGCCAAAATAATTATAAAGCAATTGCATCTAGGTATAGGTATAGAACTTTGTCATAATAATTATAAACGATAGAATTTTCCATATGCAATAAGAATACAACAACGTATTACCATGCAGTCGATATGATGAGAAATTAAAATAAATAAATTAAACTTTATTGCATCACATGAAGGATGTAATATATCCTGTTAATCTGACTGCATGAAATGGACTTAGGAATTTGGCTTCGAACAAAGTTTAGTATCTGTTCTGATACTACACTTCACCTTTTTTGTCCTCAGTCAATGGCGGAGAAATCTTTCATGACTGAGACATTTTTTTTATTTTTGTTCCTATCCAGAGTGTCCCTTTTGGGGGAGCTGGATTTTCCCCATATTAAAGACTGACCTTGTGTCTAACTGTGCCCTCGTGTAGAGGCAAGTAAATAGGAATAATATATATTAGTAGCTCGGAAGTACTTGAACTAATTTGCTGTTAATGATTATCACACCTGACTAAACTATTTGAAGAGTTTAAGGTTTGAAATGCGTACATTTAAATTTTGACATAATTATAATCTAATCCATTAATAATTTGTAATAACTAATAGTTAATACATATTTAATACACAGCAGTAATTGTATGTGCTTTTGGTGAACGGGGAGTTTTATCTCTATAGTATCCTTCCACGCTCTTTTTTCGAGCGATGTTGGTATGAAATGCGAGTTTCAGGCTAGTGTCTTGATCCTTTTATAATGGTGAATTATTTGGTCAGCTTTAATTTTCTCTGGCTATTTCTCTGTTTCTCTGATCTTTCTGTTTCTCGTCCAGGAACTTGTCAGAATTGCGAATTTGAGATATGATTTGGATTCTAAGATAGGGCGAAATATCTGATCAGTCTATTTTCTTACTCTTTTCAATTCATTTCACAACCATTGCTGAACTCTAGCAAAATCACTTGCGTAGCCCTTTTTAAATCGATGGTTACTCCTCTTTGATACCTGCTTACCTTGGATTTATTTGGATTTCAACAGTTAATGGTGATATTAGGATCACTACAGGCCAACCCTTTGTGTAGCCATATAATATAATTTCCATAGGCACTCATCATCCCACCTGCATAGGCACTTAAGTGAAAAAAAAAATAGTTATTATATCACGATATTCCACAAGAACAAATTGATCACAATTTATTCAATCAGTAAAAGTTAAGAAAAATAGAGAATAAGTTAGGGTTCGTTGACTTAGGATAAGCTTTTTGGGTCAAATTCATGACTGAGTAGGGTAAAAATTGCGCTAAATTTTGTTTTATTTGCAATACTTCTGGCTGGCCCCGTTTGCTTGGCCGATCGTAACATACATGGCAATATCTATGTTTTACCGGAGTGAGGTAACAAGCTCATATTTGTGCGTAATTGCACACGCCAGATTCGACTGGGTTTGAACTCTGCATAACTGATTCAATAAGCCGTAGTGGTGTCTATTAAATCACACACACACACACACACACACACAAACACATACACACACACACACAAACACACACACACACCATCGTGTCGAGGGACAAATTACGAAAAAACAATACACGAATACATGAACTGTTAGCTATCGTCCCATCGACGAAATGTTGCATCCCTCTGCCTGTTTTACAAGTATTTAAATAGCCCTTGTATCCCCTCGGCGTAAATACTCCTGACAAACATGACAAGCAGCAAAATCCCACCCCTACACAGTAGAGATCCCCAGATGCCAAACAGCCTCCTACTCTAATAGTTTCTTCCCCAGAGCTGCTAGCCTTTGGAATTCCTTTCCGAGTTCTTGCTTCTCCGACTGTACTTACATGCAGAAGTTCAAGTGTAACGTGAACAGACATCTTGCTGCTCAACTACCTACATAGTAACCCTGCAATTATGTCCAAGATAGTAGCCCTCCTATATTGACGTGTCACTGTGCCTTGTTTAGAGTGAAAATGCAATTAAAAAAACACACAAGTACAAATAACACCTTTTGATTCTTCCATGTCAATGCATCTTAAATCTTTTACCATTTTGATGAGGAGGTATTTGATTCCACCAAAGTAAATTAGATTTCATAAAAAAAAAAACAGAAAAACATGTATTTAAGAAAACAAGAAATAATGACGTTTATGGGACATGCACAAGCCTATAAAGTTTAATCCGTATTTAAAGCGTTGCGTGAACGTGTAATCGGAGAATATTGAATCAAAACGGGAGAAATATGCGCTTCGAACGTCCCCTTTTCTCCCCTTCTCGACCATCACCCTGGATCTTGTGGACCCGACTCATCCTTTTTCCGGATCCTTAAATCGACAACGATGCCAGTGGGTCTAGTTCCTGACAAGTCTTACGTCTTCGATGACGGTGCCGTTCCGTTTTAACTTGCTTTTATTTCGCGTTTCGCAGCAAATGTGATTTAATGCCTAACGATAAACTAAAGAAGAGAAAGGGAAATAAACTGACAGTGCGAACGTCCGTCAGTTTTAGCAATTTATTTAACTCGACAGACAAGCAAACGACCGATAAAGTGAGAAGACCATTAAGATAAAACTTAAATAAGTTAATACGTAAAAAGATACACACAAAATGCGTAAAAAGATACATACAAAAGATGCAATTTTCTAGACCAGATAAAATATCAATAGTTTCATCATTCAATTATAGTTTGACAAACAAATCTTTCTGTTCATTTGAAACATGAAGATTGATGAATTTTTAGCTTTTGCGGCATATCAACCATTTTCTACCAAACCATACATACGTTTTCTATACGATTGGTTGCATGCCTATGCTAGCCCCTCGACTATTAACCCCATTTTGGTGCTTGTTTACTTTGGTGATCTTTTAAACCAACCATTTCAGGTGAAAACATTATTGCCCACTCGTGTGTCAAGGCTAAATTAGTATGAATTACAAAAATTAGGAAAAATGATCCAGTAGATGTGCTGGATGTATTTTTAAATCACCAGAACTATGTTCTTTAATGCGTTGGTTTTAAAAATGGCGAACGCTTAATTTATCAATTTAAGTCAAAGGTCATTTCCTTTGTTTGTGATACTGAATTGGTCGCACAACTCTTTCACATGAAAACATACGATAAAACTCTAAAATTCGATAAATTCTATTTTTACTTGTAATTGTTTTTCTACTTCATTTTCGTAATGTTTTTAATTTATACTATTTTTTTTACATAGGAGTCACCACTTATCAAGGCCCAGAGGCCATTCGAAGATAAGGGTTAATGGGTGTAATCGTAAGTAGTGGGAATTTTGTAAATTGGATTACTTGGGGGGACGGTTCATCGAGAACTTGTTTACGTTAGACTTGAAGACAATCAAATTGTAGTCAGCTGAAAAGCAGACAAACGAAATAGAGTTTCACAGACGTGCAGTTCCAAGAAAGAAGCTTTGTTCGTGGAATCTACGTTTAGGTTTAGGCACAGATAAAGAGTGGGGAAAATTATTGATAGTGGTTTTGTCTAGACGAGTGTTTTTTCGTGAAGGTTTGGCGAGGGGGCCATAGATTGGAGCTCAGACGAGCATTTACCATGAAAATAACGATAAAGCAGAGACAGGCTCGCAACGTCGCTTCTGCGGGAGATGTGGCAACAGTACTCCATCATTAGACGTACCTGTCTTTAATATAGGTAGAAAATTGCATCAAGAGCGAGATATCTACTGGAGCGGTAGAAGGATCATACCATTTTTTCCGGCGAACTTGGCAAAGTAAATACGTAATAAAAGTTTCATCTGAACTGCGGTGGTTTAAAATATCACCAATGTAATCAAACATTAATGTTTACAATAACACATAAAATTTCATGCGCTTTCCACTTCGCTTTCATGAGTTACCGTCGATAGTCTCACCTGCTTGACTAAAATGAATAAACTTTTTGCATGAAGAAACACAAACAAGGAAACATTCGCTGAGTTTTCTTAAAGGTTTCATTTGGAAAAAAAACTGAAGTTAGCAAAGAGAGAGAGAGAGAGTGTGAGACTGTAGCAGACGCAAATAGACCTCTTTCTTCTTGCACATATTCCTCCCTGATTGAGGGATTTGGCCATAAACTGGCCAATCAGAGGAGTAGCGCATGAATATTGTTAACCCCCAAGGACCTGACAGCTTCCGGCCCTGAGAAGAAAAAACTCTCTCTTACTCCACCAGCTTTCGAAGGGACTAGACCTTTCGCTCCTCTGCTCCTATTAGGTATCAGACGACAGCCACCGGCTGTAACTACCTAGTAAGCAGTGAAGTCCCGAACCTTCCTTCCTTCTTTTCCTCCTTCGAGTTTAATGCCTTTCTAAATAATCCTTTTCCTAGTTAAGTTTAAGAAGTGGTTTGTTGTTTGTTCGGAAAATGGTGTTAAATTATTTTATTAGGGAGTGCCTTAAAAGCACCAAATAATAAATCCCTAAAAGACTGTTGTTTTAGCTAATTGTTTACAACTTAACTTTAACTTTCTACCTTAATGAGGCCAAAAAAAAAATAATATGTAAAAAGAAATATACAAAATATAAAATACTCAAGACTAAATAGAATACTCATATTTTCATGATTACTTCAATTATGATTTGATGAACAAAACTTTCTATTCTATTAATAAAGATTAGTTAAGTCTTAGTTTTTACGTCATATCAGTCATTGTTTACTCATTTTATGCCCAATAACCTCCAATCTGTAGTGAAATAGGAACGTAAATGGATCGTAACATTTGATGCTGCGGGGACTAAAGCTATTCCTTTAACAAGAAACCTTCTGAACCACCGATTGCCATGAATACCTGAGATACCATCGGACAAACTCTTTGGATTAACATTCACAGGCAAATGGAACACATACATTGAAGAAAAAACATTAATGCCAACACAGGCATGTAACATACATTGAAGAAAAAACATTAATGCCAACACAGTCATGTAACATACATTGAAGAAAAAACATTAATGCCAACACAGTCATGTAACATACATTGAAGAAAAAACATTAATGCCAACACAGTCATGTAACATACATTGAAGAAAAAACATTAATGCCAACACAGGCATGTAACATACATTGAAGAAAAAACATTAATGCCAACACAGTCATGTAACATACATTGAAGAAAAAACATTAATGCCAACACAGTCATGTAACATACATTGAAGAAAAAACATTAATGCCAACACAGTCATGTAACATACATTGAAGAAAAAACATTAATGCCAACACAGTCATGTAACATACATTGAAGAAAAAACATTAATGCCAACACAGTCATGTAACATACATTGAAGAAAAAACATTAATGCCAACACAGTCATGTAACATACATTGAAGAAAAAACATTAATGCCAACACAGTCATGTAACAGCCGACGTTTGATCGTGAATAAGTTTGACTCTTATCCTTGGAAATGGGTTATAGAGGCATTCCGGCCTAAATAAAATAAAAGTCAAGAAGTGACCAAATTTGAAAAGAAATAATAGTAAAAGGGGTCTGACGTTTTCTTGACCTGTTTGGATTTGAAAAAAATGTTCAGGGTTGTTTTTTTAGTATGAAAGAGAGGAATATAACAGGTTGAGGGTGCTTTGCCCGATCATAAAATACGCTTAAATATGATATTTTAATTTGTCCAGATTTCGTATCTATTATTATATAGTCGTGATTTTAAAAGTTAAAAAAAAGTATTTGTCTGCCATCAGCTGCAAAAGTTCTCGTATTCACCAGAGGCCATAGAAGATTTTTGGAAGTTAACGGGATTTTAGAAGGCGAGGTAATAGGAGTTTTTGCTTATCTGTTGAATAGTACATAATTAAAGGGGAAATTGCGTGTTCATGCCTTCCCCCCCCCCAAAAAAAAATACCAATAACTTTGCTAGGAACAAAGTAGTAGATTAAAATCGACTTACCAATTTATACATTTATAATCAAGGCAATTAAATTGTTTTTATTTACCGGTTTACATTCAAAACATATACGGCATAGTCACGTTGACACATTGGTTCCCGTCAGGTCACCGAAGTAAAGCAACGTTGGGCCTGGTTAGTACTAAAATGGATGACCATTTGGAAATTACAGGTGTTGTATGTGCTCTCCGATGATATCATTGTTTCCAGTCAGCATTGTTTTCAGACAGTCTTGGGCCTCTCCTTGCCTGTACCTTCTATGCCCAAGAGAGAAGAGAAGCCAACTATCTTATAACAAGCCCTAAAACCGAGACTCCCTCCCCAAAATACTACTTGTTCTCCACCATCTAAAATACTCTCAAAAATACGCCACTCCCTATCCAATGAATAGCGATATTCCACCTCCTCCCTCACCTATGCACCCACTTCTAGGAGCCCTTCATTGGAGAGTGAAAATCGGAAAAGGCACTCCCATTTTTATAGAGACAAAGACACGTTTAAGATCAACCCCGAAACTGATAACACTATGAAAACTCACCACAAAAAAAAAACCAAAAACAGAAATCTTTTTGCATTTAAGACGGTCAACACTCAAGACGTTCAAATGCGAAAATAATTTTAACGGTTGCTTAATCTAGAGAAGGAGCGAATGGTATGTGGAACATGACGAAGGACGCAAATACGTCTTTTATAATAAAACAACGCCTCTTCTTTCTTTCTTTCTTTAATGACAAGGAATTTATAGACTTAAAAAATCTTTGTGTTTGAAAGGTCCTCGTTAGGATACACCTTTCCCTTTTATAGGGTTATTAAACAACCGTTCGCTTTAGACTGGGGGAGGGTTAAAAAATAAGTATGAGGATCGAACTCGAACCCTTGAGGCAAAGTTGTGAGAAAAAACATGCGACGTTAACCATTGCTCCACCGCGACATGCTTACGGAAACCCGTTTGAATTTATTTAATTACTTGGATTTAGCAGGTGCTCGTTTTAATGAGTTAATGGGGTCAAGTTTGACTGCGGGATTTCATTTACTGCTGAACGCTCCCCCCCCAAGATGTTATAGGAAAAAGACTAACCCACATGCGGCGAGCGACAATTGAATATTTATCTTCCCGAAATTGAGCAAATTAAATAGACAGGCGAGCTTCGTTGTTAACTCTGAGATATTACGATTTATATGTGATATAAAAAGTTTTAAAAAGTTGTGAAGCGACCGACCGCTTCTCTGAAAGATGCCTTTTGTAGACATACAGAAAAAACGAAAACACATACATACATACATACATACATACATACATACATACATACATTTTCGCTTTTATATTTATAGATGAACATCCATGCAAACACTTTTGAGGGGGTGCACACTGCTATTATATATTCTGCGAGATTTTTTCTTCTTCTTTTGAGGTTAGTATGCAATTATTGATTGAAACCGGAAAAGATCTGTCGGCCATATTCAGATTTAAAAACCAAACCCGAATAGCTCCAACGGTGCTATGACAGATTCGGAGCCACTGTACTGTTTATAGTGCAACTCGTTAAGAGTAATCAGTGATGGCGTCCCTCGATTTGGTTCGCAATGGCGTAAAGGTTTAAGAGCGAAACGGATTACCGTATGTCATTTACTGTTAGTCATCCGCATCGATGATTGCACTACCCAATTACAGCAACCAATGCTGATAGCAGTGTCATTCCGCATATACGCAAATCTTTCATTGGCTAAAAGAAAGCTCACAAAAGGTCAAATAGTCTGAATATTGATTCTTTTATGGCTGAGGAACCCGCACTATCAAGGCCCAAGGGCGATTCGAGGACAAAGGTTAACTAAGTGTTAGGAAATAATAGTTTGATGGTTCGTGGTGATTGGGAAGAATTTGATTCTATGAGAGGCAACCCAAGAGTTAGTCACATTGGACTTAAAAACGACCATGTTGTAGTCAGCTGGGAAGCAGTTACCCGGTATTGAGTTCCATAGATAGGCAGTTTTAAGAAAGAAGCTTATTCATGGAAGTTTCGTTTAGTTTCAGTGAGAGAAAGAGATGGATAGTTTCAGTGAGAGAAAGAGAGAGAGAGAGGGGGGGCAAACTTGACAGTGGCTGTAAGTAGACGAGTTTTGTTGTGAATGTTTTACAGAGAGTCATAGATTGAAGCTCAGTCGATCACGTGCCGTGAAAATAACGATAGAGGAGAGAAAAACTAGCAGTGCCTTTTCTGTGAGCAAGGAAGGAGAAAAAGGAGGAACGTAGACCCTTGATGTTGGAAAAGGAGACATGGTAGTGGAGGTCTACGTTTGAAGTTCGAGTTCTGGGTTTAATCATGTATTCTTTCTGGAGACTTTTCATGATGGAGTTTTAGGATTTGTGGAATAGGTCATCAGACTTGGTTAGAGCAGGGCAGAGAAGAAACAGTAAGAACGAAAAAGACATGAAGAATCTTCTTTTTTTTTAGACCATGCTAAGGTAAAGTCGTAACAATTACCCACTAATATGGAATCGAGAAGCCACAACAGAAGCTACTGCATGGTCTAGAATTTATTCACTAAATGGCAATACAGCAGCCCCAGTACTTTGCACCTGCTGATAGGGCAGTCTCCTTAGTGGTTAGTCAAAGGTTCAGGTCCCTGACTAT
This sequence comes from Euprymna scolopes, assembly GCF_053919585.1. Taxonomy (NCBI): domain Eukaryota; kingdom Metazoa; phylum Mollusca; class Cephalopoda; order Sepiida; family Sepiolidae; genus Euprymna; species Euprymna scolopes. Next base: position 19,527,764 of record NC_136509.1, on the reverse strand, counting down.
TAGGTGGATCACGTCAGCAGAGAAAAACATTTACTTTCAGCTTCCTTATTAGTGACATGGTTACAAGGATAGAAATAGAAACAAAAACTTTTCCGAGATCTTAGGCGACTGCTCATGTAAAAATACTGCCGACCTAGAATACAGCTTTTTCTTCTTATTCCTTTGTCAGAAAAATCACTCGTCCTAAACAAGACTGAGAGACAAATTAGAAGAAGCAAGAATTACAGGGGCTGACAACAACGCATCCACAATGCATTGTCTACTCTCCATGGACCTCGACTATTAGATTTGAACAGCACCTCCCTGGATGTGGAAACAGTAATCCATCTTAGGGCGTATTTGGCTGTTACACGGGTATAGATATGCTAGAATAATTCAACCATTTTCCCAATATCATGTGTGGTTCATACGAGTGGCGTTCCAAAAAAAATATTTCCTATATTTTATTTCACCCGAATTACTCAGGAGTGCTTATAAATTGCATTGTTATGATGACTGATCCTATGACCTGAAAATTTCATCTCTCTGTTGCAGATATTGACGGTGTGACATTCTAAGAAAACAACCCTTGTCATGGACGTGCATCAGAAGCAGACTTGCGTCATCAAATTCCTAGCAAAAGTGCATTGAGAATGGTGGTAACTATGTAGAAAAAAAAAATTCTTTTTTTTTTTTCAATTTTCACCCCAGACAAGGCACAGTGCCACTTTGAAGTAGGGGCTACTATCGGAGACATAAGTTGCAAGGGTATTATGAAGAGAGATGAGTAGCAAGATGTCTGTTCACATTACACTTGAACTTCTACATGTCAGTACAGTTGGGACAGCAGAATCCCAGAAGGGAGTCCCAAAGTCTAGTAGTTCTGGGGAAGAAACTATTGAAGTAGAACGCTTTCTTATACCTAGAGATCTCTAGTGTGAGGGGGTGGGATTTAGTTGCTTGTCGGGTTTGTCGTGGGTATTTATGTCGAGAGGGGTACAAGTGCTTGTAGTTCGTCAGAGCATTCACCAATAAAGTAATTGTAGAACAGGCAGAGGGATGCAACATTTCGGCGATGGGACAGAGGCTGAAGCCTAGATGGCAGTTCAGGACATATCAGGTTGGCGACTCTCTAATTCTGGAGCAAAAAAAGGTCGCTCGTTTTTTAAATGCTATAGCTCCCGTCTTCGTAGCTCTTCTACTTTTTCAGTTAAAAAAATACGAGGCTTTTCTTTTGGAACGACTATTAGAAATTTGTTGAAACGTTATTATAAGTCTGCCATCTTTTTGTCTAAATAAAATGTTATGTAGTATGATTAATTAAAATAGAAACAACTTGTTTTAGAGGTAATATAAGATTGATAGATAAATAAATAGCTTTCGCATTTATTTGTTTAGATCTATCGTCCACAGACGCTGTTTAGTCTGTTCATCATTATGGACACACGCGAGAGTGATTGAGTGAGTGAGTGAGTGAGTGAGTGAGTGAGTGAGTGAGAGAGAGGGGGAGGGGGTAACAGATAAATTGAGTGTGAGAAAGAAGAGTGCGGATTTAATAATTTTTACTTATATATGAAGTCACTGTGTGTGTGAGAGAGAGAGAGAGAGAGAGAAAGAGAGAGAGAGAGAGAGAGAGAGAGAGAGAGAGAACCTTCCATAATTTATTCCGAAACGACTAAGCCGATTCTTTGGAAATTTCACATAAATTTACTTTATGTGTTCTTAGATAGGTTTTGTGTCGGAATGCCGCCGATAAGTATTGAAAATCGATAATTGAAAAAAAAAACGTTTAAAGTAGGAACCATCCGAGTTTAACCAAACTTAACACTCTTATGCAGTCTAACATCACAAGTGCATTTTAAAAAATGTTATCACCACACAAGCAGAAGGTATAAAATCAACAGTAAATTCTTTGATAAGGCAGGGCCACGTTCGAAATGCATGTTTTTGTTTGGAGCACACATGAACCATGATATTTAATCAGTGGCGGCTCGTGCATGGAACTGTGGGACTTCAGCACCCCCAAGTTATTTCTACACAATATTAATGATAAAATTAAAAATAATACGTTTGTTTATTATTATTATTATTATTATTGTTATTATTATTATTATTATTATTATTATTATTATTATTATTATTATTATTATTATTATTATTATATTTTCTATGTGTACATTATAAAATCATTAACTTTAATGTCGGTATCTCCAAATGCATATAATAACAAAAATAAAACTTGCTTGGAGCTGTTAAATTCACAGTTACACTTTCTTAATGAAATTCTCTTGTACGCATGCGCGGATTAGACGCTTTAGGCAGCCGAGGAAAGCTGCTTGAAGAACTGTCGCTTGGCGCAGTTCTGTGTCGTGAAATTCGTTGTTTGCTTAGAGTGTGCGCCTGTATAAATATGATAACATTGTTATTGAAAAAAAAAAGGAGGTTTACTTATATTTTTTAAAATTATTATTAAAATCTGCACATAACGTGTTCTTGTACATAAAATATTGTGCTATTTTTTTTTAAATACGCACACTTTTAGCGTTGGGATTTAAGTCGGTAGCAGACGGAAATATATAATATGCAGAAACTGTTTATTTTTATTTATTAAAAGTATTCGGGAATTTAGCAGTGAAGCTAACACGCGGCCAAGAGTAAAAACCAAATATACAATAAATAAATTTTACCATAAAAATAAAGTTACTTTTCCATCTACCTGCCTTTTTGTTTGTTTCTTTAAAGTAGTTTTAAATGCTATTTATTTTGCAACAACTAAACTTTACAAAAACAACTGTTTACATTTTTTCCTAGAAGCAAAAAAGCGAAGAAACAGTTTATGTTGAAAATATATTTTAGTTAGAAATCTTTTTAGCGTGTATGTTTTAGATATAAAAAAATTAGCATTTATTTGCCTCCAACAAGGACAATGTTAGAAGTTTTATACTTTGAAAAATGGATTTTTTACACAAGATTTTTTAATTAAAATGTGTTTGTAAGTTAAAAAAAACACAGTTTTTTTTTTAATATTTATGCATTTTTAAACTTTACATTGAATTTGTGGGTTTGTATTACTGTACACATAGATTCGAAAAAGTTGTCAAAAAACAAATATATAACAAATAAATGTTATCAAAAGCAAGATAAATTACTTTTCTACCAAACTGAATATAATTTTCGTGTTTTTATTCAATTTAACATGTTTATTCAGCTCAAAAAGCATACAGTGTTTACCGATGTATTGGAAAATTTTAAATGGCGGCCGACTCTCTCTTTAACACGGTAAGTTCGGAAAAAGATGTAATAAATAATAAACTAGACAAAATACTGTTAGAAATTTGCTCAATATATGTTACCGTAACATAACTTGACATATATTCGGTGGTTTTTTAATAGTATTTTTTCTAGTTTATTATTTATAACACCTTTTCCCGAACTTACCGTGTTAAAGAGAGTCGGCCGCCATTTTGAATTTTCCAATACATCGGTAAACACTGTATGCTTTTCGAGCTGAAGAAACATGTTAAATTGAATAAAAACACGAAAATTATATCCAGTTTGGTAGAAAAGTAATTTATCTTGCCTTTTATAACATTTATTTGTTATATATTTGTTTTTTGACAACTTTTTCGAATCTATGTGTACAGTAATACAAACCCGAATTTGTTAGTAGATGGGTCAGATAATACGCATTAAAAAAAAGTAATTAGAAATCCTTCTGGACTGAGACAATTTTAATTTTTTGTTTTTTGGGGAAGAAAGCTACATTAAAATTCGATGTTTTATAATGCTTATATATGACATCCTATTTTCTTATAATAAATCTCCACTTTATGTCGATCTTTACCGGCATGGGAAGGTAAGTAAATAGCCAAATTTGTTCTTTTTATATAAAAAGCAAGTTGTTAAAAGATTTGTAAATAAAATTTTGTATCTTTAAATATTTTTGTTTGTTTGTTCAATATATAAAAATGTAAACTTTTTTATTTTGCATTTTATTTACAAATACGTTTTGTTATAAATACATCTTTAAAAATAAATTTTGTAAATAAAACTGTTATTAAATAAAACGCTATTTTCAAATAGTAAACTCCTAAATTAACCCTCGTAGGGAGGCAGATAAATTTCAAAGTTTTTCTTTTTTGTTTTTATAAAAAATAAGTTATTTTAAAAAATGTTTTTCGTTTGTTTGCAAATAAAAAAAAAAAATCCCGCAAACTTTTATTTAATCTGAAAAGGAACAAATATATATATTATTTTTATTCTGTAAAGTGTACATAATTTAAAAAAATCTTTTTAATAAAAAAGTTTTTGCGTATTATCCATTTCTGATTGATCATTTGTCTTTGTTATATATTTGAATATTTATTTGAATGTTTGTTTATTATTTGATTAAATATTTATTTATATATTCGAATTCCTTTACACGATATTAAAAAAATACGTAAAATTTTTGAAGCAGCACCCCCACTAATCTCAGGCACGAGCCCCCACTGTATTTAATTTCAGCGTTTTAAACTTTAATTCAATCCATTACATGAAAATAATTTTATAAAATCAACAGTAAGTTCTCTACAGTGCAATGAAGACTACACTATATTGTGGACTAAGTCACTGCGGGAAGGCCTGTAAAGCTTTCTCCTGATGCACTGAGATGGGTCCCTGACTAGAGCAAATAATCAATCGATTTGATTCAAAAATGATCGATTTCACCGATTTCGATAGGAATAAAAGTAATAGAAATGTGGAACATTTGTTGATTTTAATTCAATCCCTGGTAACGTCGGGACTCTATAATAGATTTTTAAATTAATAAAAATACGTTTATCCTAAATTCTTAATTATAGGGACAGAAACCATAAGTAGTTCTTCAAAGAAGTATGCTTGAAAATCATCATCGATTTGAAATTTATAGAAGTGTTTCTATTCTTATTGGTTGTGTGTGTATGTGTATGTGTGTCTGTATGTGTGTGTGTGTGTCTGTATGTGTGTGTGCGTGTGCGTGCGTGCGTGCGTGTGTGTGTGTGTGTGTGTGTGTGTGTGTGTGTGTGTGTGTGTGTGTGTGTGTGTGTGTGTTTATGCAGAATACAAATGGTGCCATTGTTTAGATAGGATTTTCAAGTTAAATTTAATTTTTACTGAAAGAAAAACTGACGAAACTGCTTTTCACTTCGCCATCCAACTCGGGAATCTGTACGGGGTGGAGTAGTTTGCTCTTATTCCGTCAGCCATGATCGGGTAGAAGTCCTAAGTGTACGCGACATTCTAAATACAATTTCAATTTTACCCAGTCATGGCTGACGGAACAAGAGCTTACTATCCCACTCCGTGGATTAAATAAAGGGTTATGTTCAAAATTCCGTGCAGAGTTTTCATCTCGACAGGAAGTTTCCAGAATCGACAGAAAGATTCCCGAGTTTAACAAGATAAAACTGAAGAAGATCTGAGATTACATCGACCGAAAAGTTGTGAAAATAGTATTCGAAGGTAAAACAATACTCCAAAGAATCTATATATTAATACTGTAGTACCTTTAACGTACGCACCTACGTATGTACGTACGTAAGTACGTGTGTCACGGTTTCCAGATTATGAATTATTCGATGGGGAGATCCTATTCATTAAACGAGGATAGAAGATAATAACATACTACAAACATTAAATTATTAGTATATTACATATGCTAATTTAATATCCTCGTTTTATCCTCGTTTTTAATAAGTAGGATCTCCCGATCACCGAAGACGCACTGTAAAAAACAAAATCTAAAAAAATGATGTTTTATGTCGTATGTGAAACTATAATATACTTTCGTGACCTTATGGCTAGGATCCAAGGGTAGTATATGTTCTGTCTAAAGATGGTATAATGATATCGTGGGGTTTCTGTTCGCTCCGGGAGTCCATACAATGGAAATATCTCACAGGCTCCTATAAGGATATTGGAGATAAACCGTAATAACCAGATATATTTTGACACTACATTAACAAGATTGCTTAGATAAATAAATTTACAGTTTTAAATAAAGGGCTACAATAATGTCGCTAGGTTTCCATTCACGCTGAACGTCCGCAGAATGGCCAGCATCAATATATTGCATATGACAGATGCAACTGTGAAATTTCCACAGGTCCCGCTCATTCAAATAATTCGAATAACTGCTTTTAATTTTTTTAATTTCGTAGTTTTAGTATATTTTACAAGGATGAACTGTTTTTTTAAGTCCGTTTGCTGTCTTATTTGCTTGACTTTTGGTTTTTTTATTTATTTTTTATTTATTTTTTTACTTTTTTTTTGTAATTAGAAGCGTAACAACGTTTCGAGCCGACGCTGCGGTGGCGAAAATCACGTGATTATCACCTCATAAAGTTGTGTTATTCGATCGTTAATTTTATTTTTAAAAAAATAAAATAAAAGGACTGTAGAAGAAAATAGAATATGATGTCTTAGTAATTATCTTATCCTCAAAAAGAAATTTGCCAAAAAAAAAAAAAAAAAATGCGCATTTATTTTTAATCTTTTTTAATTATTTCTTTATAATTATCATTTGTACCCGCCATTTTGTTTCTTGCGCCTTTTAGAACTTCTCGGAAGAAGTGGGCGGAAGAAAGTGGGGGGGGATCGTTGAAATCAATTTGTTTAATTATGTCATCAATTGATTTTTTATTTTATTTCATTTTATTTTATTTTATTTTGCCTTTAACGTATTTTTTTTTTATTTGTTCAAAGGATAAAAAGTAAAAACATTCTATGAGGCCGTTAGGCGTCAAAATTTCAATTGAATATCGGGGATACACCGTTGTTATAAAATTATTTAATCCTCATTATTTTCTTTCAAATGGCCGAGTTGCTGTTATTTTCACTTTTAAAAGAAAACTATATTTCTTCACAAAAACGTTTAAACATAGAACGTCTTCAGAAAAAAAAAAAAAAAAAAGGTTTCCAAACTGTCCAATTTCCTGAAGATAACGATTTTATTATGTAAAAATTCGAAAGAAAAAAAATGATTTTATTTCTATGAAAAAACACTTTCATACTCGTCTGGTCTTTCTACCCGTTAAATCTTAAAAAAAATATTTGTTTGTTTAAACAAAAAGAAAAGAATCATCGTTGTATGTGTTTCCCAAACTGACAAATTTCAATGTAAATTTAAACAACGCTTATATCACGTAAGAAAATATCTTCACACACACACACACACACACACACATATATATATATATATATATATATATATATATATATATATATTAGCGCCCTGTCAAAGCCACAGAGGAGAAAACCAAAGCAGTAAATCTGAAGCTGGCCTGCAAGACACTATATATATACAAATGTAGGCAAATGTTGGTATATTTTATTGGTTTGAAAATATAGGTTGTTATGTACCAATTGTCAAAAACATTTAACCATAGAATAGCATTATAATCTTTAAAAAAACTGCAAATTTTCATGTAGTTTCGTCCCATAGAACCAAACATATGAGTATTTCAATATTCAATTTGGCTACCAGTATATATATATATATATATATATATATATATATATATATATATATATATATATATATATATATATTAGGACTGGATGATACGATGAATATTTCACCAGATAACCGTCAGATGCATGTGTGTGTGTTTTATAATAATATTTTGATATATCCGAAAAAGACAGAATTCACCAGGCTAGCATTGTAAACGGTTCAAAATTTTTTAAAGAAATGTTTGTTTACAACACCCATGCTGCTGCTGCTGCTGCTGCTGCTGCTGCTGCTGCTGCTGCTGATGATGATGATGATGATGATGATGCAAGTTATAGATTATTTTAAAATGAATAAACAACTCCGACTAAGAGAGAATTCACCAGATTAGCATTGTAAATGGTTCGAAATTTTTAAAAGAAAGTTTTTTTTTACAACACTCCCGCTGTGGCTGCTGCTGCTGCTGCTGCTGCTGCTGCTGCTGCTGCTGATGATGATGATGATGATGATGATGCAATTCACAGATTATTTTTAAAATGAACAAACAAACAATATATCCGACGAAGACAGAATTCACCAGGCTTGCGATGTAAAAGTTTTTTTTAAAAAAGTTTTATTTTAAATCAGCATGAGCAAATGTCTATGAAACAGAAGGTTACATTATATTTTTACTTCCAAATCCATAATGCGTCTGTCCAGTATCTGGCGGCTAGTGGTGGCCTGACCTTTGTTTCTCAAAGTATCTTTCGACAAGTCAGCGCTTTTGTGAGAAGGACACTCAAGAAAACCTGCGGCTGATACAGTTACGTTATCTTGCACTTGCATGTCATTGGATTCTGACTGCGGATGCTCAGATAGTGATACATGTGTCGTACGAGCATTTGTCATTCAGATCATTTTGTACAGATATCTCTTATTTATAAATCCTGCAGCGATAGAGGCAAGGCAACGTGTACAGACCTAGCAAGTTGGAAGTATGTAGTTACAATGCTGCACACAGGCGGCTTAAAGCTTATCTCAAAATCGCTGTTAATTTTGAGGGGCAGGAACTAGTTTTTGGTGTTTCTTTTGCGACTGAGCAGCCCTTTTAAGAGACAGCGCTGGTCACCCAGATCATGAGAGAGGTCTAGAAAAGGTGACTTAAAAATCGTCTGTTCCTATTCTCAGCAATTCAGTTACCTGCGACTGGCGGGTGTTTATTTATGCAGGGGAAACGAAAGAATGTGATTCATTCTAAAAAGAAAACTACATTGAATATTGCTACCTGGAACGTGAGGACACTCTTGATACGAAAGAGTCGGTAAATCCAGAGCGAAGGACAGCTATTGTTGCCAGAGAATTAGCTAGCTACAACGTGGATATTGCTTCTCTATCTGAAACCCGTTTTAGTGATGAAGATGAACTTACAGAAAAAGGTGAAGAGTATACGTTTTTTCTGGAAAGGCAAACCCAAGGAAGTGTAAAGGGAAGAAATTGGTTTTGCAATCAGGATAAATATCACATCTCAGAACAACCTTGTGGAATTAGTGATTGAATCATGTTAATGAGAGTACCTTTTATTTGTGATCGTTACGTGTCAGAGAATTAGCTAGATACAACGTGGATATTGCTGCTCTATCTGAAACGTGCTTTGGTGCTGAAGATCAGTATACTTAAAAAGGTGAAGGTATATGTTTTTTTCTGAGAAGAGTAAAAAGGGAAGGAGGAGTTGGTTGTGCTATCAGGACAAAGATCTCATCTCAGTTAGAACAAGCTTGTGGAATTAGTAATCGAATCTTGTTACTAGGAGTACCTTTACCTTGTGATCGTTATGTGTCAGTTATCTAAGTACATACCTCTGCTTTGGATAGTAAGCAGGGTGTCAAAATGGGGTCTATCAAGATCTAGAATATTGTATCAAAGGGATACTACAAGCAGATAAGGTTTTGTTGCATGGAAACTTTAATGCATGGATCGGAAGTGGTCACAACACTCGGAGTGTCTTAGAAAAATATGGATTTGGAAAGGCAAATGGTAATTGGATTCTTCTTTTGCAGGTGTGCCCTGAACATAATCTTGCAGTATGTAACACCTTCTACCAATAAAAATCCATTTCCAAGATAACTTGGACACACCCTAGATTAAATCATGTACGACGTGACCGAAAAACATATGTGACAGGGTCGAATGTGGACAGTGAGGCCCTGGAGGATTACGACGGCTTTTGGGAGGAGGAGGATGAAATCCCCCCCTATCCTTATTGAAAGAACGACTGTTGTGGCGCACGGAGGGAACTAGCGAGGCGCTGCTTCCAAGTGAAACGTCCCTAAAGGACAGGCTGAGACGGTGCCACGGCCAGAGAGAGAGAGAGAAAGAAAAGGACATTTTTGGCCCCTAAATTAACTCGGATAATACCCTTAATGAGGCGAAGTGCTGTTCACTAATTGAAATAGGGTGATTAAATTGAAGGGAAATAACTTTTGTTCGTGTTTTAGAAATATTGAAAAGGAATTCGTTGAACTGGGAAAACTTGTTGAAAGAAGAAGAGGGAAAGGGGTGTCTTATTTGGGATATGAGTTGAATCGTCGTTTTTTTTTTATAATATTGAACAATCATTCCTAATTGAGAATCGTTGCAAGTGTTAGGTTTTGACGAGTAAACCTAGTTAGAAAAAAAAATATAAAGTATAGATATTTTTGTTTATTTTTTTTTTTCTTCTTTCCCTCACTCTGGGAGGATTTCATATCCATTAGTTTAGCGCCATATTTGTTTTACTCACGGAATTGGCCTCAAGGTTGGCTTGAGGGGGGGGGGCCTGTCGCTGCAATGTGTGCTGGATGATGACCGGTTCAGGCCCGGCCGGGGTGTCATCCAGTGGCGGCGGCGGCCTCCTCATCCCCTCCCCTCCGGCACACTGTCGTCAATGTAGGTGTGGTTGAGTCTGGTGTACAGGAACGGTGCTAAGCGCACTATGAATGACCGGTATGCTGCTGGTGATGATGGTATGCGTGTTGTTAGCTGCGAGAATATGGTGTGAAAAAGGGACGAATGTAATGAGAAAACGAGGCGACAAGCATCTCGTGGTTGGTTGCGTGAATAGCAAGAGAAACTCTTGTCCGAACTCCCCTATAGTTCCGGAAGAGGATGCAGTTCCTGGTGCCGACATAAGAGAGAATATGCGTGCCGAAAACATTCCCGACGCCGAGATCCAGAAGCACTAAAGGACGACTTGGATATATATATATATATATATATATATATATATATATATATATATATATATTAAATTGTAATTCAATGAATTTCAAAAAACTCTCATTGAAATGAAATGAAGTGGTTGAGTTTCATATCAAAGAATTTTTATTATCCTAAGCATGACAAAGAATGTTTTAGAAAATTAATCTCCTTAACCTATAGGGTTTCGATGTCTACCATCTCATCAGAGGAGAGAAAATATTAGCAAATAGTTATAAAGGTATGCACCCTATTTGCTAAAGTCGGTGAGACATGGAAAGTCAAAGTGAAAATAATACATTTATCAGAAGTCCTGTAGCAGGAGGATTTGTAGAAAAAGGATATGAATGTTTTTGTTGATCCAACTTGCTTGGTAAAATCCATATTATACGTTCTTTACATCCGTTTGGTAATAATTTCCAAGCTATATACTGGGTAATCCGCATAGCTGTGTATATATCCGAATCGGGCAAGTGCTTGTTTAAATTTGTTTTGGGTCCAGCGATAATAAATTCAAAGTCTGGTGGAAACCTTTTCATTAGAGGTTTATATTATTTTTAGTGGGGCGAAGTGTTAGGGAGAGCAAGTAGTGGTAAGTGGTAGGAGGTGGGGTGAGAAATGTGCATATTCATCCTAATATACACATGAACACATATATACAAACACATACATACACACAATATACATATATACATATACATACAAATACACATACGCACACATATATATATACATACACACACACATATATATATAAACATATATATACACATATACATACATATACACACATAAACATACATACATCTATATAAATAGATATCTCTTCAAGTAGAATCCAAGAATCATAAAGTTTGACTGGTCGCTTAATTGAGGTCAGTTCGTGTACAAGATATAGGGGCTTGGTTCGGGGGGGGGAAGATAGGAGGAGGAACATGAAGAATATAGAGATAAGAACAAAAACCAAAATAAACTAAAAATAAAAGATGGGCCAAATACGTAAAAGGAATAATTCTTTTTTTCCGGATTTTTCCTAGTTTCATCTCAAACCTCATTGTCAATTTAAATCGTATTTGTTCTGTCAACTCAAGTTATATATACTGCCCATGAGGTGCTAATTATTATTAATTTTATATGTATCTATATTTCCCTTGGAAAGAGGATTGACATAAAGTTTAGAATATACTAATGTTTATTAGCTAATTGTGAAATTAATTCTAATATTATTGATGGAACGTTTTATCTTTATTTTATGGTCCTTACCGTAATAGTTCAATGCTAAATACGTTAAAACAAAGGTAATAAAGTAATGATAATACCTTACTGAAAAACGTTTAAAATCAGTAATATCCATAACATTATGCTATTTAATAATATTTAACTGGGGAAATTTTCTACAACTGCATTCCAATATACACAAAGTTATCTATAAATACATGAATAATATATATACACACATACATATACACACACACATACATACATATATATATATATATACATATATATACCTACACATGACATATACATACACACCCACGTACACATGCATGAACGCGTACAATATATATTTTTACATACTCGCAACCATGCAGTTAATACACACATACGCTCACTTATTCTATATATACTTACATCTAAGCCCATATATACCCACATATGACACGTGTTCCATATATACCCAGATATACCTTTATATATACAAAAAAATATATTTAGACATAAAAAATGTATACCATTATTTAACACCATTAATTATAGCAATAATTAGTGCATGTAACTTACCTAATTATTTAACACCATTAATTATAGCAATAATTAGTGTATGTAACTTACCTAAGTTTATCAATTATTACCAAACGGATGTAAAGAACGTATAATATGGATTTTACCAAGCAAGTTGGATCAACAAAAACATTCATATCCTTTCTCTACAAATCCTCCTGCTACAGGACTTCTGATAAATGTATTATTTTCACTTTGACTTTCCATGTCTCACTGACTTTAGCAAATAGGGTGCATACCTTTATAACTATTTGCTAATATTTTCTCTCCTCTGATGAGATGGTAGACATCGAAACCCTATAGGTTAAGGAGATTAATTTTCTAAAACATTCTTTGTCATGCTTAGAATAATAAAAATTCTTTGATATGAAACTCAACCACTTCATTTCATTTCAATGAGAGTTTTTTGAAATTCATTGAATTATAATTTAATTTATTTGCTCTATCTTGCATATCGAGCAATTCTTGTTTAGATGGGATAACTTATAGAATATTACTGCCAGTAATATTTTGTAAACCTACAATCTCACGTTTACATAACCACTGATTGTTAAATAAAAACTATTCCGAAGAATATATATATATATATATATATATATATATATATATACGTATATTTCTCTTCTCCTTTTTTCTTCTCTTTCTGTTTTTTTTTGTTTGTTTGTTTTGTTTTGTTTTTTAAGTTCTTGCCAGACGCTGAGCAGTGACTTGCCAAAATAAATCCCAACTGTAATTTGAATGAGGTGAGAGGAAGCCTTTAGTTCGATCAAATTCTTACCAGGTGCTGAACAGTGAGTTGCCAGGTGAAATCTCAACTGCGACTGGTTAAGGTGAGAGGAGTCCCCCTCCTAGCTCAATAAAAAGCGAGTGCATAAGTACCCTGATTAGGGTTGTACCTTCTATTGAAAAATTGTGCTGTTAATGAAAAAAATCTTATAAATTGTGACTGAATTATATGGGAAAATATTGGGGAAAGGGAAATAACTCTTGTCAACCCTTGAAAAAAAAATCCGAGTAGCAATTCTGAAAAAAAAAAACTTTTTTGAACAAGGGTGATAACTCTTACGAGTCTCTTTTTTTAAACAAAGAAAACAATTTTAACTTTTGGGAATTATAACCGAGAAAGAACTGAGTGACATTTATAAATGTTGATCAAAATAAAAAAAAAGATCTTATGTTATGGTAAATTGCGAAAAAAATGTCATGTTGAAAAAGAGACTTAATGATTCTAAGTGATTTTTAGTGACATTTTTGTGAACTCTTGTATGAAAAAAAAAAGGGGGAGAACCCTCGTTTGGAGGGTGGCTATCAGATTATGTGCATGCTATCTTTCTTGACAGGTGGACCAACGATGGAGCGGGGAATATGGCGAGCATAGGGGATCTAACTATGCAAGGAGGAGGCGGTGTGTTTGACTTAGACATATTGGTCCCATGGGGAGCAATATGTCTAAGGAGGAGCGAATATGACGTGACCGTCTTGAGTAGCGATACTGCCCGTCCCTTGGGATGTTAAAATCCCCTAAAACCTTGTGTAAGACCAGGTAAATATGCTGAGATTGTCCGTTAAACGTTAATTGAATCCCGGACAGCGGCAGGTGACCTATAAAAAGGGACGAGTTTATTGTGTTTGATAAAAAACGGGCAGATATTTTTATTGTTTGGGACAATGACAGAAACAGATATATTTTTTTATTGTTTTAAACAATGACAGGAAATGTCAGAATAAGGAGCGATGACATTCGTTTGGCCTGAGGACCCCCGGCTCAGACGTTCTGGGTTTCTGAGTAGAGAAAATTGACAGGGTTTGACCCTTTGAGATCGTATAAAAAAGGATTTCATTTTGGTCCCAGATTTATGAGACTGTGGACGAATTGCTGAACTGCATACACGCAAAATGTATCTGGGGATTTCCCAGAAAGCGTTTCGGACCCTGATTGGTTTGTCAGATCGCCAGACCCACCCCTGTCACCTTACTATATGAGCGGGTAGTCGGGTCGAAAGAGACAGATTGAAGCTAAATCTCGAGAGAAACACCCGCTCCGGGAGGACACCACATACACACCTCTATCCATCCTGACCGCCATCGAGAGACCGAAGAATAAGGTTTGCGGAAAATCTTGATATTTTCAGGTGTAATCAAACTGAACGTGCTATATATGTAAAGCTGGAACTTTCATGAAATTAACTTTTTTCGTAGTTAGAAAACTCAAGTCTGTCTTTCTTTTCCGGCGCGCATGCGAAGCTTTTTTTGCTTTTCAGCAGAAATCAACACAAAGCTGAATCGCTGAGAATCCATGTGAAGGACTCCCGGTAGACTAGACGATCACGGCCAAAGCCAGAGGTCAATTGCTGCTCTGAGCGGGAGAACCTGTCATACATCTTCATATTCTTGATTATGTCATCATACGCAAGCGTGATATTCAGGATACGTGTACTGTAAGAGTTATGCGGGGTGCAGACTGTGAAACTGATCACAATCTTGGTCAAATCACAAGTATATTGCAAAGGAGCTGAAATTCTTGGCTTTAAGAAAAGCATAGGGATTGGTTTGATGAAAATGATTCTACACTCACCAATCTTTTAGAAGAGAAGAAAAAGGCTCACGGGATACGTTTACGTTCTAATGGATAAGCTAAAATGACTGCAGAAAAAGTGTATAAAGAAGCAAAATTAAAAGTACAGCGCGAGACACGCCGGATGAAGAACAAGTGGTGGGCCAAGTTGTCAGCAGACATCCAGACGGATTATGACCGCAAAAATTCAAAAGATATGTATCACAAAACCAGACAAGCTTTTAGACCACATTGGTACCCGTGAAATCCAAAGATGTTTCTGCCCTGTTCAACAATGTTGATGGGATCATATAACGATGGCCAGAACATTTTCGAGATCGTTTTTGATAATCTGTCTGAAGTAAACGATATAGTTATTGATAGTCCCCCTCAAAAGGGGGTCGTTAATGAGATGATGACTGATCCCAGCATTGATGAGACCAAAGCCCCATTAACAAAGATTCATACGGGAAAAGTAGGAGGATTTGATGGAAAACCTGTTGAATTGTTGCTATTTGGAAGTAATAGCGTTGTCAATGCAGTCCATACACTCATCCTTGCTGTTTGGACTGGCAATGCTATCCCTCAACATTGGATTGATGCAATAATAATCCCAAAGAAGTATACGGGGACTTTTAGCATTATATATATGCATATTAATGCATATACATGTGTATGGATATATATGCGTGTATGTGTGTGCATGCGTGCATATCTGTTTATGAATATTATTATTTATATATGCATTATATGTATGGGGGGCGCATATATTATATACTATGATCGTTGAATATGACTGTGTATTGGTATGTATGCGTATAGATGGGTGTTAATTGTGCATGCATATATATATATATATATATATATATATATATATATATATATATATCTGTACCCTTATGCACATGTTTTTATGTAAAAGCTACTATTGGTCTATGGTTTAACTATAAATATTATTATTATTATTATTATTATTATTAATAATAATAATAATAATAATAATAATAATAATAATAATAATAATAATAATAATTTATAAATAGTGTCCTTATTAATACACACAGAATGACTTTCGAGCAAAAAGCACATACATTTAAATACCTGCTCTGATATTATCCTCGGTCTGTGTATGAGAATTTCTTCGGGACTGAGACAATTTTCCTACAGGAGCAAGACTATTTGTATTCTCATTTAATTATTAACTAATATTAATTTTATTGATTTTATTATTATTATTATTATTATTATTATTATTATTATTATTATTATTATTATTCATTTATTCATTCATTTATCTATGTTCGTCCCATCTTTATTGAGGGAGAGACGGAATTTACTCACCATTAAAAAAGCCGACATTGTCTCTAACTCTACCCGCTTCAGTAGTTTTATTATTATTATTATTATTATTATTATTATTATTATTATTATTATTATTATTATTATTGTTCATAACTATTAATTACATTATTTTTACCGTTTAACAATTTCATTTCTATTCCATTATACATATTGAAATCAATTGCATCTTATTTTTGTCGTTTGAATTGAATGTTTTTACGTTTCAACATAAAAATAAAAACATTAAAAAGAACATTAATTATCATCTCTAAATTTTCGCAACAACTGTAAGATAACTTCAAGGTATTTTTATTGAAGATTTTGTGTAAGGGGTTGGTTGCGGGAAAGTGTTTTTCAATAAGATCTAGAAATTTCTTGCCAAGTTTTGTTTTTAACATTTGATTGTATGGGGCCGTATACCAAATTATAGTTCTTTTTCTTCTGTTTATTTTATATTTCTTCTGTATTATTTTATAAAAAAAGAAGCAGAACGGCCACCTAAAACCACTAACATAGCTCTAAAACAGATCCTTTGTTTGATAAAATGCATGCCCATTGGCTGGTAGGAAGGGGGACGGTGGATACTAGAAAGCTGATTGGCCAACTAGTAATCCTCAACATGTATAAAAACAGGAAGCAACGACAGAATTCGCGCATAAGCCTGACGAATCCTATAGTTGGATGAAACGCAGAATATTCAGTGTAGCTTAATCGCCATATATATTTTATAAATTACTAACTAGCTCTACCTACGTATTGAGCACTTTTGAAGTAAATACTTAAAGTTTACGCATAAATCTATACTTTCGTATAGTAAATTTATGTGAATAAATGAAATAGTTATATATATATATATATATATATATATGATTAAATTAAATAATCATTCATATATATATATATATATATATATATATATATATATATATATATATATATATATATATATATATATATATATATATTATTGGATGGCTACGTACCCAAGCACTTTAAAATGTTATTACTGTTTTCAAAATTTACATTGCTAATTTTTGGCTGTTTAGCTCTTATTAACGTTGCTTTCAGTATTTTTAGTCTTTTTACGTTTGGATCCATATGAATGACTTTCGTGTTTTCAACTAGGATTTTTCTAAATTGGAAATGTGGGCAGCCATGTTGTTTTAGGTGTTGGCAAAGCGAGCTTGTATCTGAAACGTGTAGAGTTAATCGCCTGGAGAATGTGTTGGTCGTGTGTCCAATGTAGCTATTGGTGTTTCTATTATTGGAGATGCATTCTCCCAAAAGGCATTTGAATTGGTAGACTACATTGGCTTCGTCAGCTAATTTTGTTGTCGGGGAAGTGTTGTTTTTAATTATAAGATTAGCAGTTGTTAATTTTTTTGTAGTAGATGATAAATTTGATCTTATTATTATTCACTGGTGATATATATCGATGTATTAAATTCTTTAGTACCTTTTTATTGATTTAAAGTTGTGGTGTAGCTGGTTGCGATAGAATATATTGATGGGGTGGGGATTGTTAACTTGGTTATTATTAGTTTGGTCTAGGTTCCTAGCTGTGAGTTTAATCTGTTTTGAGGTCGACTGAGACATAAGAATGATCATTCGAAAAATTGAAAAATATGAAAAAAAAAAGATCATTAGATGAAAACATTGTGTCATATATATATATATATATATATATAGAGAGAGAGAGAGAGAGAGAGAGAGAGAGAGAGAGAAAGAGAGAGAGAGAGAAATACCAGCTTTTTGGCAATTTTATAAGTTCTAAATCTCAGCGACTATTGATCAGAATTTAACAAATGAAGGTTCGTTGGAAAGGTAATGGCCTGAATTGTTTAGTAAGCTATGTGATATTTTCCTCTAACCTCGCACATTAAGGGGATCATCCATCATCCAGAGCCTATTTTTGTCACTGTTTTACAGCCATTTTACAGCCATAAAATATTTCGGTAAAGTGTAATATCTTTCCAGGCTAAAAAAAAAAAAAACCCTTTAAAATTACCACTATAGAAGGTTTTCGAGGGTGCTGAAAACGGAAATAACGTTTAAAATCCCAGGAAACGAGTAGTTTCTAAGATATGAAGAAATCAAAAACATTAATGAATTTTGCATAAGTATCACAAGCACTTTCGATTCTTCGTCGAATCATCTTCAAAAACAAATGAACAAAAACTGATTTCCTGTTCGGACGTCACATGCGATGTTCTGGAATGTTTTCTATTATTATTATTATTATTATTATTATTATTATTATTATTATTCAGCTCTTTGTAATGAACAAAATGATTATGAGCAGTAGGACGATGATGATGATGATGATGATGATGATGATGACGGCGGTGGTGATGATTGTGGTCGATTGCGTCGTGACGATGATGGCCGACCATTTACTACGTAATTCATATCCATACTTATTTAAAGGGATCCACATTTCGATGAAGTATTTCCGTCGTCATTCGAACAATTGAAATATCATTTTTCTTTGGTCCGTCGTTCGCTATTGAAATAGTTGTTTCGTTGGGCTGTCACATTAACTTTCGAAATAAACTCACCGGTTCAGTAGTCTCCCGTGTTTATTTTGGTTTACGTTTGTTGCTTCGGCAAAGATAAAGGAGGCACACGGCATTTTTTTTTTTTTTTTTTATTTTTAGTCGACCCTAAAAGAAAACCAATTCCTAGCCTCACAGGCAAATGCAACTGAACATTGCGACGCTTCGACCACCATCACTCCATTTTCTTTTTTTTTTTTTTTTTTTTTATATAAATAACATCAGCGAATCTATATCGAATGACATTCCACATTCTAAATAACCGCGGGTGATATCTACAAATTTGAAAACCCACCAGCAGTGGGCTTTTCTTTTTTATTTTCGGTAGGCATTTTCTTTTACCAGGAAGGAAGACGCAAAATCAGCATTTATAACTCGTTCTTGGAATTGCATGTGGCGAAAAAAAAAAAAAAGTCATAAATAAAATCAAAGAGGAAACGAATTTACTTTGTCAATTTCTTCGGTTATAAATTTATTGAATTTCAGTGATTTCATGTAAAGGTCTTCTTTTTTTTATTATTATTTCAAAAGATGCTGTCCGCGGGAATTCTACGCAAACGCAAACGAATTTAGCGAAATTGGACACTCTATTAAAACTTAAGGTAATGGCCAAAGATTTATTTTTATCCTTTTTTTGTTGTTGTTCTTGTTTTTTGAAACTTTAAAGAAAGTTACTTCTTTATAATAAAGTTAATGTCAAATATTTATATTTATTCATAACTCTCTCCAAATTTATATATATATATATATATATATATATATATTATAAAAAAGTGAACCATCTCGTAAATTCAATCAACTAAAAAATGGAAACCGGGGTGAGGAAAAGAAAAAAAAAATTATATATATAATGGGGCAAGTTATATGTACAATTAAATAAAATAAATAAGTCGATTAAAAAAGATCGTTAAAATATACCCAAAGCGCTTTTCGTTCAGACAAACATTTTCAAGGGTCATAAGTCTGAAAATTATTATTTTTTTAGAATATTTGGTAGTGATATGGAATACGAGCGGAGAGGTTAAGAAAAGAAAAAAAAAAAAAAAAAAAAAAAAAAAAAACCTGACTACCCAAATAATTCTAACTGAAGCCGGAGGTTTCTCTGCTTGCACAAAGTAGGGGGGTTAGCAATGATGGCAAGTGCTTCGAGGACAGACAGGTGGAACTTTGTGCGTCCTCGGTGCAAAACAGAAAAACACTCCGGAGAGAAAACAAGACCGCATTCCTTTTTATCGACCAAGTGTTGGCCGATGGACGATTCTATCGCCAGTTCGACGGTATATCGATGGGATCACCCCTTGGTCCAACTTTGGCCAATATTTTTGTGGGTTTTTTAGAACAGACGTTGTTTGACAAGTGCCCTAGACCAGCATTTTACATGCGTTATGTTGACGACACTTTTTCTTGTTTCGCAACGCATGATGAAGCTATGTCCTTTTTCCACTTATTAAATAATTTACACCCTTCTCTCAAATTTACGATGGAGGTGGAAAAAGATAACTCCCTTCCTTTCCTTGATGTGTTAGTTTCTAAACGTGGGCTTTCCTTTATGACATCTATTTATAGAAAACCCACTTTTACTGGTCTTTATCTTAGTTGGGATTCTTTTGCACCCACAACCAGGAAACTAAATCTTATTAGAAACTTAACCCATCGGGCACTTGCTATTTGTTCCCCACCTTTTATTGATGTGGAAATTGAAAACATTAAAAGGATTTTTATTACTAATGGATATCCACCTCCATTAGTTAACTTAGTTATTAATAAAAAAATTCAATCCTTTTCTGAGCTACCAAAATACGGTCCATGTAGATTTCCGGTATACCTTAGGTTACCCTGGATTGGACTTGAAGGCCAACATATTTGCGATAAGATTTCCTCTCTGGTGTCTTCTAATTTTGGTGCTCTATCGCTCCGTATTGCCTTTTCCACAAAAACCGCCTTTCCCTCATTTCGTAAGGATGTCTTGCCTATCTCCCAAACTAGTAATATTATTTTTAAATTTCAATGTCGGTGTGGTGCCGTCTATATAGGCAAGACGACCCAGCGTCTTCAGGTCAGAATCGCCCAACATGTTCCCCGTTTCATCAGGGATCATCAAGCTACTACCAGAAAATCTCAACTGATAGAATCGTCCATCGGCCAACACTTGGTCGATAAAAAGGAATGCGGTCTTGTTTTCTCTCCGGAGTGTTTTTCTGTTTTGCACCGAGGACGCACAAAGTTCCACCTGTCTGTCCTCGAAGCACTTGCCATCATTGCTAACCCCCCTACTTTGTGCAAGCAGAGAAACCTCCGGCTTCAGTTAGAATTATTTGGGTAGTCAGGTTTTTTTTTTTTTTTTTTTTTTTTTTTCTTAACCTCTCCGCTCGTATTCCATATCACTACCAAATATTCTAAAAAAATAATAATTTTCAGACTTATCACCCTTGAAAATGTTTGTCTGAACGAAAAGCGCTTTGGGTATATTTTAACGATCTTTTTTAATCGACTTATTTATTTTATTTAATTGTACATATAACTTGCCCCATTATATATATAATTTTTTTTTTCTTTTCCTCACCCCGGTTTCCATTTTTTAGTTGATTGAATTTACGATATGGTTCACTTTTTTATAATTATTCTAAAATTTTGCCAATCGAATAAAGTTATATATATATATATATATATATATATAGTATATAAGATTTGTTGTTGACATTTTTTTTCGCATTCATCATAACCCTCTCCGAATATATATATATATATATATATATATATATATATATATATATATATATATATATATTTATATATTGACTAGAATTTCAGCCCGGCGTTGCCCGGGTGTTTGGAGGTGTATGTTGAGCAAAAAAAAAGCATTCAATATTTTTTAACTTTGACCCCTTATAATTTATTATTTTGGGCTAAAATCAAATTATTAAGTTAGAGCCATGTCCAAGGAACCTATATCTAAAATTTCAAGTGTTTAGACCAAAAATTATCGGAGGAGTTTGGTAGAGTTCTCAAAGGACAAATCGTTGAACTTTGACCCCTTAATCGCCAAATTTCTGGCCGAAACCGATTACAAAGATTTCCCCAAATCTCAGTACCCTGTATATCAAATTTCGCGTCTGTAGACTTAAAATTGATAGAGTTATTGCGTAGGGAAATACACACACATACACGCA
The DNA here is from genome assembly GCF_053919585.1 of Euprymna scolopes. Classification (NCBI taxonomy): domain Eukaryota; kingdom Metazoa; phylum Mollusca; class Cephalopoda; order Sepiida; family Sepiolidae; genus Euprymna; species Euprymna scolopes. The sequence continues at coordinate 19,505,693 of NC_136509.1, read as the reverse complement.
CACACACACACACAGATGCGTTCACTTATATATATATATATATATATATATATATATATATATATATATATATATATATATATATATATACTAGCATGGGTGCCCGGAGTTACTCGGGTATTTGGAGATGTATGTCGAGAAAAAAAAAAAAGCGGTAAATTTTTTTTAAACTTTGACCTCTATTATGACCCCTTAAAATTTATTGTTTTGGGCTCAAATCAAGTTATTAAGTTAGATTCATGTCCAAGGAACCTATATCTAAAATTTAAAGCGTGTAGACCCAAAATTATCGGAGGAGTTTGGTAGAGTTCTCAAAGGACAAATCGTTGAACTTTGACCCCTTAATCGACAAATTTCTGACCAAAAACCGATCACCTCGATTTTCTCAAATCTCAGTACTCTGTATATCAAATTTCGAGTCTGTAGACTAAAAATTGACAGAGTTATTGCGTAGGGAAATGTACACAGACACACACACAGACAGACAGACACTTTCACTTCTATATTTTTATAAAGTAATAGGGTTCGTGTGTTTCTGTCTGTGTGTACAGCTCTCCATCATCAACGAAATATAAAGGAGGTAAGAGGGTAGATCTCTCCTGGTAGAGAAACATTAGAACCCATTTTAGGATGTTTCTGTTATAGGAGACATAAGAATCTTTGCCTAATTTCTTTATATACTATTCTCCAAACCACCCCCATATCGAATGACTTATGCTCATTTGCATATCACATTATATTAAATCTCTTTAACTAATTACCTCGACCTTATTACATATTGGAAATATTCTAATCATTTCAACTGTACTATTTACAAAATCTATTTAACATTTAATCTATCTATCTATATATCACATTATATTAAATTTCTTTAACTAATTACCTCGACCTATATATATCTATAAAAACAGAGATGTGTGTGCCACAGACGATTTCTGATTGGTTAATCCAATAATCACATCTCCTAAAAAACAATCGTTTCTACGCTCTTACCTTTACCATAAAATATTATGGCTTTATTTATTGTCCATCTTGGAAGGGTTTAATTTTTTAATAACTTGTTATTTACAAATTAAAAAAATACGAAACTATTATACGAAACTAAACTACACGAAACGCGCACACACGCACACACACGCACGTTCACTACCATCACGTTGTTATGGCAACCAAACCCGCTGACTTAACTAAACAGTAAACACACACAGTAAATGTGATTTTCTTCATTTTCTCATTTCACTCGTGGTCTTAAATTCATTTCGGGTTTGTATTACTGTACACATAGATTCGAATAAGTTGCCAAAAAACAAATATATAACAAATAAATGTTATCAAAGGAAAGATAAATTACTTTTCTACCAATCTGGATATATTTTTCGTGTTTTTATTCAATTTAACATGTTTATTCAGCTCGAAAAGCATACAGTGTTTACCGATGTATTGGAAAATTCAAGATGACGGCCGATTCTCTCTTTAACACGGTAAGTTTGGAAAAAGGTGTAATAAATAAAAAACCGGTTAAAATACTGCTAAAAACTCGCTCAATATATGTTACCGTGACATAGGTTGACATATATTCGGCGGGTTTTAATAGTATTTTGTATAGTTTTTTATTTATAACACCTTTTCCCAAACTTACGGTGTTAAAGAATGTGTGAGACGCCATCTTGAATTTTCCAACACATCGGTAAACACTGTATTCTTTTCGAGCTGAATAAACATGTTAAATTGAATAAAAACACGAAAAATATATCCAGTTTTTATCGGTTTTTTACCTTCTCTGCAGAAGTACAAAAAAAAATTAAAAAAACGGAAGGTACTTTTACAGAATGTTAAACTAACCCTAACCGATGTTTTATGTTTAGTTTAGGAAAAGTCAGAAGAAACAAAAGTCATTATTGCATGAAATATACGTATTTAGTTGAAGTATTGTTTATGTCAATTCTTTCGAAGAAATTTAGCAAGAATACCTGTAAACCAGGAAATCGGTAAAATGTCATCATGGATGAATACTTGTCTATTATAATTTCTACCCTTGACAAAAACTTAGCCATAACAAAAGAGATTTATTGTTCAGATTGTTTTTGAGATTGATTTCTAAAAAGATATTTTATAAATAAAATCGACTTTAAAATTAAAGACTTAAATTACAATAATTGAATTTAAACATTCTTATTTCAATATTTGGCACATAACACCTGCAAAATTGATCACATGTCAGGATTTCATTTTATTTCAGAATCGATGGCAAATTGTGTAGATTGATATCTCATTATATTAAATACTAATATTTAACATTAGTTTATCATTTAAGCCGATAAAAAGCCCTTTTTTTTCGAGTCATAAAAGGATTTGGAGTTTCCTAATCAACCTTTCGGGTGCAGTTGCACGCTCTCAAAATAACTAAAGTGTTGGCTTTAAAAAAATTGGTTCATTAAACCTAAACAGGTTTAGTTTTAATAAAAAAAAAAATTAAAAAAAAATCGCTTTGGTATTTAGATATGTCGTATGGTTATCCCTAATCGCTGAATAAAACCGCTAACGAGTTGAATGATTACGACATAAAATTAAACTCGGGTTCCTGAAACGAAAACTTCGTTTGTTTTTGTTTTTTTCTTATCAATATATTTACATTGTTATTTTGTTTTCATTTTCAATCATTCGACCAGTTTTCTTTTTCAAGTAATCCAAGTTACAGAATTCCCACTGATTACTATGCTAAAATCACAATGACTAATGTATACCTATTAACCCTTATCCTTGAGTGGCCTCTGGGCCTTGATAAGTGGTGACACCCATGTAAAAAAAAATCACTCGAACAGTTTTCTTTTTATAATGTACAGTTTTAAAAGTTTAAAAACTATATAGTTTTTACTTCAGGAAAATTAATGGGTCAGTTTTTACGATGTGCCCTGTTAAAATACTGTTAAAAACTCGCTCAATATATGTTACCGTGACATAGGTTGCCATATATTCGGCGGGTTTTTATTAGTATTTTGTATAGTTTTTTATATTTATAACACCTTTTCCCAAACTTACGGTGTTAAAGAGGGTGTGAGACGCCATCTGGAATTTTCCAACACATCGGTAAACACTGTATGTTTTTCGAGCTGAATAAATATATTACATTGAATAAAAACACAAAAAATATATCCAGTTAGGTAGAAAAGTAACTTATCTTGCCTTTGATAACATTTATTTATATATTTGTTTTTGACTATTTTTTCGAATCTATGTGTACAGTAATACAAACCCACGATATGAATACTCACGTTGTTATATATATATATATATATATATATATATATATATATATATATATATATATATATATATATGAGATTATAGCAGTTAAAAAACATTTTTAAAACACACACACACCTTTTTCAAAGTGATCAGAAATCGTATAAAAGTAAAAAGGGTAAATTTTTACTTACTTTCCAACTTAATCACCTTTAACGTGACTTTTACAGTTTTCTTTTTAAATGGAATTCATTTACCGATAGAAAAGAAATGATAAGTAAATAAATCCATAAATAAATATTATAAATGGTTTATTTTAATACTTGCCAGGATGCGGAGGAAAATGAATGAAGGGGGAGGGGAATAAAATAAAAACATTTTGGAAACAGAGTAAGTTTGAAAGAATTGCTTTGCACAGAAAGAAATTAATGAAAAAATAAAATTAAATTTTTTTTCTTTCTTGATTTTTTTTAGCTTTTTATGAAAAAGGAAGTCAAAATTAAGACTATAAAAAACAATTTTTATTAAGAGCGAACCTCAGTCGTCAGGTCTGTAAAAAAAGACGTGGAATAATAAATGTTTTCTAATATAAATTGTTTTTACTTATGTGTTCATTTGTCTCTTTGAAGTTCGTTTGTTTAATATATCGGTTTGCAATATAATTATGTCATTCTGTCAGACTCAAATTTTAAATCTATATATCTAAAAAATTGAAAGTGTGTGTGTGTGTGTGTGTGTGTGTGTGTGTGTGTGTGTGTGTGTGTCCATTTCCCTACGAAATAACTGTCAATTTTTAGTCTACAGACTCGAAATTTGATATACAGGGTACTGAGATTTGTAAAAATCTATGTGATCGGTTTTTAGCCAGAAATTTGTCGATTAAGGGGTCAAAGTTCAACGATTTGAGCTTTGAGAACTCTACCAAACTTCTCCGACAATTTTGGGTCTACACACTTGAAATTTTAGATACAGCTTCCGTGGACATGGATCTAACTTAATAACTTAATTTGAGCCCAAAACAATAAATTTTCAGGGGTCATAATAGGGGTCAAAGTTTAAAAAATTACCCCCTTTTTTTTGCTTAGCATACACCTCCAAACACCCGGGCAACGCCGGGCACCCATGCTAGTTTATAAATATATATATATGTGGGGGGGGCGTGTGTGTGTGTGTGCGCGTGTGTGTGTGTGTATAAGATTTGTTGTTGGCGTTTTTAGCGTTATTAACAACTTCGTTGTTATTTTCATTATTATTCATATATATAGGAATGAGACGCCCCTTATTTTTTATGGGACGAATTTATTTATCTATTATTAAATATTATGTGCATGAAAGTTATACCTAAAGACATGCATGTTTCTAGCTTTAACCCGTCATCATCATAGTTTAGAATCGAACCCCTGACATCAGCATCCGCAGTCTGATATTTTACAAATGGGCAAAGATGAATCACGTTTTTTTATTGTTTTTTAAATTTAAGATTTGTTGTTCGCGTTTTTTTTTTTAACGATATTAACAACATCGAATGCAATTATTTTTATTTTTTTCCGCTATCTTAATAAATATTAGCTATTTTTTAACTACAGACACTAGCGGAATTATCAGTTTAGGAAGTTGTAATTATCTATATCGATATTGCGTCTTCACTCAGAAATCTACATAAACCTGGGTCGGAGAATCTGTCAGCGAAAATGCGCCACCCACTTCTATCCCATCAAGTGAAATCTATTGGGGAAAATTTCCATGTGATACCGAGCTGAGTATGGCTTAATCATCCTTATATTCCCTGAGTAGTGATTGGAAGTGTCTGTGGTAGGTAAGTAAGAAGAAAGGAGAACATGGATTCGTAGTCGAAATTATATTTTATATAATCTTAACATAAACGTAGATTCCATGAACAAAGCTTCTTTCTTAGAACTGCACGCCGGTGGAACTCTCTGCCGCTTGCCTGTTTCCCTCCTGACTTCAACATGGATGTCTTCAAGTCCAACATAAACAAATCCCCGAGGAACCGCTTAAGTAATGACACTTTATCAAGTCTCCAATACTAACGAATAATACAACACTACCCCATTGATTACTGTACACGCAATAACCCTTATCCCCGATTGGCTTCTGGGCCTTGATAAGTGGTGACCTCCATGTAAAAAAATCTTTCATTTTTTTTTTTTTATATATATATATAAAATTAACCAAGTAACGAAGAAGACGAAAAAATAGAAAAACGAAGAAGGAATGATTAATAGAAATCATGATAATAATGAGGAGAAATGGGAGACACTCAAAGTTCTTGATCATAAAATTCAATGTTGAGGCGCAAGGTTCTTGTGGCTTTGAATACAGAAACCCAAGTCACCACGTTGGCTGATGCGCGCCACTTTTAAAGCCATTCAAAGTTAAAATTATGATTTCAAAAGAAAAGAACAGTCCAAAAAGATTTTCCAATAACTGAGAAAAGTATCGCAATTAAACTAGGAAAAAAGATAATTTCTTTCACTAACCTTTTCCATAATTGTACTTCAAGATCGATAAAGTCCTCACATGTTCAATTTCAAAATATATAACATGGTTATTTTCTTGAATGTGTTGGGTGCACAATGTTCGAATAATATGGCCTTCTTTGAATATGTCGAATTTAGGATGCTCGAATAATATAGCCTTATGCCTTCCTTGGATATACTCGAATAATATGTCAAATCAACTGTCTTCAATAGATAATCGTATCATGCATTTTTCCTTTGTAGGGAGACGCATCCGGTTCATTTCGGGTCCTGGATATGGCCTTAAACTATATCCGATAGTGAGACCTTAGCTTGTGGGCTTTGGGGAGTGTGGGGCCACCCCTTAATTGCAATTGCTCTCAGATCCACTCTGACCCGGAATGGTAGTACCTGTTAGGGTCCTAACTATGGTTTAAATAGAAACCGACTTGAAATATATATATATATATATATATATATATATATATATATATATATATATATATATATATATTCTATTAAAACTGTTTTCTTCAAAATCACTGGATTCGGCATTAAATAACCTGAAAAGAGTTCATATGCCGTAAAACAATAACAACCAACCAACCGGTTCATTTCTTTAAGAAATTTTGAGTCGGCTTTTAATCTCTTATTACGTAATGATCGGTTGCTTTTCTTTCAAGAGAGCTTATATAGAAAATTAAAATTCCCATTTTTACTTCTAATCGCCTTTCACGGCTATCAGGCAGGTTCGATACAATCCTTTTTTATTGAAAGTTGATTCAAGACTGATTTTTTAATTTCTTCAATCTTTCACAAATAGCATCCGCCCTCACGCGCGCGCCTACGCACCAAAAACGAAAGGGTTAATTTGATTCGACGATGGGTTGTTTTCAGGCTGAGATTCTAAAATAGTTCGAACTCGCGTGCCGCAAATCTCTCTCTCTCTCTCTCTCTCTCTCTCTCTCTCTCTCTCTCTCTCTCTCTCTCTCTCTCTCTCTCTCTCCCTTTGTGTGTGCTATTTTAGCGGGGAGCGTAGATATCTAGCGTTATGACGTATTTTAAAGTAGGTTAAACGTGTGCGTTGTTTATGTTAGTTTATATATATATATATATATATATATATATATATATATATATATATATATATATATATATATATATATAAAGGAGATTAGAACAATAGTCTAAAGAGCAGAGTGTATTTAATGTAATAGTAAAATTATTAGTTTAATTAAAATACAGGGAAAGAAAAAGTGCTCGTTGTCAATCACATTACTATATATATATATATATATATATATATATATATATATATATATATATATATATATATATATATATATATATATATATATATATATATAATTTTAAAAAGTAGAAATATTAGAATACTAAGTCATGGTAGCCCCTCCCTTTCTTCCTTTAGCAAAGCAACCCCTACTTTTTTCGGCTTTACTTTATGCAATTTTATCACTACTTCACACGTCGTAGGGAGATGACGGTAGCTCAGTGTTTACCAGTACGAGCTGATTACCTGGATGTGCCAAGTTCGAATCCTGGACGTTCCACAAAAGCACTTTCACTTAAGGACGTTGACAAATTTCACATGGTTCCTTCCCGTAAATATTGGATATCCCACTAGAAAATAATTCTTAACAGAAAGATACCAGAAAAACAAATGCCAACAAATTGTTAAGAATTGTAATAAGCAACAACAACAACAACAACAACAACAACAACAACAACAATAACAAAACCTCATATGAATTGTTGCATTCGACGTTAACGACATGGAGTGACGACCTGGGTGCTCTAAGTTCAAATCTAGTCCGCTCCATAAAATCACTTTCATTTAGGATTTTGGCAATCTTAACGTGGTACCTCTCGTAAGTATTTGATGGCTTCTTAGAAAGAATTCTGCATAGACAAATATCAGGGAAACCAATACTAACAATAGAATTTTCGGATTAAAAAAAGATGATGATGAGGTTGTAGCGAAAATCTTAACTTACTTGGCTAGTATGTGTGCTTCAAAGAGTCGGTCGTGTAGCGAAAAAAAAAGGAAAGAAAAGCCAAAATGTCGACACCCTGTTGATTTTATGGTTGACAGTCACGTGTGTGACGCAAATTGTCGCTGTTTCTATGCAAATGAAAAAGGTGAATAAAAACGGACATGAAGCGAACAAGAAAATAGTTGGAAGAAGGCGTGCTACGTACGAAGTCGTGTGTAAGTCAACATGAAAGGTTGTCGAGTTTCGTAGTTGAAAGTTTTGACAGCAGTGTGTCGAAATGGCCCGAGGAATTGTTAGTTTAACCATAGAGGTTACAGCCAGACTCCTTTCCCTCTTTAACAACATCTCTCTCTCTCTCTCTCTCTCTCTCTCTCTCTCTCTCTCTCTCTCTCTCTCTCTCTCTCTCTCTCTCTCTCTAAGACTCTCTAACATGCACTTTTAACAAACAACAATAATAATAATAATGAATAAATATACAACAAAACACGATTTGGTGCCCGTTGACCAGTTTGCATCAACGATGCAAAACCGAACCTGGGGTAAATCTATATATCTATAAAAACAGAGATGTGTGTGACACAGACGATTTCTGATTGGTTAATCCAATAATCACATCTCCTAAAAAAACTATGGTTCCTACGCTCTTACCTTTACCATAAAATATTATGGCTTTATTTATTGTCCATCTTGGAAGGGTTTAATTTTTTCATAACTTGTTATTTACAAATTAAAAAAATACGAAACTTACACAATCTAACAATCCAACCTACGACATCACGTCCGCCATTCTGGACGATTTTTTAAGTGGTTGACACACATGTTTTAAAAATCTAGCAAAAATTAATTTTCCTGAAATTTTTCAATATTTAAAAATAAATTATGCCGGCTGATAAAATTTTAAAACTTTTTTTAAAGCTAGAAAGATAAAATTTAAAAATACTTATTTTTATATATATGTATATATATATATATATATATATATATATGAAACTAAACTAAAAAAAACGCGCGTTCACTCGATAGATTCGAAAAAGTTGTCAAAAAAACAAATATATAACAAATAAATGGCAATAAAAGGCAAGATAAATTACTTTCTACCAAACTGGATTTATTTTTCGTGTTTTTATTCAATGTAACATATTTATTCAGCTCGAAAAACGGGTTTGTATTACTGTACACATAGATTCGAAAAAGTTGATAAGATACGAAACAATATGCATAATATAAACACAGCACGAAAACAAATCGTTGTCATCCATTCCCAGCACACGCGCACACACGCGCACACACACACACTCTGGCGTTAGCCGCACACACAACACGAAACAAACGTTATTAGTACTGCTATAATTTCCAGCACACGCGCACACACACTCACGTCCACTACCGTCCTTGGCTACGTCACGTTGTTATGGCAACCAACCCCGCTGACTAACACACGATAAATATAAAGTAAATTTGATTTTCTTCATTTCTACGCAAATATTACGCAAATATAAATCATATAGAATATCTGTATGAATATAATTACACGTAATAGTTAAATAAAGATGATCATCGTAGAAGAGAACCGAAAAAAAAAACTAATAGGGAATTAATTAAAAACGATAAAAAATATGCACATTAGCTAGATCTTTTGTAGATGAATGCAATTCCACAACTCATTAATAACAAAGTTGTATTTTCTTTTTAAATAAATAGAAAAAAGAGGTGTTGATAAGACCATCAATACACACAAAAAAATATAGATTTATTTTTGGGTAAAGTTCCCCCGGGTTTTCCTTTCACTTCAGTAAATAATGGTCTTTTGTTATATATATGGCGTACTATTATCCTTATATATATGATGTTTATGTCATATATATATATATATATATATATATATATATATATATATATATATAAAGTCATAGTGTTTGTGTGTGTCTGCGCGTCTGTGTGCATTTCCCTACGCAATAAATCTATCAATTTTAAGCCTAGAGATTCGATATTTGATATACAGGGTACTGAGATTTGGGAAAATCGATGTGATAGGTTTTCGACAGAAATTTGGCGATTAAGTGGTCAATATTCAACGATTTGACCTTTGAGAACTCTACCAAACTCGTCCTAAAATTTTGGGTCTAAACACGTGATATTTTAGATATAGATTCCTTGGACATGGATCTAACTTATTAACTTTACTTGATCCCTAAACAATAAATGTTAAGAGGTCATAATAGGGGTCAAAGTTTTAAAAAATTGACCTTTTTTTTCTCAGCATACACCTCAAAAAACCTCGGCAACGCCGGGCACCGATTGCTAGTATAACATAAATACAATTTGGAGCAACAATAACAACAACTACTACTACTACTACTACTACTACTACTACTATTTTTTTATTTTATATTGAATTTGATGCTATTTTCTTGGAATCGTACCAGCGATTAGCCGAAACAAATGTATTTGTACAAATTTTGCTTGTAACAGCTTAGAATGAGAGTAAATAAATCTCTACTCCTGACTACTTGATGCAATGATAATGCCGAAAAAAAAAGGTCACTTGACTAAGCCCTTTAATTGAAGAAATACATTATTTTGAATTTTGTTCGTGTGAGATTTCGGTTTTAAATCTAAAGCTGTTCTTTTTTTCTTCATTTTTCTTTCTTTTAATATGAACAGCGGAATAAAACGATAAATTTTCCGCCTGTGAATATCTTAGTTTTAATAACTACAGATCGAAACATCGCCATGTCAATGTTGTGTCTGCAATTATCTGTAGGAATAAAGATATTGCTATAAATATCTCTATTTATTATTCAGTATTGTTATTGTAACTCTATGCGAGATGACGTCACGCAGAAAAAATATATAAAAAAATAAAAACGTGTTAAACATATCGGAGTACGAGAAGACTTTTGCACAAGAGACAGGGCGTTATTCTGGAAGTACCTGTAAATAAATGTCTGTTGTTTCAACTGAAAAAATGAGTCGAATTCTTTCCTTGTCTTTGCATCTTTGTGACTGCCTGTATACAACGTGTGGGTCACAGATGTGGACATTGGACGACACTCATAAAAAGTGTATTACGTTACATTATATAAATCCGGTTGCAATTCTCTGGAATTTTCTACTGCAAATACAGACTTAATTTTGATTATCTTCCGCTCTGTTACTGCTGAGCACTGTCTGCGGGTTATTGTTTAACAACTTGGGTAAGATTATCGTGCATACAACTTGTGGTAGATGCCAAAAATGCAAATGCACTGTGTTATAACTAAATTATTTTTTTTTTTTTGATTTTAAGTGATTGTTCCTACTTTTCATTTGGTTATTGTAGGATTCACACCTCACCATATCGCTCAATGGCACAATGAATTACCGAGTTTCATTACATTCTTTAATACAAGAAACCAATAAAATGTCAGACTCTTGTGTACATCTTAGAAAAACGCTGCATAATTTATGCAATTCGGATCGGATTGAATAGAAATTTAAATTACGCAGGCGAATCTCGGAAGCCGTTTTCGTTCTTTGTAATAAATTGATTTGCAGCGTAACCTACATCTACTCTTACGACTTAGGCTAGGTTTTAATAATTTTGGGTGCGTGATTCAACGGCTTCGAATGCTTGGGTTGAAGGAGCGAAAATGACGAACCATGCTAGATTTAGAGGCCGAGCTCGCCTGATACTCTCCTATGTATCTTGTTCAAAGTAGCAGTAGCAGTGAATGTTGTTTTTATGTGCAGGTACTTGGATAGATAGAGAAAAGCTAAAATTAGCAGTTTCTTTCAGTCAATAACATTCTTGAAAATACAGGGTGACACACTTCAAATAACGATAACGCATTTATTTATGAACATAGAGTGAAATGAACAGCTTCAACTACAGAATATAAAAGTAATTGAAGAATCATATTTGTAAATGTCCAGACAACGCTAATCACAGCTGGTGTGAATACATTTTTTGAGACACCCTGTATTCGTTCCTTGAATTTCAACAGCTATAAAAACCCAAGCCCGTAGCTTATATTTTTAGCGTTCCTGTTCTTATTTCAGTGTAAAAATAAAAGTGCGTTACATTCCTGTCTGACCTCTCGGCAATAGCACAAACATGGCGGTCCTGGATATGACCTAAAACTATATCCGATGGTGAGGCCCCACCTTGTGGGCCTTGAGGAGTGTTGAGCCACCCTTTAATTGGCATTGCTCCCAGGTCCACTCTGACCCGGAGTGGTAGTACCTGTTAGGGTCCCAACTATGGGTTAAATAGAATTCAACTTAAATATATATATATATATATATATATATATATATATATATATATATATATATATATATATATATATATATATATACTCACTTAAAAACTGTTCCTCAAAATAACTAGATTCGGCATTAAGTAACCTGAAAAAGGTTGATATGCCCTAAAACAAAAACAACCAACCAACAAACATGGCGAGAGGAATTCGCGAATGATTATATGTATTTGTGCTGTATTTTAAAGAATGTCGTCACACTGATGCATGAAAATATAACAACATATATTTATTGTCGATAGCAGTTATGAATCGGTAATTCTTTTTTTGGCACGCCAGCACGCCAAAAAATACGCCACGCGCCAAATTTCATTGCGTCATAAAAGCAACTTTCTACATAAAAAACTTATTTTTACGTTTTTACCTAGCGAATATATATAAAATTGTATATGAAAAACTACGTTTATTATTCTTAAAATCTAACAACGGAGCTGAAGTCGATTTTTTCGATTGTAAAACAAAACTAATTTTTTTTTATATAAATCTCTGTGTGGCGTACCGCTGAATTATTTTTTCTAAAGCATAAAATTGAATAATGTTTATTTTTACAATAATGTTTATACATTTATCTTTTTTTTTAATAATAAACGTGTTTATATATATATATATATATATATATATATATATATATATATATATATATATAAACACGTTTATTATTATTATATTATTATATATATATATATTATGTTTATTCGCTAAATAAATGTATAAATGTTCTTGTAAAAAGAAATTTTATTTAATGTTATTCTTTATAAAAAATAATTTAGCGGTACGCGAAACACAATTTTATCAAACCAAATCCTGTTTCATTTAAGATGAAAAAAGCCAACTTCATCCGCGTTGTATAATTTTGATTTTTTTAATAATAAACGTGTTGCTTTTTTATATAAATTTTATGTTTATTCGCTAGATAAATGTATAAACATTCTTGTAAAAATAAATTTAATTTAATTTTATACTTTAGAAAGAATAATGCAGCGGTACGCCACACAGGGATTCATATAAACAATTAGTTTTGTTTTACAATTGAAAACATTGACTTCAGCTCTGTTAAAAATAATAAACGTGTTTTTTCATATATAATTTTAAGTTTATTCGCTAGATAGAACTGTAAAAAAAATGTTTTTCTATAGAAAGTTGTTTTTATGACGTAATGAAATTTGGCGCATGACGTATTTTGACATGCTGGCGTGCCAAAAAAGGATTACCCGTTATGGATGGTTGGTTGTTAGGGAGAGGATGCACACACAGGAATTAGACGAGTTGGTTTTTCACAAGCCAAATCGTGAACCAACAACGATATCCTTTTCGATTGTTATTATATGAACATAAAAACCTGAAATGCTTTTATGGGACAGTATTGCCAAATTATCAGCACCCCAAGGATGTTTTATTTGGCTACTGTTGTTTCACTGGATTGATGTGACTTTAATTATACCTGTGTAACTTTTAACTTATCTTATTTTTGACAACTTATCAAGTTTGTAGCTTCGTTCCCAGCCTGTGTCAGGTTCATAATTTTCTTTTTTTTATTCAAGTGACCTTTTGACACATTTGAAATTATTTAATTGTTTCTTACATTTGTCCCTAGGTGTATACTTTTGTCAAAAATTACTTCTCGGTCCACACAGCCTAGATAGCCAACAAAGCGAAACACACACACACACACACACACACACACACACGTTGTTCAACAAACGCATATGTAAACAAGTTTATAAGAACACATACACACACACGCACACACGCATACACACACATACACACACATACAAAATAGTCACGCTAACCTTAAATCTGGGGGTTGAAATACGTCTAAAATATAATTGTTCTGAAAAAGAAATTAATTTTTTTGCACTTATTTTCAGTCATTAAAATATAATAAATACAAAAAACGTAAACAAATTGAGTTGTCGTCCTTAATTCTAATAAAAAAAACTGAGTTATCGACCTTGGTTAGTTAAAAGGGATGTTTTCTATATTTATATCGTAAATTATAAATTAGCCCATTGGTCAAAGACCTTTTTAACTCATCAAGATTCTAATCTATATATAAAAGTGAGAACGTGTGCGTGTGAGGACACTTCTCAACCTATTAATCTCAAGGAATTTTTAATCTACAGACTAGAAAAGACACGTGGAAAACTTTTTAATCGGTGTTCATCCGGTAAAAAGGGCTGCTAGTGGGTAAAAATTGAAAAATTGGTACCTGTAGGTTATCTGATTTTTATCTGTTTGTCAATTGCTACATGAAGTTTAAAAATAATTTTTAAAGAATGTGGCAACCTGGTTTCATGGTTATCGCACTTGACTAACTGTTTTTAGATTTTGGTTTCGATCTCAGTTCGATATTTTTTTTACTTACAAGAAAAAACATAATACTCGCATGCACATGTCTCAGTTTCTTTCTGTTTTTTTTTTTTTTTTTTTTTTTTTGCTTTTTTAAACTATTTTTTTAAGGAAATTAACGTTACGTTTGATACCGGGCAACGGCGGAAACATCTTCATCTAGTATCCTATAAATACGACACAAAATAATATATTTTTAAAATCCATAAAATAATATATCATAGTACTGCTTACTTTGATTGCTTGGAAAAGATATATATATGCACTGTATAGCTAAGAGGTGCAGTGAAAGAAACCCCACAGCAAAAAGCAAGGAAGTCACCACTTATCAATGCCGAGGGTCACTCTAAAGTTAATTAATGTAAGATGGTAGTGTAGTAATCGCTAATGTTGTATGTTCGGTATAATTTGGATTATGTAAGGGAACAGCTCAACCAGAACTTGTTTACATTGGACTTGAAGGCTACCATATTGCAATCGGTCGGGAAGCAGGCCAGTGGAACAGTGTTCCACAGGCGGGTAGTTCTGGGAAAAGAATCTATGTTTATGGAATCTGCGTTTAGGTTTTGGCACAGATAGATGGAGGAAATTGATTATAGTGGTTGTAGCTATTCGAGCGTTTATCGTAAAAGTTTGGCAGGAGGGCGGATAGATTAGAGCTTAGACGGAAACTTGCCATGAAAATAACGATAGAGCAGAAGCAGACTCGCAACGTTTCTTCTGTGAGAAAGAGGTTGCACGAAAGAAAAGAGAGCATCACATACTAGGTTTCGAAGCCGGATTTGAACACTATCAAGGCAAGATTCGACTACAGTATTCCATTTGTCTCTTCACAATAAGATACTTACGGTAGAAAGGTCGAACTATTTTTCCAATGATCTTGGCAACAGATTTTATCTTGAATGCATAGCTTCTTGATTTTCAAATGAGTTACATATGCTTAGTGTTCTATTTATAGAAATTAATATTTTGCTTTTTAAATAAAGTAAATAACTTTTTCCTTTCAATTCTAACTAACTCTTAATTATTACAAAAAGATTTCTTGGAACTTAATGGGTTAATCGTTTTAAATAATAATAACAAAAGCAGGCTCCTTCAGTCTTGGACAGACTATGGATACCCACAAAGGGTTGCTTGCGCATGAAATTTTTGTGGCAGGAGGTGCGCAATCTTCAACCACACTTCTCCTGAGACGACATTGTTAAATACCAGTCGCACGTGAAGTACAGGACGACTGAAAACAAATGCCGAGATAAGCGGAGAGCACATACAGCGCCAAGAATTCCCAAATGGTCACCCATTTGATATTAACCAGGCTCAACGTTGCTTAATTTCGGTGATCTGGCGAGAACCGGTGTGTCAACGCAATGATGCCGTATGTAATAATAATAATAATAATAAGAAGAAGAAGAAGAAGAAGAAGAAGAAGAAGAAGAAGATATAAACGGCTATCTGTCTGTCTGTCGGTCTGTCTGTCTGTCGGTCCGGCTGCCTCTATAGTTTCAAACTCTATCTCCTCCGAAACTAAAAGTCGCAGAGCGGCGCTAGGGACCTTAAATGATTGGAATTTTATGGGCCGATTAAAATTGTTTTTAAAGGGTCAAAAATTGGTCAAAATTGAAAAAAAATCGTTAAATATTTTGTACATTCATCTTAGTTTCTTTTTAATTTTTAATTTTTATTATTTCATATGCATATCACGTTGGTATAGTGGTAACGTCACCAACTTTGAACGTTTCGGTTTCGATTCTAGCTGATGGCACCTAAATACTTTTTATTTTACTTTTGAAATCACGACTCTATAATAATAATATATACGAAATCTGGACAAATTAAAATATCATATTTAAGCGTATTTTACGTCCGGGCAAAGTCGGGTGCCCTACCCCGCCTAATAATTATAATAATAATAATAATAATAATAATAATAATAATAATAATAATAATAAAACTGATACTTTATTTCTGTGAAACGAACTCGATTCGAACCTGGCACATCTGCAGTCGTCAGTCCGTGTCATTAACCACTTAGACAACGTCCCCTCCTTGATGATGACGATAATGATGCTGATATTCATGGAGGAGGGAGAAGGAAAAGGGGGAGGAGGAGTTCAAATAATTTATATAATCATCAACACTTTGCCATTCAAATAAAAGAATCACATTAAACATAGAATCATTCATTAAATAAAAGATATTTGATAGCTAAGACTCTTCTATAAAGTTGCAGTTCCTGTCTGAAATTTCAAAGATTTTTTATAAATTCGAATTTACGAGTGCCGTTCCACAAGTAAGGCCTCCTACGTTTTAACCAAAAACAAACAAAACGTTGAAGAGCAACGAAAATGGGAGTGGTGCCATTAAAACGAGCAACTTTTTTCTACTCCAGAATTTATTTTTCTACATAGTCACCATCATACTCAATGCACTTTTACCGGCGATGAACGATGCCTCGTTTTGGCACTGACATCTCTGTCACCACTCTTAAATTGACGAACCCATCTCCTAACTGGGCTTCCTAAACGTTTAGCGACGCCGTTGAATGTTGATCATCTTAATTAGTTTTGCATGGAGGTATTTAACGACTAATATCTACTTCTAAGGCACATTCATAGCAAGAGTCGCTTTTTTAGAGTCTTACACCGCCAACAGAGAGAAGAAACTTTCAGATTATGTAATATGTGAGTTAAGTCATAACAATGCAATTTGCTCTGATCCATTCGCGTCGAATAAAAATAGGAGGCATTACTTTTGGAACGTCGCTTGTGTGTCTCACACATCGATTAGGTGAATTCATGTCTAGTAAATTTGAAATATTTTATGAAAGGCTTGTAGTGAAGCATATCACAATCGCTCCATGTTATGCGGTATCAATGGTCAGGCAGAACGGTTTCTGGATACATCCAAAGGTGCGCATAAGAAAGCGAGGGTACAAAAGTCATTTTAGAATTTTTACAGATATATAAGAAAACCGTAAATAAAACTGTTCTATTTCCCGTGACGCCAAGAGAAGCAATATTTGCAAAGAAAAAAAAGCAGTGTTTGCTAGATTATTGTAAACACATACGAAACCAAAGCAAGGAAAAAAATGTCACGAAGAGATGTTTCATAGTTGGAGAAAAGGGTTGTCTTTCAGTGTTTAAAAACAATAAATCCTACTAGAAATACTTGTATTGGATAAACGGATTGGAAGCATGATTTACGTCAGGGGTGCACACACATTCTCAGCGTGAGAGCTAATAATTTTTTATTTTTTTTATTACACTTTCACCCCAAACAAGGCACTTGACACTTTCATGTAGGGGGATTTTGGTCAAGATCAAAGTGTAGTATCTGTTCTTCAGATGCTGCACTTCCATTTCTTGTTCTCTTTCGGTGAAGGAGCAGTCCTTCACGAGTGAGACAATTTTTTTTTTATTTTTGTGCCTTTTCTCCACGTTAAAGAACGGCCCTAGTGTCTAACTCTGTCCCGTGGGGAGGCATTGTAAATAGGTACTATCAGGGACATAAGTTGCAGGGGTACTATGTAGGGGGTTTAGTAGCAAAATGTCTGTTTACATTACACTTGAACTTCTGCATGTCAGTACAGTTGAGGAAGCAGGAAACTGGAAGAGAATTCCAAAGTCCTGCAGTTCTGTGGAAGAAGCTATTAGAGTAAAAGGCTTTCTTACATTTAGGGATCTCAACTGTGTAGGGGTGGGACTTCGTTGCTTGTCGGGTTTGTCGGGAGTTTTTTCGTCGAAGGGGTACGAGGGCTTGTAATTCGTCAGAGCATCCATTAAAATACTTGTAAAATAGGTAGAGGGATGCAAAATTACGTCGGTGGGACAAGGGCTGAAGTTTAGATGACAGTTCGGGACCTATTAGGTTGGCTACTCTCTTTTGAACCCTGTCCAGAAACGAGAGACTAGTAGCAGATGCATCAGCCCAAATGTGACAGCAGTACTCCATACATGAGCGAAGGGTGGCATTGTAGAGGTACAGGATACTTTCAGGCGTAAGTAGTTTTCTAGCACGATAGAGAGAGCCTACTTATGGCATGACTAAGTCTAAATGATCTATCTATTAAAAAATGCAAAACACATTATTTATAAATATATTGTAAATTATTTTATAAGTACAGTTTATGCATTTGTCCATTGCATTATTGCATCAACCCATATTGCATTGTACAACTGTGTACATTTTTGTCAATACTCTTAGATAAAAACAGTAACTGCTAATAGTCAGCTTCAAGCAGACTTCAGGTAAGCAGTATTTGAACTTAATAATCTTCATGTAAGAAAAGGTTGACTCACAGAAATAAGTACTCCCAAATAATGCAGTCAGGAAGATAGAAAATTTACTGATGTTGGGGTCGTCTGTAAGTTCTATAATTGTCCATGAGCTCTGGCTTCAGCCGAATATCGGTTTATAGTGTTAGAATCTCATCCCTCATACCAGAAGAGTTCAGGTAAGACAGTGTTGCAAATTTATATGCGACTAAAAAGAAAAACCGCAGCATCTTCCTGGAAAGGGTGGCACATAAATGTAATGATGAGTTCGAGTAAAACAAAGTCGTGAAAGCGTTTATCGAACTCTGAAAGACAATTGCCAACTTGTTTTATCTAGTATGTACTATTAAGCTGCGCACATGACGTCTATGATGTCTCCAGCTCTGCCGCGAGGTTCTGAAAGTTTGCAAGCACTAACGTGTTTTTTGTTTTTTTGTTTTTTTTTTAATACTATACGATCTACTCACAAGGTCTATGCGATTGATAAAGACACATGAACCGGATTAGGGAACGATAATCAGCTTCTATCAAGAATAATATTCGAGAGGACAAACTAACAGATGTCGTGTTCGACACATTTGAGATACACTTCCATAAACTTGTCTGTTTATGTTTTTTATCCATAAACTTGCTTCTATACAGACAACATCAAAAAGGAAACGTAATATTACAGACTTGATTTGTAATGAAACAACGTCGCAGCTCACAAGAGTCATGACAGTCATATTTTAGTTTTAAAAGAGAAATGTTGTTCCGAACAAAATGGCAGGATCAATCCAGATAAGCTTTGAATTGTAAAAGAGTTTTCGGTAGGTAGCCAATCCGAAGAAAAAAAAAACTTGATGAGAAGACTAAAGAACCTTCTCATGTGAGAACGGAAAATTATATGCAGGATAATTTTATGGAGTAATACCGGTTTATGGTCGGTAGAAGAACGTAGCTCCGTGTGATTGGTCAGTTTTATCACCCCTGTCTATAAAAAGAACCTTCCAGTTTGTTTAATCGTACCCTCTAAATTATACCAAAAATATTACGGTAGAATCATAAAAGGAAAAAAAAGCATTGACTCCATATGGAGCAGGGCTAAAAAGAAGGTAATATGTTTCTATTTAATTACCTCCTTAGATGCAAGATCGGTATATAATGTGGGAGGGGGAAGAAGTTCCCCAAAAAGTACACTCTGGATAGGAATAAATTAAAAAGAACAGAGAGAGAGAGGGAGGGAGAGAGAGAGAGAAAGTCTATACTTAAAATCCCAATATTGTTCATCTTACTGTATATTTCTTTCAGCGTGTTAAAATGGTCAATACCTGACAGCACCTGTTTCGTAATCCCGAAACATGCATATAACTGTTATGTCAATTTTTTAATATTATTTATCGGAAAAGTAGTCGCGATTGAGTTTTATGATAATCACGCCATAAAGGTGGCGTAAATATAAAATAAAACACAATTGCAACTACTCGTCCGATCTTAAGCCTAAGCCTAAGCCTAACCCTAACCCTAACCCTACTCTTCCGAACCTTTCGGATTTATCTGAGCATGCCCATATTGTTTTTTTACTTCTTCTTTTAAATTTTATGAGTTTTTGAAATATAGACTTATTTGTATATGCTCTGTAGTTCTATTTAATATACATCGAGCTTCATAAATAAAATGATTGGTAGAAATAAATGGTGGAATATTATTGAATAGGCATATTTTTCTCATAAATAGAGATATGTGTGCGTGTGTGTGTTTGTGTGTATGTATGTATGTATGTATGTATGTATGTATGTATGTATGTGTGTGTGTATGTATTGATATTCAAAAACGCAAAATATATCAATAGAATCTTGTTCTTTTCTAAATCTCCATACTCGATCAATAAAAAAAACAAAAAGTAAAAAGCACATGCAAATTATTAAACGCACAACATGACCGTCAATCTTTATATAGTTTTCTCTCTTCATATTTCGATTTGACCCCGGTGTTGATGGTAATTTATTCAAATAAAAATATCGAATCCTTTAGGAAAACGACCGTACACGTATTAATTGTTGATGTTGTTGAATTCTTGGAGCCTAATTAAATTATTTTCTATAAATAATTTTATCATTTGCTTTATATATATATATATATATATATATATATATATATATATATATATATATATATATATATTTACAAAGGCATCACCACATTATCAAGGCCCAGAGGCCACTCAAGGATAAGGGTTAAAGAGTGTACAGTAGAAGTTGGTCAATATAGTAATCATTAGTAATGAAAATTTGGTAAATTTAATAACTTATATGGAACGGCTCATCAAGAACTTATTTACCTTAGACTTGAACACAACCATATTGTAGTCAGCCGGAAAGCAGGAAAACGGAAGACAATTCCACAGGCGTGCAGTTCTAAGAAAGAAGCTTTGTTCATGGAATCTATGTTTAGGTTTAGGCACAGATAAAGAGTGGGGGAAATTATTGATAGTGTTTACAGCTAGACGAGTGTTTCTTGTGAAAGTTTGGCGAGGGGGGACCATAGATTGAAGCTCAGTATATATATATATATATATATATATACTAGTAGTTCAGCCCGACTTTGCTCGGGCCCCATGTGCTGTTCATAACTTTATTTGCATATGTATATATATATATTAAAAAGGTTAACTAATGTTCGGGTAACCTACATCTACAATTTAGATATTTGGACCCAAAATTGGTCGTGGAATTTGGTAGAATCTGCAAACGTCAACTCTTTCAACGTTGACCTCTGGGCAACAAAATTTTCGCCCAAAAACTGATTAAAAAGCTTGCTGCATATCTGAATATCCTTTATGTAAAATGTCAAAAGTTTAGACCCAAAATTGGCTAAATTTTGCTAATTCCTACCATCTGATGAGAAGGAAAGTATTTCTTCGAAACTCCGCGGATTAAGGACTATCCACTTATCTAGTGTTTCCTTTTCAGATTAAATATTTCAAAGTGTTTTTAACATGTTTTATAACTGTTTGCTCGGATTATAAGCTCTATTTCCTATTCGGTTTTATTGAGCTTTTACATCTGGCTGAGATAATTTTATAAACATTAATTCTTTAATATTTATAATATACTTTAATTTTACCATCTTGGATCATTTTGGTAAATTTAATTGTAATTTTTATTTATATATATATATATATATATATATATATATATATATATATATATATACATATATATATATATACATATATATATATACATATATATATATATATATATACATATATATATATATATATATATATACATATATATATATATATACATATATATATATATATACATATATATATATACATATATATATATATACATATATATATATATATATATATATATATATATATATATATATATATATATATATATATATATATATACCCTTTATCAATATCGGTATATGATTGACCGTTGCTGCTATTATGTTTAGTTCTATTACTATTTTTTATTATTATTACTAAATGTGTTACTATAATTACTAAATTGCTATTATTATTATTAGTAGTAGTAGTAGTAGTATTATACATGATCATTGACTATAATATTACTAGAATTATTTTGTATTTATTACTATTATTATTCTTATTGTTCTTATTATTATTATTATTATTATTATTACTATTATTTTGTCATCTTTATCATCATCATGACTCTTCGACACCTTCATAAATACTAATAAGCTAAGATTCTACCAAACTTAAAACTTTATAATCCTCACTCCACCACATCTTTTTAATAATGACATCGAATTTAATACTTTATAGAAAGATCTGTTTCGTTCTGTCGAGAAATTTTCGATCAGAGTAATACGAGCTTTCACGGACTGATTTTCCCCTGCTTAACCTGATTTTAATTTCTTGAAAATTTAATCTGAAATCATTTTTTTTTTCTAATTAAACCGATGATGAAGGTTCTCATACTGGTTTTTCCTCCTTTCATTGCTCGGTCCCATTTGACTGGGGACCGACTTTTATTTGGGATACTGCACTGTCTGGAAAAAAAACAATTGTCATTATTTCAGCTGTTTTGAAGGCTTTCCAATCGGATTATATGCATCGTCACGCTGGATTTATTTTGGACTCCATTCTCTCTAACGAGCTATTTCACATTTCGGATCAAATATTCTGTGTGGTTTGTTTTTATATTTTTTTACATATCAAACATTTTTATTTGGAAATTTATAACTACAATAAATTGCGGATTCACTTAATGCCTTAACTAGAAAATTCTAGCATTGCCAAACTTTAGTGTACAAACTCGAAATTTTATAGACTGGGTACTGAGATTTGGCTGTTAAGGAGTCAAGTTCAACGATTTGACCTTTGAGAACCCTACCAAACTTCTCCGACAATTTAGGGTCTAAACACTTGAAATTTTAGATATAGGTTCATTGGACATGGATCTAACTTAATAACTTGATTTGAGCACAAAACAATAAATGTTAAGGGGTCATAATAGGGGTCAAAGTTTTAAAAAATCGACCGTTCTTTTTTTCTTTTTTTTTTTTTTTTGCTCAGCATACACCTCCAAACACCCGGACAACGCCGGGCTGAAATGCTAGTATAGTTATAAAAGTGAAAATGTCTATCTGTCTTTTCTCTATATTAGTTAAGGAAAACAATTATACAGAAAGGCATTACTTTACATAGTCACACTTTTTAATATATACATATGCACATGACCTTATGAAAAGTACATAGGGCCCGAGCAAAGCCGGGCGAAACTGCTAGTATATATATATATATATATATATATATATATATATATATATATATATATATATATATATATATATATATATATATTGAATAATCTTCTTTTGTTGATTACGTACAATCAACGAGGGGAAATGCCGCCACAACAACTGGAGACAGAATCTCCTCGCGGACTGAGAGTTGCCGCCCCTTATTCCTGTGCTTCTACAAACGATAAAAGTTTCCGAATATTTAACCTTATTGCCCTGACTTCCCGTCCAGCGTGAACGGGCACATCCATTTGTTAGAACTCGAGATCCTTTTCATGAGGTTAAATAATCAATTCCCCCCCCCCCAACAATAACACCAACACCACTACCACCATCACCACTAGGCTCCAATAACCGCGTTACTTTTCTGGCAATCCAATATATGATGATTTATCTGTCACAGCAAAAGCGAAAAGAAATAGAAAACACAAGATCCGAAAAGATAAACTTCTTTCCCGCTAGGAGGTCATTAGAAATGGCGTTAAGATTATGGACTAGATAAAGGGTAATAAGATCAAAGATTAGCGGCTAATTAACCCAAAGGCAATAATGAAAAAAGGGGTCACTGTCGCTTTCTCTCGTGCGCATTTTAACGTTCTCCATTATAAAGTCACCTTTGCCACTCAATTAACGAGCCGGTATTTCAACCCCGAAGTAATACGAAACAACCGAACGCATACATGTACAATATAAAAGCGAAACGCATAAACCAATATATCCTTCAATGTATAATAAAGGCCAATGTGTGTTTATTGTATACTAGCAGGAAGACCCGACGTTGTACGGGATTGGATGAAGATCAACGAATGATTCACACTTTCCATACATTTATTGTTATCGCCCATTTTTAAATCAAACCGAGTGATTGATTGCTTTAGTTGGGAACCCACCGTGGTGCACCGGAAGGAAGTTTCACTGCATCTCGCACTGACTTAATGCACAATACATTGTAATCTACATTGCACTTTAGATGACCTACTGTTTATTTATATATATATATATATATATATATATATATATATATATATAAATGTGAACGTGTCTGTGTGAGTATCTGTGTGACTGTGTATCTGTGTGTCTGTGTACATTTCCCTACGCAATAACTCTATCAATTTTTAGTCTACAGACTCGAAATTTGATATACAGGGTACTGAGATTTGGGAAAATCTTTGTGATCGGTTTTCGGATAGATATTTGGCTGCTAAGGGGTCAAAGGTTACTAATTTGACCTTTGAGAATTCTACCAAACTTCTCCGACAATTTTGGGTCTAAACACTATAAATTTTAGATATATGTTCCTTGGACATGGATCTAACTTAATAACTTGATTTGAGCCGAAAACAATCAATTTTAAGGGGTCATAATAAGGGGCAACGTTAAAAAAATTGACCGCTTTTTTTTTTTTTTTTTACTTAGCATACACCTCCAAATACCCGGGCAACGCTGGGAAACCATGCTAGTATACCTATAAAAGTGAACGTGTCTGTGTATCTATGTGTTAGTCTGTGTCTCTGTGTGTCTGTGTACATTTCCCTACGCAATAACTCTGTCAATTTTTAGTCTACAGATTCGAAATTTGATAGACTTGGTACTGAGATTTGGGAAAATCTTTGTGATCGGTTTCGGCCAGAAATTTGGCTGTTAAGGGGTCAAAGTTCAACGATTTGACCTTTGAGAACTCTACCTAACTCCTCCAACAATTTTCGGTCTAGACACTTGAAATGCTATATACAGGTTCCTTAGACATGAATCTGACTTAATAACTAGATTTGAGCTCAGAACAATAAATGTTAAGGGGTCATAATAGGGGTCAAATTAAAAAAAAATTAACTTTTTTTTTTTGCTCAGCATACACCTCCAAACACCCGGGCAACACCATGCATCTATGCTAGTATATCTATAAAAGTGAAATTGTGTGTGAGCATGAACTCAGCCAATTTTCAGTCTAGAGACTAGAAATTTGACATAAGGAGCATTCAGATTTAAGAAAATCTTTTAATCGGTTTTCGCCCAGAAATTTGGCCGTTAAGGGGTCAAAGTTCAACGATTTGACCCTTGAGAACGCTACCAAACTCCTCCGCCAATTTTGGGTCTAAACACTTGAAATTTTAGATATAGGTTACTCGGACATGAAGCAAACTTTATAATTTGATTTGAGCCCAAAACAATAAATGTTAAGAGGTCAAATGTTTTAAAATTTGACTTCTGCGGTCTCTACCAAATTACTCAGCCAATTTTTGGTCTAAACATTTGAAATTTACGTAAAATGTATTCAGATATAGGGCAAGCTTTTTAATCGGTTTTTGGCCGAAAATTTTGTTGCCAACGGCTGAAAGTTAAAAAAATTTGACCTTTGCGGTCTTTAGAAAACTATTCGGCCAATCTTGGGTCTAAACATTTGAGATTTTACATAAAGGAGATTCAGACATACAGCAAGCTTTTTAATCAGTTTTTGGGGCGAAAATTTGGCTGCCAAGAGGTCAAAGTTGAAAGAGTTGACCTTTACAGACTCTTTCACACTCCTCCGCTAATTTTGGGCCTAAACACTTGAAATTCTAGATGTAGGTTATCTGGACATAAGCCAAATTTTTTAATATATATATATATATATATATATATATATATATATAGAGAGAGAGAGAGAGAGAGAGAGAGAGAGAGAGAGAGATAGATAGATAGATAGATAGATAGATAGATAATTAGATAGATAGATATAGGTATATATAGATATATACATATATACAAATGCACATAAAGTTATGAACAGTACAAAGTCGAACTGAACTGCTAGTAAAATTAAGTTTATTTTCTTGAACAAACAGTTTAAAATGCAAAAGTTAAGAATCATTGTTCAGTTGTATTCTAAACAGAGACATTCATTTCAACCGTCCTTATTTGGATCTTTAAATAAAGAGATTATTATTATTATTATTATTATTATTATTATTATTATTATTATTATTATTATACCTGTCATCCCTTTCTTAAATATATATATATATATATACATATATATATACAGGGTCTGCCAGGTATATATATATATATATATATATATATATATATATATATATATATATATATATATATATATATATATATATTTGATCTGACTACTATATATTATGTTCAATATAATAATCAATGGAGAATTGTCTCTATAATAATAAATACGTGATCTGCATGAATTAAAACATCATAGTTAAACGTATCTTACGACTGGGCAAAGCCGGGTGGCCTGCTTGTATATATATAAAAGTGACCTTGTATTATACGAATGTTTTAACGGACCAGAAATAGCGACAGCTAAGAGAGAATTTACGTAAACCACTAAAAAGCGCATCGAAGCACAAAAATTAGAAAATCTACAACAGTGTAGTAAATAATGGGCAATCAACAATTCCCCCACTAACCAACAATCACGAGGTTGTTTGCTCATCAACCGACAAGGCTAATATGCTTGCCAGCCGGTTTGCCTCGAACTCCACATTGGACCCTTCCAACCACCCCCTGCCTGACCTGCCTTTGCGGACAGACGCCACGCTAGACGATCTAAAAATCACCCCTGCTCAGGTACACGCTATCATAAAAAACCTTGACACTTCAAAAGCATGTGGGTCCGATCTCATCCCAGCTGTGCTATTACAAAAGTGCTGAGCTGAAATAGCTCCAGTTCTCTCCAAACTCTACAACAAATGCCTTAATGAATCATGCTTCTGTGGTACCAGTATTCAAGAATTCTGGCGAAAGAACTGACCCATCAAATTATCGCCCCATTTGCCTCCTCCCACTTTTCGCCAAAATATTTGAGACAATAATTAATCATGCTCTAGTCCTGCACCTTACTGATACTAAACTTCTGACTGACAAACAATATGGATTTAGACAAGCCCGTTCCTCAGCAGACATCCTCACTGTAATCTCTGAACGTATATACCATTCACTGGACAAAGCAGAGGAGGGCAGAGCGGTAGCTCTAGATATATCTAAGGCTTTTGACAGGGTGTGGCATGAGGGTCTCCTCAGGAAAATTAGATCATACGGTATCACTGGTAGAATACTTAACATAATTAAATCCTTCTTAGATAAGAGAAAATCCAGGTTGTCCTCGACGGTCGTACATACAGTGTGATATAAATGCGGGAGTTCCTCAGGGCTCTATCCTTGGACCTCTATTGTTCCTGATATTTATTAATGGCCTCCCCGCCAAAACTGCCTCTGAGATGGGTATATATGCTGATGACACCACACTCTATAACGGGCATGACTGGAAAACAAACGAACACATACTTAAAGAAATGGCAAAAATACTAGAGGATGACCTCCAATCTGTAATAGAATGGAGACAAAAATGGATGGTCACATTCAATCCTGCCAAGACTAAACTAGTTTCCTTCAATAATTACAAGAAACCTTCTCTGCCACCAATAGCAATGGCCAGTGACTCCCTGTCTGAGAGTACATCTTTCAAACTGCTTGGTCTAACGTTCACAGGAAACATGAGTTGAAACAATTATATTGAAAACATTGCCAGGGCAGCTGCGAAAAAGGTAGGCTCTCTCTACCGTGCTAGAAAACTACTGACACCCGAAAGTATCCTGTACCTCTATAAGGCCACCATTCGCCCATGTATAATGTATTGTTGTCACATTTGGGCTGGTGCATCTGCTGCTAGTCTCTCGCTCCTAGACAAGGTTCAAAAGAGAGTCGCCAATCTGATAGGCCCTGAACTGGCATCTAAGCTTCAGCCTCTGTCCCATCGACGAAACGTTACATCCCTCTGCTTGTTCTGCAAGTATTTTAATGGTGAATGCTCTGACGAACTGCAGACACTTGTGTCCCTACGACTTAGACACCCTCGACAAACCCGACAGGCAGCTAAATCCCACCCCCACACAGTAGAGATCCCTAGATATAAAAGATCTTTCCACTCTAGTAGTTTCTTCCCCAGAACCGCTAGACTCTGGAATTCCATTCCAAGTCCCTGCTTCCCTAACTGTACTGACATGCAGAAGTTCAAGTGTAACTTTAACCGACATATTGCTGCCCAAATCCCAACATAGTGCCCCAGTAGTTGCTGCCCCTGATAGTAGCCCCCTACACTAAAGTGGCAATTTGCCTTGTTTGGGGTGAAAATGTAAAAAAAAAAAAATTTAAGTCACCTTTGTCACTCAATTACCGAAGTAAAAGCCTAACAATAAAATGTAAAAATAATCTCGGCTCGTCAGTAAGTATTGTTTATTTTTAGGATGATTTTAAGCGAAAAAAAAATACAGCATGTCAATCGATCCACATTATAATCGGTTGCGTTTTGTCTTTCTTAACATAAGAATAGAGAATCGACAGATGCAATCGTCGCGCTTTCTCGCACATTTGTCGTGCTTTAATTTCTCGTACATAAGTAGTAAACCACATCAGAATTTATATTAAATAACGAGATGCGGTCCTTCAGTGGGGTTTAATATGGATAACCGGACTGGTCTATCAGGTTGGGGTAAAAAGATTAGAGAACGGAACATTACGGGGGAGTTGAATGAATTCCCTAACATTATAATTTAAAATCAAAAAAAAAAATAAATAAATAAATAAATAAGGGTTTGGTAAAGACAACAGGTGACAGATATAAGACATAGCTTGGACCCCATGGATCAGCGGTTCTGCTCTGTCTAAATCTTCTTTTCTTTTCTTCTTTTTTTTTACTCACGTTCACCCCTAACAAGGCATATCGCCACTTGGACGTAAGGGGATACTATTTGGGACTATGCCTAAGAAAGATAAACAAGATGTTGGTTTACGTTACATTTAAACTTCTGCATATCAGTACAGTTGGGGAAGCAAGTAGCAGGAAGGGAATTTCAAAGTCTAGCTGTTCGAGAGTAGAAAGCTTTCTGGCATTTAGGGGCCTGAATAATGAAGAGGTGTGTTTGCATTAAATATTAATCCCTATTAATTCATAACCATGCATCGAATGAATTCTATAATACTTATTTCGCTGCACCTGGTCCTAACTAAGATCCATGCAAAATTTCATTTAGATCAGCCAGTAGTTTCCGAAAAGACTTATAGAGTAAATATGATATTGTGGAGGTCATTCCCTCTTAATCCCAATTAATCTTTAACTGTGCACCGAACGGATACCATATAACTTAGTTCGCTGCACCTTATCATTAAAATGGCGTAGACAAAATTTAAGCCAGATCAGCTCAGTAGTTTCCAAGAAAAGGTGAAAGTGACAGACAAACAAACAGACTAAGAAAAGTGTAGATTAAAAGAATCCACATATAACAGAGATATCAGACACACCTTCCCTAGAATAGTCGGAATGGCGAAAACAAGAGCATATATATACTCCACACACATTACTGTTTCGCAGCTCATCAGTACGGCTAGACAAGCAACTATCTCAAGCCAAAATTGAAACCCGATCGCCCAAACGATAGTCGGAGCTTCTAACCGTTGCGCGATATGGCTGCTCCTATACGGGTCATGAATTAACAATTTTTTGACATTGTCCAAATACCTAAGCTCAGTTTGTTTACATAAAAAGCATCGCTTCATACGCTAATGGTAATTTGTATATCACTTCCCAAATGGTCAACCTAAGATAGTGAGAATTATAGTCATCCACATACAGTACTGTTTCGCTATTTCACAGTTCATCAGTGCGGATAGAAAAGCAGCTACCTCAAGCTAGGATCGAAACCCGATCGCCTAAATGTATATATATATATATATATATATATATATATATATATATACTCCTATAAATTCGTTTTTCAAGCGTGTGTATTGATATTCATATTAAAATCCCTTTCTCTATTTATTAAAAAAAGAAAATACAATGGTATTATATATGGAGCATGGAATTGCATTCACTAGCAGAAGATCTAGCTAATTTGCATATTCTTTTAAACATTCATTTTAATTAATTCCCTATTAGCTTCTTCGGTTTTTTTTATGGGATTATCATCTTTAGTTAACTATTACGTGTAATTATATTAATGCAAATGTTCTACATGATTTATACTTGCATAATATTTGCGTAAAAAGTTGATAGTAAACACAAAATTGTTTCCCTATATATTTATGTATACGTATATATTTTTGTTTAAAAAATGTTGCCTACCAAACTCCTCCTAGATTTTTTTGTCCACAGACATGAAACTGCATATATAAGGTATTTGAATCCATGCAAAACGTTATATTTGGGTTTTAGCCCGGAAAAATCGGTGCAAAAATGTGAAAATTAAAAAAAAATGAAATTTGCCAGGTGAAGGTCGAACGGCGCCATTACGAAAGCTTAACGTAGATCCATGTTTTAATTTTTAGGCTTGCAGTAAATATGTCTTCATGACCCAGTCATTTGCGGCAGAGGCAAAAATAAGTCGTAAGCTGAAGGTTTTGGTTTCGATTCTCGGTGGTGGCGCACAAGTCTTTATTTTATTTTTTTTTATTTTTATTTTTTTTACTTTTTAAATCATTACTATATATTGCATCCAATATAATCTATAATATAAATATCAACTGTTTGTTTAAATGTATGTATATATGTGTGTATGTTTGTCTGCCTAAAACTTTCGACAGGCGACGGATTTTCCCGCGATCGGTATCGTTGTGAAGCCGACCCTTCGGACGACAAATACGGAAACATTGGCTAAAAACATTAATCATTTCACCCTCAACTGGACGCTTATTCGCCGATGTTTTCGAAAGCACTCCTATCTTTTCGATTTACTAGCCTTAATTTAAATCATACATCATTCCGGTTTGGCAATGGGCGAAACAGCAAATACGTCACGTTTTGTTTTTCATGTTCTTTTCTTCCTTCACGGTACGGGTTCGAACCTGCCTACCTAGCACCACTTCTTTTTTTTTTTTTTTTTTGCTCAACACACACATCCAAACACCCGGGCAACGCCGGGTACCCATGCTAGTATATTTATAAAAGTGAACGTGTCTGCGTGTCTGTCTGTGCGTCTGTCTGCGTACATTTCCCTACGCAATAACTCTATCAATTTTTAGTCTACAGACTCGAAATTTGATATACAGAGTACTGAGATTTGGGAAAATCTATGTGATCGGGTTTGGGCTTGAAATTTGGCTGTTATGGAGTCAAAGTTCAAGGATTTGACCTTTGAGAACTCTACGCAACTCCTCCGGCAATTTTGGGTCTAAACACTTGAAATTTTATATATAGGTTACTCGGACATGAAGCAAACTTAATCACTTTATTTGAGCCCAAAACAATAAATGTTAATAGGGGTCAAAGTTAAAAGTTTGGAGGTGTATGCTGAGCAAAAACAAAAAAACAGGTTAATTTTTTTAACTTTGACCCCTATAACGATCCTTAAAAATTTATTGTTTTGGGCTCAAATCAAGCTATTATGTTAGATCCATGTCCAAGAAACCTATATCTAAAATTTATATATATATATATATATATATATATATATATATATATATATATAAAAGTGAACGTATCTGTGTGTCTGTGTATCTGTCTGTCTGTGTACATTTCCCTGAAAGTGAACGTGTCTGTGTGTTTGTGTGTCTGTCTGTGTGTTTGTGTGTCTGTCTGTGTACATTTCCCTACACAATAACTCGAATACACTTGTGATGTTAGGCTGTGTAAAGGTATTAACTTTGGTTAATATCGGACTATTACTTTTTTAATAACATTCCTTCGATTTTCTATTTTCGATACTAATCGAAAGTATTCCGACACAAAACTTATCTAAGAACACCCTCAGACAAATAAAGTACATTTGTGTGAAATTCCAAAAAAATAAATAAATAAATAAATAAACATCGGCCCAGCCATTTTGGAGTCCATAGGAAATGAACTCTCTTACTCTCTCTTTTTTCTCTTTCTCTCTCTCTCTCTCTCTCTCTCTCTCTCTCACACACACACACACAATGCCTTTTATCTATAAGTAGAGGTTATTTTTTGCCGTTTTTATTTTTTCTGTAATCTCATTTACTTAAAAAGTGACGAGTGCCAGGATTGTCGAAGACACGAAGATACCAAAAATTGTTGTCTTGTGCAAGACTTACAGAATTCTTAGGAAAGAAGCCAAACTTGAAAAGGCGATCGAAGAGTTCTTTCGCGCGCTCCCTGGCATGATGCCACTGTAAGAGACCAATGTCTTGGCATTGTTCGGCACTGTTTTTCCCTCCTCTAGGGCCAAGACGGGACAAGTGTTGGGACGCCGTCATAGTAAATAAAAACAACGGACACGGTATTGCGATAATATCGGTGATGAGTCCGTTTAAAAATGGTGTGGGATTGTTTTATTTTTACTGTTTTTTTTGTTGTTGTTTTTGTTTTTGTTTGTTTTTTATTTGCTTTTTGTTTTTTGCTGGAAATCGCTACAAACAAGACGTGAAGCCACTTGATGTAAGGGGATAACAAGAACGAAATATGATTATCTCAGAGACAAGAGATGACTATTGATTTTAGTTTTGAAAAAGACTACGGTTGTAGGAAGGAGGAAAACAGTCAGTAGAAAGAGAGTGCGATTGTTGAAAAGAAAAAAATATGCAAAATACTGTTAGAAACTCACTCAGTATATGTTACCGAGACATATATTGGGTGGATTTCTAACAGTATTTTGTATATTTTTTTAACTCATTTCGCAAAGTTCACATGTTTAGGAGCCAGCCTTGCCGCCATTTTTTGTTGTTCGCACCTATCGATAGACACTGTATGATTTTCGAACCAATTTTAAAATGAGTAAAGACATTAAAAACTTTTCCGGATAGGTAGAAGAGTAGCTTATCTTGCCTTTTATAACATATATTTGTTATCTATTTGTTTTGTGACCACTTTTTCGTACGTCTGTGGATTGTAAAACAAACCCGCTACTGGATTCGGAAGTTGTGTTACAATGAGGAATAAGAACAAGGAAATGAGGGAAACAATAAAACAAAGGAGTCAAACGAACTGGAACTAACGAAGCATACAAGTCTGAAGAACACATACGATAATAGTATTTATAGAAAAGACTGAGACTAGCAACATCACGTCGAATGTGAGAGAGAGATTGTAGAGAATAAAAAAGTTGGGGGTCAATCAAATTGCAGATGTGTTTTTGCACCTTATCAAGAACTCTGAAAAGTTGACATTGTTTTCGTTCTGATTGTGACGCTGAAAAAAGAAGGTTAGGTGCTTCTTTACTATAAGTCACAACTGAAAATCACATTTTCAAGTAAAAAGTACTTTCATGTATTACGTGCCATGCTGAAATAAGTAAAATAAACAAAAAAATAGGAAAAAAAAACGATCGAGTAAAAGAATTAATTACAAGTATAAATTAATTTTATAAATTGTAGTTTTATCGTGTTATGTCATCCATTTTTACTTGCTTAAATGAAAAAGAATGACTTATCTCCCTTGCTTCACAAGAACTTCCGGTGTTTCCGCTGTTATTAATGGTGGATCAGGAAAATACCATCAAGCCGATTTTATTTTAAAAATATGTTCTACTCGACCATTTTGGAAGGAGTATGACTCAGTAGAAGGAAAAGTGATCATGCAATAAATAGTAAAGATAAAAACTCTTTTAATCTATAAATCTATAAAAGTGAGAATCTGTGTGAGGACATTTCTCAACCTATATACTCAACGAATTTTTCATCTACAAACTTGAAATTTGGTATTGCATTGAAAAATGCGAGTATGAAAAGTAATATGGTTAAGATTAAACTTAGAGTAAGTAAAAGGACTAGTTGTTAAAACTGGAAAAGAAAAGGACAAGATATTCTAGTAAAAAATATAATAAATTTATAACTTAAAATATTGCAGCATTAACAATTTATATATAATGTTAAATTGAATTCTTAAAAAGTTCTTAATGCTGCAATATTTTAAGTGTAAAATTTATTATATTTTTTACTAGAATATCTTGTCTTTTTCTTTTCCAGTTTTAACAACTAGTCTTTTCACTTTTCTAACTTTAATCTTAACCATATTACTTTTCATACTCGCATTTTTCTATGTAATCCATGATTTTTCCAGACTTTGCTCTTAAATGATATTCTCTTTTTGTGTTCAATATCATACGCATTGTCGACAATCCATAAACAAATTATTACCAACTCCTTAAACTGATTAAATAAAAAAAAGACTAATTAAGTAAATAAACAGAAAGAAGAGACAAATAAAAAGAGAGAAACAGAATTCACGGGCGATGTCTTAAGCGAAAAATTATCAGCTCTAGCACGGCAAAAAAGAGAGACAGAATTAACGGGCAACGTCGTAAGTGAAAGATTATCAGCCTTAGGACGGCAGAGAGCATCACTTTTGTTAACTCTCTATATATAACCCAAATAAGATGGAATGCGAGCGACATTCCCGCTGTGGTTTATGAAGGCGTTGATGACGAAAACGTTGCTATGGTAACCAACAGCCAATCAGAAGAAAGCGTCTCTAAAACGTCAATGTTGAAAACGTTGCTATGGTAACCAACATTCAATCAGAAGAAACCGTCTCTCACGTTTCTTACTTATTCTGAAAACTTTTGAACACCAGTAATTTTATTGTAACTTTTGTTTTAATGGACGAAAATTGAAAAAAAATTATTTAAAAATATAGCTAAGAAGGTAACTGTACAACGATTTGGAATTTGGTTACAAAATGACACCTAACTATATCATTCAAACACGGTAGTGTGTTTGAATGATATATTTTCATAGTAAGACATGTTGAAAACTTTTAACCCGTTTTCATCAAAAATTAAAAAATTCGTACGTCGGAGTCACGCTGGTCTTATGGTTATCGTACTAAACTTACTGTCTTTAGGCTTTGGTTTCGATCTCAGCTCGAGCATTTTTTCTTCTTTTTTTTACTTACAAGAGCTGAACAGTTTAGAAAAAACTAACACGTATTTTACGACCGGGCAATGCCAGGCGGCCTGCTAGTAATGAATAAAGACATGATCACTAGAATCTAATTTCATTTCTTATGTATACATGCTCTGCAGTTATAAATTAATATCCATTAGTCTTAAGCTTCGAAAGTTGTACTATGGAGGAATAGAAAGACAAAGCGTTACAAGAATAAATATCTTTAAAATTGAAAGCCATCAAGAAAACCAACGCTCACTATGCTAGATAGAGATTAAATAGAAAAGATAAATGATGAAAATAAAATTCAATAAATTATTCATAAAATTCAAACGAGGGATTATAATGAAAATTATATAATGCTCCCTATCTTGGGTTGAGCATATTGGGAAGTGATATATGAACTGCCATTAGCGTATTGAGCGATGTCTTTTTGTAAACAAATTGAGCTTAGGCATTTAGACACTGTCAAAACATTGTTGATTCACCATCAACAGCAGCCGAACAGCATAATGATTAGAAGCGCCAACTATTGTTTGGGTGGTCGAGTTTCGATCCTGGCTTTAGATGGTTGATTGTCTAGTCGCACTAATGCCCTGTGACACAGCGAAGCAGTACTTTGTGTGGATGTCTATATATATATATATATATATATATATATATATATATATATATATACTCCTATAATTTTGTTAAAACCCCATTTTTTATTTAAAAATAAAATAGAACTTTCTTATATATGGTGACGGACTTGCACTCATCTGCAAAAGATCTAGCTAATTTGCATACTCTTTTAAATATTCGTTTTAATTAATTCCCTGTTAGTTGTTTCAGGTTTTAATTAATTCCCTGTTAGTTGTTTCAGGTGATTGGAATTCGATGCTACATTATCGTCTTTTTCTAGCCCCCTTCGCTTACTAAGAATTTTCTGTCAGTCTTCCCGATTCACTCGGACTCCCCCGACTGACTACCTCCGTCTCTCTGACTGCCTCGGTCTCTCTGACTGACTGACTTTTTAGCTGATTGTTTTATAGTCTAACTTAAGAGTATATTTATTAATTCTATACTTCTTTGTGACGTCAGCACGCATGCCAGACATGTTAATTCTGTGTACATGCTTCCAACACGTGTCCTGGCAACAGAAGTTCTAGATTTTATCTGTGCACATTCTTTAATTCCATTGTTCCGATTATTCCTGCTTCTGACACAAATTAAACCAACACAACTTTCTGTTGATCGCATTCTTTTATTATATAAGTTATTCTAATTCGCATTCCTCACTATAATGGATAATTCACTGTATTCCTGGAATCGTATCTAACTAACAAAATGTATTAATTTTAACTTTTAATAACTGTGTTCAATTTCAGAATTCTCCTTCAATAATAATATTCGATCCTTATTACTTCGTTTCTAACTAAAAACCGGGAGCTGTCCCTTTCAACATACAACATGCATACCTATGAGCAAACTAATATATAATATTCCAAAAATCACGTACTTTTATTTTTATAAAGAAAATCATTTTATAGCGATTAATTGGGAATTCGTAGACGTTACAATATAAATCTCGCAAGTTTGAACTTTTGCTGAGTTATCTTCTTTGTTCGTAGAGATTATTTTCAAGATGGTAACGAGATGCAGCTGTTTCTGTCTTACTCATAACATTTGGGGTTTCTTAGTTAAAAATTAAACTAACTGATTTATTAACGTGATTTTTGGAATATGATATTTTCGTTCCGTTTCTGGTACGCACATCATACAAATTATTTTTTTGTTTCTGTTTTTTGGTTTTTCTTTTTTTTTTTTTTGCTATAGGGGAAACTGTGTACAAGGACAAACTTCTTTTGTCGATCACCTGGTACCGTATAAAAATGGTGTCAATGCGTAACTAGGTTAACTATTGTTATAGATGAACACCGTGAAATTTCTACAGGTACGGCTGGAAGAATAAAAGGGAAAAAACTAAAGATTATAACTAATCGATCGATCGAAACAGTAGCGAGTTTTGGTGGAGTTCCATTGTGCCAAATCTGAGAGCCTCCCCAGGTGTTTTTCCAAAGAAAAAAAAAGATATTGAGTTTCTGGGACTGCTTTGCTGCCTAATTCGAAAGTCAATAAAAATGTTTGGCGCCATCCATAATGTCTTAAAAGAAGAAAGAAAATGAAAGTAAACATGCGTTTACCAAAAAGGAAAGGGAAATGAATAGAAAAAAACATAGGAGATTCCTATTTTTCTTTTTCTTTTTTTTCCTTTTTTCCTTTTTTCTTTTTTCCTTTTTTCCTTTTTTCCTTTTTTCTTTTTTCTTTCCCCCTTCAATTTTGTTTCTTTTACCGTTTCACCCAGCAACTGGTTATTGTGCTAAAACACTTTAAAAGAGAGAGAGAGAGAGAGAGAGAGAGAGTGAGTTAGAGAGAGAGAGAGAAATGGTTATCCATGAAAGTGGTATTTTATTCTGCTGACAGGGTTCTTTTAAAATACTTTTTTTTTTTCTTTTTTAATTGGATTTTTATTTTTACTTTTTTTTCTAAGACATTCGGTGCAGATGTGTACCAAACACCGCAAAAGAATTACACGATAAGAAATGCAGTTTTCTGATAGATCTCTATGTTCTAACGGTGTGTTTAGATAACTTGCCTTAGTAACACCATGTTTGGATGACGTTAGCATCTTTGGGCATTGCCAAAAAAAAAACAAAAAAAAAACATTTAACATAATTTGCATATAAAATTATTTTTACAGCGAATTCAATCGGGAAACTGAGAAACCGTCTGTGCGAACAGAGAGAAACCCATCTGAAAACCAATATAAATATCTACATAGTGATTGTAATACCAACACTGGTGTACAGCTCGCAAACATGGATCCTCTTCAAACACCACATAAATAAACTTGAAAAGGTACAGCCTCACCAACTAATGAAAATCTCGTTGAAAAGACCATGTATCAACTTAAAAGGGCAGGGTGCCTAGTGTTAAAGAAATGATCACCACATATCACTTAAGGTGGGCAGGGCATGTCATACGTATGGAGAACAGCAGACTAGCAAAAACTATTTTCCCTGGAGAGCTAAAAGAAGGCTCAAGAAAACTGGAGAATCATCTTAACGCCATATTTGAATTCATACTGACCTCTGTACTGAGCTCATTCTTAACGTCGTATTTTAATTCACCCTGGGCTCAGGACGAATTAAAATATGGCGTTAAGAATGAGCCAATTGCACTCGTGGTCTACGAACTAAACTTCTTTCTTCTGCATATCGGTATGTCTCCAATGTTTTATCTAAAACAAGTGGATGTTTTACTGTTTTTACTGGATTTCAGCTGTTTATGTCTTTTTAGACTCTTCGAATTCGTTTTAAAATTACCTTTCCTTTTTGAACCAAGAAAAAAAATGTACATTTTCTTTTTTTGGTGAACTGATGTAAAGTCTCTGATGATTTTTTTTGTTTAATGCCATTCAACGAAACATGTGTAAGAAGCAGCAATTTAAACAATATGAATGTGAATTAAGTGTACATTCCTGTGATTTTGATAGGTTTTATAAAATTACATATGATCTGAAAGTGTAAATCTATTTTCATTGAGCTTAATAAACCGTTGTAATTTTAAGACAGCGTTATTGAATATATACATTATAAACGTATAGTTGTTCTAAGGAAACGCATATATATATATATATACATATATATATATATATATATATATACATATATATATATATATATATATATATATATATATATATATATATATATATATATATATATATATACACACACACACACACAGGGATTTGTTTTAAGGAAACGCATATATATATATATAGATGGATTGATGGATGGATGGATGGATAGATACATATGGTGAAACACGTGTTTGTGGATATTTATTTTATATAAGTAAATGGATATATATATATGTGTGTGTGTGTGTGTGTGTGTGTGTGTGTGTGTGTGTGTGTGTGTGTGTGTGTGTGCTTTCTTATAATATAATGTGTATGCATTTGTACACGCCCCAAATTAACGAGTGATTATTTAGTTCTAACGGAGACAACACTTACTAACTCCCAGCGTGAGACAACTCATACGAAATATAATTATCGCTAAAATTGACAACATACAGCGATAAAAAAAAAAACATATAATTCCAACCGGCGCTTTGTAGAGTAGTGATCTGAGCATTTAGTCATAGACTTTTGGGTTATAGATTCAAGCCCTGGTACAGTTAGTCGCGCTGATGAATCGTAGATATGACGTGTTCGTGAATAACTATCATGTGTGTGTGTGTGTGTGTGTGTGTGTGTGTGTGTGTGTGTGTGTACATATATAAACACACACACACACACATATATATATATATAATGAATAAATGACACAAGTCTATATTTCAAATTTTATGATGTTGCCATCTTATAATTTATTCCTTTAATTCAGTCGACATTCAACTGTGAATGCCAACTGAATTAAAGGAATAAATTGTAAGATGTTCAACATCATAAAATTTGAAATATATGCATTTATCATTTATTCATTATATGCTCTGTAATTACACCGAGTTTCTTAAATAATGATTGGTATATATAAAAATGAAATATAAGTTAATGAAGACTATTTCCACACATATATATCTACATATATATATATATGTGTGTGTGTGTGTGTGTGTGTGTGTGTGTGTGTGTGTGTGTGTGTGTGTGTGTGTGTGTGTGTGTGTGTGTGTGTGTGTCGCCCTCATTTTGACTCATCAGTTGAACATATCCGAACTCGGGCTTCGAACCCCGAATCTCTTGCATCCTGCCACTTGGGCAACCGCACCATACACAAAAAAAGTCTGTTATTTAACACAGAATACGGTTGCTCAAGTCGAAGTGTGCTCGCTTCGTATACAATCGATTCAACTGATGAGCCAAAATGAGGGCGAAATTCGATCTTAAGATTTCTGGTCTGTTGTCTTTCATGGCCAGTGTGGGCTGTAACGTTGCTTGACTATGAAAATAATTATATTTCTCTCATATTCTGAAAATTCTAATATTATATTATATATATATATATATATATATATATATATATATATGTGTGTGTGTGTGTGTGTGTGTGTGTGTGTGTGTGTGTGTGTGTAGTCGCTCACATATCTATGACTGTGTATAATAAAAAGTTTGTTTTAATGATTTTAAATAGAAAAAGTAGGCTTTTAATATCAATGTGAGTGTGATAAAAAAGTCAACTTTATAAGTATATAGATATATACTATATTGCTTTAAATTAAAGATTAAAAGGGTTCTAGCGCGTGGATATATATATATATATATATATATATATATATATATATATATATATATATATATATATATATATATATATTCATAAACATCATGAACTTTAGAATACAGACTTTTGTCATTCATTCACTATATATGTATATATATATATATATACATTATCTGTCTTGTAGCACAAAATCAATCACTTAATTATTATATCAATTAGTGAATCTATAGCAATAATCAACCCATCAAAAGGAAATAAAGTGCGTTTTAACATGATTAAAATCCGAAAATTGGAAGAGAAGCTGCAAATACCTTATAATATTTTTCATTGCGCCATTTTGAATTTAGAAATAAAGTCACTCAACCAATCTATTCGTACTAACAAGTTCTATTAATTTATGTATATTCTGCCAAAAATATTATATTCAATACTATGTAAATTTATTAATTATAATTAATGTATGCATATTTATGAAAATAACATCAATAATTATAAGCTATTACACATGTTTGCAGATACGAAACTAAAAAAGAAAACAAAAACAAAAACAGACTGTTTACAATTTACGGTTATATTAAGTTATTTATTACTTTGAATTTGAAACAATACCAATGTTATAATCACTTAACTGTTATAATCAAGTTTATAATTACTTCAATTATAATACTTGGTGTTAGTAAATTCTAAATCTAAAATAACGCTTGATTGAAAGGGCTTGTTTTTAGAATTATAAAATTGTCAACATCATGAACTTTATTCACTATATTGCTCTGTAATTACATTCAGTTTCTTAAATATATAAAGTGTAACCTTGTCGGTATGTGTGTGAATCTTCTCTAACAAACTCCTCTCTTAATATTTGGTCTACAGAGGTGAAATGTAATATATAAGGTTTTTGTACATGTAGCACGCTTTCGATTTGGTTATTAGCCCATATTGTAGCTGCTAAGAGGTCACAGTTGAAAAAAAATTACCTTGGTCTGGCGTAAGTCGACTATACCCGTTTTATCTTTTATGCATTCGCTAATTAAAAACGTTATTTATTTATTTATTTATTTTTGCAGTTTTTGTATACGTACGGATTTAGGTCATACAGCAACAGATGAGACTGAAGAGCTATATGTTTTGGTTTCGATTCTTGCGGATGGTACACAAGCAATTTTTCTTTTACTTTTGAAATCACTACTATTTATTATATATAATATAAATCTGAATGTGTGTGTGTGTCTGGTCACAAATAGGCTCCTATATGGTTGACTATTTTAAAAAAAAACTGATTACATATAATGATAGATGTATCGAGACACAGGAATGGGTATGTTTGATCTGGCAGAACGGTGGTTCATTAAAATAGTGGGGGCTGAGTTCGCGCCTGGTCCACAAAGTATGGAAATAAAAAATTTAAAAATTAAAAAAAAACGTTTACAAGTGTTTTTGATATAGATGTACATAATAATACTTTGATAAGTATGTTTTAACTTAAATAGGGACGGTATAATAAAATTGTGGGGTGTGCGTTCGCGCATGGCCTCCACAGAATGGAAATAGGCACAAACTTTAATAAAGACTTTTCATATCTATCTGCGTAAGTATACTTTGATAATTATGTTTCAGTTTGAAGAAATATGGTATAATAAAATTATGAGGTGTTCGTTCGCGCCTGACCTTCATAGAATGGAAATATGTCACAAAGATTAACAAGGTTTTTTTTAATATAGATCCACAGAATACTGTGATAAGTGTTTCAGTGTGAACAGGTATGGTATAATAAATTATAGGGTTTATCTATTTTATTTTTACTTTTCTCATATTTTCCTTTGGTTTTGATACCCCCAAATTCGAAACTATCTCTTTACAACCCTTCCTTTTCATAACCTATCATACTTTCATAAATCAGAGTTCATTCTCTGTAGGCTGTTTTTGGACCCAGTCAACAACTGGTACTTTTGCTAGTATACAATATAATAAACAATAGAGAATTGTCTCTATAATAATAAATACGAAATCTACATGAATTAAAATATAATATTTAAGCATATTATATGACTGGGCAACAGCTGGTGACCTGCTAATATATATATATATATATATATATATATATATATATATATATATATTCCAATAAAAAATTAAGAATTGATTATATGATGTTAAATTGAATTTTTTTACTAGAATATCTTGTCCTTTTCTTTTCCAATTTTAACAACTAGTCCTTTAATTTTCTATGTTTAAGCTTAACCATATTATGTTTTATGCTCGCATTTTTCTATTGTAATCCATGATTTTTCCAGGCTTCCAATAAATTCACTTGTTCTTTGTTTAATTTCAATCTTATTTTTCTTTTTGCCCACATGAACATAACATACACATATGTAATAACAATGTACGACACTCGTCTGCTTTCAATAAAATGCCCTCAATTATATCTTTCTCATTCTCTAACTATCTCTGTTTAACTTGTTACGTAACTTTTTGGTAGCAACAGTAGTCACTGAGGCGACGTGGTTGCTATGGAAACCAGTCATAAAAAACGTCGCTCACCTCCTTACGTTTCTTTTTTTCGATTTTGAACACAACTTTTGTTTTACTGAACGAAAATTGAAAAAAAATTTTCAAAATATAGCTGAAACGGTAATCTATAAACTGTAATAATTGTTTGAAATTTGGTCGAAA
Source organism: Euprymna scolopes (assembly GCF_053919585.1). Taxonomy (NCBI): domain Eukaryota; kingdom Metazoa; phylum Mollusca; class Cephalopoda; order Sepiida; family Sepiolidae; genus Euprymna; species Euprymna scolopes. Next base: position 19,462,471 of record NC_136509.1, on the reverse strand, counting down.
AATGAGTGAGCGATGAAGCTTTAAAGCAGTTTTAAATGACTAATACTAACACTTAACCATATATTCAAACACGGTAGTGTTTGGATTATACATATATATATATATATATATATATATATATATATATATAAAATTACAATTAAATTTACCAAAATGATCCAAGATGGTAAAATTAAAGTATATTATAAATATTAAAGAATTAATATTTATAAAGTTATCTCAGCCAGATGTGAAAGCTCGATAAAACCAAATCGGAGATAGGGCTTATAATACGAGCAAACAGTTAATAAAACATGTTAAAAAACACTTTGAAATGAGTTAAAAACATATTTAATCTAAAAAGGAAACACTAGATAAGTGGATAGTCCTTAATCCGCGGAGTTTCGAAGAAATACTCTCCTTCTCATCATCGGGATCGGATTTTGCATGCAAAAATATTTGATGAAACAACAAGTAAGTCAAAGATCTTACTTGATAACAAAAAAAGTAAAGCAGGGGGAATATAGGTTTTATATTCCTCCTCCAGTGGTAAAATGTGACACAAGGGTCTAGAAAATTGGATTTTAAAATCTAGCACTCTAAAGGAAGAGTATTTTGGCCTGCAAAATATATCTGGACATACCCATCGGTATTCTCCGGTAGGAACGCTTCAGGCGATTAGCAAAAGGTTAGAAGACAACGCCTAGGATGACGAACCTCTTAGAACTGGACAGCACAAGAGCCACCTCGACCAACAGAATCCGTTTAAGCAACAACCAAAATCTTTGATAGCAAAAGAAACCTCGATGCATATAAAGACCTGATCATCGTCTATATTTCCTTCATGCCAGACTGATGTAGTTTTTATTGAAATAATGGCGAAAGAAATGTTTTAGGAAACCTCTGCAGGCCAACTTTTTCGTGTAGTTTTACGTGTCGATTTCAAATGCTTTTTACTTAATTTATTAACCTCAGTTCTACAATTTTGCATGCCAAAATTAAGAAAAAATGGCTGCCTGCACTATTCTTTAATATATAAAATATACAGAGTAGGAATTTCCAAATACTAATGTAAGATAATGTTTAAACTCCGTATTAATGACATAAAAATAATAATAGATAACGTTTCTTTCGTTTAAACGTTTGATACTAATAAAAACTTTCTGAAGGTTTTCTGAAAAAATTTGCAAATCGACCTGCCCTAATCTACAATGATACTATGTAGGGAGTTGGGCAGCAAGATTTCTGTTTATATTACACTTAAAATGTTGCATTTAATTAGTCAGGAAAGCAGGGACCCATGAGGAAATTCCAAAGTCTAGTAACTCGAAGGAATAAACTTTAAGGAGATCGCTACAGTGAAGGGGTGGAATTGTGCTATTCGTCAGTTTGTAAGTCAATTAATAACTTTCAATCAGTGCATCAGAGCACGTTCAATTAAAATACTTGTTAAATCAGCGGAGTGCTGCAGCATTGCGGTATTTACGTCGATAGGCCACAAGTTCTACGAGTCTGTCAGAGCAAATTCCATTAAAAAAATATGTTGTAATGCCAACGAATTCCTATTAATTGCTTTAAAATGATTTTATTTGTTAAACACGCACAGGAGCGCGACATTGTTGTATTTACGTCGATAGGCTACAAATACTACGAGTTTGTAAGAACACAATGTATTGAAATACTTGTTAAATTCGCACAGGGACGAGATATTGCGGTATTTACGTTGATGAGCCAAAATACTACGAGTCTGTCACCAATTTCCATTAAAATACTTGTTAAACACGCACAGGAGTGCGACATTGCGGTATTTACGTCGATGGGCCAAAAGCGCTACTAGTTTTCTAAAGCGCATTCTATTAAAATATTTGAAAAACAGATAGAGTGATGTAACATTGCTGTGATGGGACAAGAGTTCGATTTTGGTTTAAAGTGCTCGACCTATTAGGTTGGAAACTTTTTTTAGATTTTTTTCTAAGAGGGGGGGGGGCTGGGTGAATTCAGAAAGATTAATAGAAATTGTCAAACAGGTCGAAATAAATACATTAGATTATAAAAAAAAAAAAAAAAAAAGATGGACAAATTAAACGAGACGAAACAATTCCGTGTGTTGAAAGTTGATCGCGTTATTTCGTCATCGAAAGAACTGCTATCAGATAATAATACGAACGTTTTATCACGTCATTGTAACTTTGACCAATAAAGGTCATATTTTTTTCCACCCAAGTTTCGACTGACTAAGCGACCGAAAAACTTCAAACATTCAGTTGCACAAATCAGAAGAAATGGCGAATTCTGCATTAGCAGAACGATGTTTGTGAATTGTTGGTTGTGTTAACGAGTTTTGCGGTTATTTCTATCAGTAAAGAACTGTGTCCAACTCTGCTCCCCAGCCTAAGCCTCTCCTCGCCCTTTCCCCTTGACTTTCGTTCTTTTCTTTTATTTTTAGCCGCGTCGTCATAGTTTCTGCGAGATAAGCTCGGACCGTTGCTACGTCAGTAGTTTCGCTTGTCACGTTTCTATTTGAAATAGCATTTTCTCAGAGTGTAATGATCACATTAAATCGTATCTCTATCTATACCTAGCTCTTTTAGCATAAAATGAAAATGGAAGGGTCAGTGGTGCAGTGGTTAGAGTGCTTGGAAAAATCAATTGTAAAGGTTGGAGGTTCAATCCTCAGTGTGGGCGACCGAAAAATACAATTTCGAATTACTTAGGACCTCTATCATGGCTGACGGAACAAGAGCATGCTATCCTCGAGAAGTGAATAAAAGGTTCTGCTCGAAATTCTGTCCAAATTCCCGAATTCGACAGAAACATTTCTCAGTCCTACAAGATACACCTGAAGAAGGTCTGAGGTTATATCGACCGAAACGTTATGAAAATAACACTCAAGATGAGTACGGTAGTCCGATGAATCCAAATAATACGAATAACATTTAATCATATCGGTGTTATTTATTTGTTTTTGTTAGCGATACTTTTTGAATGAATTCAATTATTTATACGCAAGTGCATTTTTACCTAAATGCGAGTTGGGAATAAGTTTCCCTTTGACCAATATACCCCCTAAATGGGGAGCGACATATATATCATTTTTAAAATATAATTATCCACAGACACAACTTTCGTCGTCTACGTCATCAGAGTGGCTGAATCCGAGTCGACATTTTTTTTTAACAAAATTTTTATTACCATGTCGACACCACTTAAAAAGTCTCTCGCTTCTCTGACCGCATGTCAGCCACCACCGGCCCATTCTTGTCCTCGACTTTACACATCCATTTTCTTTGACGTCGCACTTGGCTTCTCCCGACCACGTGATGCATTTTTCTCCTTCTTTTCTTTTTTCTTCTCGCGCACATTTCCTGATTTGCATATACGTGTTTATCGGCTGCTGCTGTTGCTGCTAATCTCTTCGTAAGTCAGCTATTCTTTGTTGCTGCTGATATTTTCCCACACGCTCATATGCACTATGTTACAGGTATAGAGAGAAAATGAAACGATTGACAGTGGTTGTAGCTAGACGAGTTTCGTTATGAATGTTTTACAGAGTGGGGCATAGATTGAGACTAACCTGCCATGAAAATAATGATAAACTAGAGAAAGACTAGCAACGTCTCTTTTATAGGAAAGAGATAGTATGAAGAAGAAAATAGAATCGCTCACTAGATTTCAAAGTTGTTTTTTTTATTCTATGAAGGCAGGAAAGGGTGTTTGAGCAGTACGGGGAGAGGAGGGCAGTAGCCCTAGATATATCTACGGCTTTTGATAAGGTACGGCATAATGGTCTTCTCATGAAAATCAGATCCTATGGTATTACTAGACGAATATGATTAAATCTTTCTTAAATAAGAGAAGAATTCGTGTTGTCCTCGATGTACGCTAAACAATATGATATAAATGCGGGTGTGCCTCAGAGGTTGATCCTTGGACCTTTATTATTCTTGATATTCATAAATGACCTCCCTGTTAAAATAGTCGCTGAAGTGGGTATATTTACTGATGACACCACGCACGGGAAAAATGAACGAACACATACCAATCTAAGCTCGTTTCCTTTAATAATTACAAGAAAATTTATCAACCACTAATAATTATGGCTAAAGATACATTACCTGAAAGTACTTCGTTCAAACTCCTCGGCTTAACATTCACAGGGAACATGAGTTGGAACAGATACATCGAAAGCATTGCCAAGCCTGCTGTGAAGAAGGTCGGCTCTCTCTACTGTGCTAGAAAGTTACTTACACCTGAAAGTATCCTGTACCTCTACAAGGTCATCATCCCCCCCCATGTATGGAGTATTGCTGTAACATTTGGGCTACTGCATCTACTACTAGTCTCTCACTCCTGGGCACGGTTCAAAAGAGAGTCGTCAACCTGATAGGTCCTGCACTGTCATTTAAGCTTCAACCTATTCCCTATCGACGAAATGTTGCATCCCTCTGCCTGTTTTACAAGTATTTCAATGGTGGATGCTCCGACGAACTACAAGGCCTTGTACCCCCTCACGGTAAATACCCCTGATAAACCCGACAATCAGCAAAATCCCACCCCTACACAGTAGAGATCTCTAGATGTAAAAAAGCTTTCTACTCTATAACTTTCTTCCCCGGAACTGCTAGACTTTGGAATTCCCTTCCGGGTTCCTGCTTCCCAAACTGTACTGACATGTAGAAGTTCAAGTGTAATGTGAAAAGACATCTTGCTGCTCAACTCCCTACATAGTATCTCTCCAACTTATATCCCTGATAGTAGCTTCCTACATTAAAGTGACACTGTACTTTGTATGGGGTGAAAATGTTATTTATAAATGGTGTGGAAGCGGTTCTCCATCTTAGGACGTAAAATCTAAAAGTGTAAAATCATCTAAAATTTAATGAGGAAGACAATGAAATGTTTCAAAATCTTCATGTAATTTGTATCATATGTATAAAATTTTATGAAATTTATATCATATGTATAAAACTTTATGAAATTTGTATCATATATATAAAATTTTATGAAATTTATATCATATGTATAAAACTTTATGAAATTTATATCGTATGTATAAAATTTTATGAAATTTATGTCATATGTATGAAATTTTATGAAATTTATATCATATGTATAAAACTTCATGTAATTTGTATCATATATATAAAATTTTATTAAATTTATATCATATGTATAAAACTTTATGAAATTTGTATCATATATATAAAATTTTATGAAATTTATACCATATGCATAAAATTTTATGAAATTTATATCGTATGTATAAAATTTTAGGAAATTTATGTCATATATATGAAATTTTATGAAATTTATATCATATGTATAAAACGTTATGAAATTTATATCATACGTATAAACTTTTTTGAAATATTAGAATGTGTATAAATTTTATGAAATTTATACCATATGTATTAAATTTTATGAAATTTATATCATATGTATAAAATTTTATGATATTTATATCATATGTATAAAACTTTATGAAATTTATATCATATGTATAAAATTTTATGAAATTTATATCACAAGTATAAAATTTAATGAAATTTATGTCATATCTATTAAATTTTATGAAATTTATATAATATGCATAAATTTTATGAAATTTATACCATATGTATAAAATTTTATGAAATTAATATCATATGTATCAAATTTTATGAAATTTATATCATATGTATAAAATTTTATGAAACATGTGCATGTGTATAAAATTTTATGAAATTTATACCATATGAATGATATTTTCTGAAATTTATATTATATGTATGAATTTTTATGAAATTTGCATCATATGTATAAAACTTTATGAAATTTATTTCATATGTATGAAATTTTACTAAATTTCTATCATATGAATAAAATTTTATGAAATTTGTATAATATGTACAAAATTTGTATGAAATTTATACCATATGTATAAAGTTTTATGAAATTTATACCATATGTATAAAGTTTATGAAATTTATATCATATATATATGAAATTTTCTGAACTTTATATCATATGTATAAAACTTTATGAAATTTATATCATATGTATAAAACATAATGAAATTCATATCATAAGTATAAAACTTTATGAAATTTATATCATATGTATAAAACTTTATGAAATCTATATCATATGTATAATTTCTCATAGAATATATATCACAAGTATAAAATTTTATGAAATGTATATCATATGTATAAAATTTTATGAAATTTATATCATATGTATAAAATTTTCTTAACTTTATATCATAATGTATAAAACATTATGAAATTTATATCATAGGTATAAAATTTTATGAAACATTAGTATGTGCATAAAATTTTATGAAATTTATATCATATGTATAAAATTTTCTGAAATTAATATTATATGTATAAATTTTTATGAAATTTATATCATATGCATAAAACTTTATGAACTTTATATAATATGTATGACATTTTACTAAATTTCTATCATATGTATAAAACTTCATGAAATTCGTATCATATGTATAAACATTTATGAAATTTGTATCACATGTATAAAATTTTATGAAATTTGTATCATATGTATAAAATTTTATGAAATTTATACCATATGTATAAAATTTTATGAAATATTAGCATGTGTATAAAATTTTATGAAATTTATACCATATGTATAAAATTTTCTTAACTTTATATCATATTTATAAAATTTTATTAAGTTTGTATCATATGTATTAAGTTTTATCGAATTGTTATCATATGTATAGAATTTTATGAAATTTATATCATATGTATAAAATTTTCGGAAATTTATATCATAGGTGTAAAATTTTATGAAATTTATATCATATGTATAAAATTTTATGAAATTTATACCATATGTATAAAATTTTATGAAATTTATATCATATGTATAAAATTTTCGGAAATTTATATCATAGGTATAAAATTTTATGAAATTTATATCATATGTATAAAACTTTATGAAATTTATACCATATGTATAAAATTTTATGAAATTTATACCATATTTATACAATTTTATGAAATTTATATCATATGTATCAAATTTTATGAAATTTATATCATGTGTATAAAACTTTATGAAATTTATATCATATGTATAAAATTTTAATAAATTTGTATCATATGTCTAAAATTTTATGTATAAAATTTTATTAAATTGTTGGTCCAACCAATCAACCGGAAATTTATGCATTTCCGAGATTTAAAGACAGAATACTAAATACCAATAACTTATTAATACTAAATAAATATTAATAATTTATAATAAATAATTAATATCAAATACTCAAAATTAGTAATACAGGAAAGTAATAATTACATATTACTAAATAATAGTAATTTATTCATAATAAATACCAATAATAATTATTACAATATACAAATAATAAATTTATACTAAATATTAATAATTAATTAAAGGAAATACTTAATATTGAATATTAATACATAACTATTACGAAATACTAGTAATTAATTACCAAATACTAATAAATACTTAATACAATTACAAGTTCTCGGACCGCCACTTTGGGATTTTTTCTTCTGTGCCATTATCAGATTGACAATAAAGGTTTGTCCTAATAGTCATAATCGGTTTTGCCGGCGAGGTTTTGTTCTTGTCGTAAACAACTCTATAATGTGATCATTCCAAAGATTACATGTGCGCAACTGTACAGACATTAAACGATCTTTAAGAAGTTGGAGACGCCTTTGATGTTTTAATCGACATGTTTTAATCAAAATATAAAAAACATTATTTCGCTTTGGCATGTTCAAACTTTCGTGAAAACCAATTTGATTTGCTAAATCTTTTTGTATTAATGGTTCCTTTAATGCTACTGTGTTTCGTGATAGTCGGGCGCTGTTATTCGGCTCAGCTACCTACCTGATAGGTAAACACGTTGGTTGTTGTTGGTGTTGGTGGTGGTGCCTGGAACGGATTGGAAATGGCAAGTCTTTTATTCGCATCACCTGTAACGTTTTTGATTTCTTCAGAAGTACAAATAATTAAAGAAAGAATGGCGCGTAGACCAATGTCAAAACAAACAACAAAAATCACCAAACATTCCGTTAATCTGTCTAAAAACATACTATTGTCGTTTTAAGGTAAACATGAAAAATAATAAAATGACAGAAAATGGAGAGGAAATTAAGTGAATGAAATACACAAATAAATGAGGCAGCTTCGCAATTTTCGCTTCCTTTATTTTCTCCTTTAATCCTCACATTCCATTGACGATGTTTCCGACAAAGGGGAAATAACTGCGGTTTTCTGGATTCGAACTTTTGTGTTACTATCATGTAGTAATAATTTTTTTAATGCACTCACCACTAAAAATCAGAAGGTCTGCTCTGTCTACTGTCGATACTCGGGAGCTGAAAGAAGAAGAAGAAGAAGAAGAAGAAGAAGAAGAAGAAGAAGAAGTGGTAGGCGTGGTTGGTTTTGTTGGGAAAATGGTAATACTAACCACAAGAATTCCCGAGACGTCAAAGAATAAAAGATCAAAACGGATAGGCGGCTGTTTTTGTTCAAGACAGAAAACCGGTGATAGAAGAGAAAAGTTCCTTACAAAAGAGAGTTCTGGGGTGTAAGGCAGAAGGACCCAGCAGTTTTCATATAAACTGATCGTTATGCAAGCATCCTTTCAATATCCATTGTGTCTTCAGAAGGAGAGAGAGAGAGAGAAGGGGTTGAAGGATTTATCATCATCATCATCATCATCATCATCATCTCCATTAGTTCATATGAATCCAAACATTCTGTTGTTGGCATTGGTTTCCCTGATGTGTTTTCTAGTTGGAATTTTTTCTATAAATACATCGGGCACTTACGCGAGGAACCACAAAAAGGTTATCAACGTGCTAAGTGAAGATGTTTTTTTTTTTTTTTGTGGAACGAACTGAACTCGAACTTGGAATCCCCAGGTTCTCAATACGTATCGTTTACCATTAGATCACCCCGCCCCGGTTTAAACACTGGAAATGTTTTACAGCTGTGAGATGCACCTCTATATGTTCATAGTCAACGAAAATGAACCACAGAATGGAATACAAAACTTCTTTTAAAACAATGAAAATGGTATATATATTATTTTATTTAATTGGAATTCATTATTTAAATGAGTATTATTTATCAACTTATTTATTGCGGGCTATTCCTATTCAGTCGCGGTTACCACCTGACGAATATCAGGGGAATAATTAGCCGAAACCTCGTGAAACCACTTCTAAGGCATATGAGGATAAATAAATTAACGAAAATGGTATTCATACTTTCTTTTTTTATTATTATTCTTTGGACTACTGTTCTCAGTGTAATTTTATAACGTTTCGGACGATGTAACCTCCGGCCTTCTGCAGATGTATGCGCAAGAACCAATGGCGCAGTGGTTATAGTACTTGGAAAAAATCAATTATATAGTGATATTCTACTGAAGGTTCAAGGTTCAATCATCAGTGTGGCCGACCGAAATAGCCGGATTCCCGAGTTAGACAGAAACATTCTGGAGTTTAACAAGATACATCTGAAGATGGTCGGAGATTTCATTGATCGAAACGTTATGATAAATGACACTCGAGATAAGGACAGGCTGACGGAACAAGAGCACGCTACCTCCGTGAAGTAAATAAAGGGTTCCGCTTGAAATTCTGCCCGAATTCCCGAGTTCGACAGAAACATTCCTGAATTCGACAAGATACACCTGAAGAAGATCGGAGGTTACATCAACCGAAACGTTGTGAAAATCACACTCAAGATGAGAACGATAGTTCGAAGAATCCAAATAATACAAATAACCAATCGTCATCTCAAAACTTTAGAAACATAACGGAAAGTGGCAGATAGTCAGAAGGTGTCAAATTGAAGAAAACGAAGAGCTCAAAGTTCTTTGGCCAGCATTTATCTTCGGTGAAGATCTTCAATGCTGGAACACCTATTGGGCAGGGACAGAAGAGAAAAATGATTCAATGCTTTTTGGATTCTTGCTGACCGGCCGTGATTTCCAAAGCGGCAAGAGAATTTATTTAGAGGACACATGGCATCGACGCGCTCTGCAAGCTGATTCGTGTGGCAAAATCGCTTAGCAGGGACATTGATTCACGATAGAAAATTGCTATAAAATATTCTGCAGTCTCCCAACAATTCACGTTACCAATTCTTCTCTTGCTCACAATTTCCGGTCTCAAAATTCAATAGACATCTGAGAAAACTCACTTCTGCCAAAAAGAGTGGCCTTCTTTGATCAACAGACTTTTTCATTGAAACCGTTTGCCTTTCAATATGCATATTAAATGACCTGAAATCTCGTTACCTCATGATATCGTCAACCTATAAGTAAACACAGCGGCCAAGTTTTATTTTTCGTAATTCTTATTGCTTGACGCGAACACTGCATGTTGTACCAAAAAATAGGTTTGTGCTGATTTTTAAACGTAAAAATAAACCTTTACTATATCAATTGCTACGATGTTACCAAAAGAATCCCGTCTTCTCATTCTATGTGTCTGACAAAGGGAGAGAATTGCTGTTTTCTGAGTTGAAATCTATTCATCTAACACGCATCGTTGGCTAGTTTTAACCTTGAATAAGATTTTTTTTTTAGCTTCTTACAATAAGTGGTTTCATGCCTTGTCTAGGGCGATTTCCATAAAAATAAAATAAGTGAAATATCTGTTTTCTCTATTTGCACAAAACTCTTAATACCACATATATCACTTAAATACGTTTAGTGTTACCAAGTTAGCGGTTTTCCCCCTAGATCTGGAAATTTTGGTTTGGAATTTAGCTAGTAAGATTTAGATCTAGAGTAGGCTAGAATTTTTTGTCCTACAAAATTTGGAGATTTGGTTTGCCAACCACACGCCCACCATTTCAGAATACGTATAGCGAAAATGGAGACGCTTCCGAAGTACACCAACACTAAAAAATATCAGTGACGTTTCTGAATTTTTGTGATTAGGATTTAGATTAATCGGACTACTGTTCCTATCTGGAGTGTGATTTTCATAACGTTTCGGTTGAATCAACCTCCGATCTTTTTTTTTTTTTTTTTTTTGGTGTATCTTGTCGAACTCGGGAATGTTTCTGTCGACTTCGGGAATTGGGACACAATTTCGAGCAGAACCCTTTATTTACTTCAGGGGGTAGCATGCTCTTGTTCCGTCAGCCATGACTGGATAGAGGTCTTAAGTAATTCGCAATTGTATTTTTCGGTCGCCCACACTGAGAATTGAACCTTCAACCTTCAGGAAAATATCACTTTTTACAATTGATTTTTCCAAGTACTCTAACCAATGCGCCAGGGGTCCTTGCGGACAGGGGCACGCTACGCTCATGAAGTAAATAAAGGATTCCGCTCGAAATTTCGTCCAAATTCCTGAGTTCGACAAGATACACCTGAAGAAGGTCAGGGGTTACATCGACCGAAATGCTGTGAAAATCACACTCAAGGTGAGAACAGTAATCCAATGAATCCAAATAATGCAAAAATATCAGTGTTTGTCTAAAACTCACCCCCAAGCAAAAACAAAAAAATAAAGATGAATCTTTATGGTGTACATACCAAACAGAAAGAAAATAACGCTTGGCCATGAAAATTAACTTAACTTTAGAAATGAAAAGAAAAGCGAATCCAAACAAAGCGAAGAAAGAAAGGGTGCAGCAATTACAACCATTTGCTTTTTATCATTCGTCCAAATCGATTCGCAATTCACTTGCTACACACAGTTTCAGCTATAGACAGATACCAAATATCCATTACTAGCTAGCCGCCCGACGTTGCCCGTTTGTGCAATACGCTTAAACATGATATTTTAATTTATGCAGATTGCGTATGTATTAATAGAGAATAAATTATTCCTCGTAACATGTAATAATCAATAGGTAATTGATTATTACATGTTACGAGGAATAATTTGCCCGGCGGACTAATTCGCAAACAAAAATAAAATAAAATAAAAAAATAATTAAAAAAAAATAATGATAATGTCGTTCATCAAATTCCGTCTGCGCTTGTTTGAAATATCACGTCGGCTAATGTTTGGGCTTGACGATGTATGCCCTGGAAAAGTTACTTCTGATTAATGTTTACTTTTAAACAATAAAAAAAAATGGTGAGGTACACCCGGGCTTGAATCGGGGGGATCATTTGATCTGTAGTCAAATGATCTACCGCTGAGCCATATCTCCAGATGACAATATATTTGGGGAGGGTATTTTGTTTTGTTTTGTTTTTAAGAAATAATAATTTGCTGATAACGTACTATTTTGCTTGGCCGGTGTAACGTAAAATATTCCCCTGTAAAAATTATTCTTTTTTATCTATAAGAGAAAAAAGTCCATTTTTAAGATATGATTTTTGTAGATTTTTAATACATGTCGGATGAATTTCTGTACAAAACATGTCTATGAACAGCCAGACATATGAATTACCTTTGTGTTTGTCTACAATTCACCCCCAAGCAAAAACAAAAAATTAAGCTAAATCTTTATGACATACCAAACAGAAAGAAAATAACGCTCGACTATGAAAATTAACTTGCCTCGGGAAATGAAAAGGAAAGCGAATCCAAATGAAGAAGAAGAAAGGGTGCAGCAATTACAACCATTTGCTTTTTATCATTCGTTCAAACCGATTCGCAATTCAGTCGCTTTGTGTGAAATTTGCAAAAGATAGGTTCAGCCGTTTCGGAACCTAGGAGAAAGGAATTCACACATACACACACGTACGAAGTGACTTTTATGTAAAAGAGCAGATGTAAATAATAAACATATTCTGACTGTCGATGGGAACCAGTAATTATGAAAAGTTAGAGTGCATAGATCGATACTCATTTCGATACGATCAGAGTGGCTTATTGTTGAGCGATTCGCTGCTATCTTTGCGGTCAGTATAGGACAGGCTTTTTTGATTGATTGCATTGTTCCAAGCGTAATTATCAAAGCGTATCGAATAATCGAAACATCGCCAACGTCACCCGACTTCCGCCAGACATTTACGGAAAACCAGAACTTTGCTGATCGGACAACAGTGATCGTCTTCAATGACTGTACCAAACATCTAATCAGATGGACATCTTGTAAATCAGAATATTACATCAGCGTCTTCAAGACCATGAAGTTTCAGTAATTAAGGTCTAATTTCGAAATATATATGCACGTGTCTGATTAGTTCAATTAGACGGTTATTCAACCAAGTGCATATATATATATATATATATATATATATATATATATATATATATATATATATATATATATGGTGTTATTTATAATGTTATTTGATTTTTACTATATTCTTTAACTAATTTTTAATACTGTATCCCGGGGTCCTTATATATATATATATATATATATATATATATATATATATATATATATATATATATATATGAACAAATGATTAATAAAACATGTTAAAAGACATCTTGAAAAAGAGTTAAAAACATATTTAATTTTTAAAAGGAATCACAAGATAAGTGGATAGTCCTTAATCCGCGGAGTTTCGAAGAAATGCTCTCCTTCTCATCAGAGGGCAGGAATTAGCAAAATGCGGGATCGGATTTTGCATGTAAAAGTATTTAGTGAAACTACAAGTAAGTCACAGATCTTACTTGGTTAAATTTATATATATATATATATATATATATATATATATATATATATATATATATATAAAGAGTGTTTGAGGCCCACCTTTAAAAAATATGAGATAGATGAAAGAACCTGGGAGAGTCTTGCTTTGAATCGTGGAGAGTGGAGAAGGACCTTACGGGGAGGTGTGGGCAAGTTTGAGGCAGATCGAACCCAGTATAAGCGGCTGAAACGTGATATGCGGAAAGGGAGGGTGAAAGGAGCAGTGGATGGGCGGGAGCGCCAAATTGGTCTGTGAGGTGTACGGAAGATTATGTCTAAGCAGAGCTGGGCTGATAAGCCACCAGAGTACTCATCAGCGCAGTGGGCCACAAAGCAGTCTTGTGTTGCCAGATCTAACCTGTGTCAACTGCGGGCGGACGTACAAAACAGCAGGTGGTTTGAAGCGACATTTGATTATACATACAAGTGACCATAAAGAACGTGCTGTTAGTGGCGCACATGTCTGCACAATGTGTGCCAAAGAATGTCCGAAATTTGGCAGGGCTTAAAAGCCACCTTCGTGCAGCCGATCACTGATTTGTTTTCGGGTTTCTATATATATTTTCTTTTTTTGTGTGCAATATCAATAATGGCAATGTTCGAAAAACGAATTTGCTGCCATCATATATATATATATATATATATATATATATATATATATATATATATATATATATATATATATATATATATTAGAACCCTGGAATACGGCATTTAAAATTAGTAAAAAAAAAACAAATACAGTACAAATCAAATAACATTATAAATAGCACCGTAGGGCGGGGAAAATACTGTACCCAGGGACCGGAAAAGCATTGTATTCCACATCGTAACCTGAAAAGAATCGTACCCCAGGGTCACTATATCTCGGGGTTTTACAGTATAGTCATCCACATACAGTACTGTTTCGCTGTATCACAGCTCATAAGTGCGGATAGACAAGCAACTACCTCAAGGCAGGTTTGAAACTCGACCGCCTAGGCGACAGTCGGCGCAACTTTATTATATTATCAGAACAAAAAGGAAAACTTAAGGGGAAAATTAAGACAAAAGCTCTTTAGACCATGGCATGTCGAAGCTAAATGGGCCAGAATTATACAAAATACAAATATAGAAAAAAAAATGATATTTAGAAATTAAATATATTTTTTATTTCTCATGTTTTATTTTATATTATTTGCTCCCCTTGATTGTGTCGAGCTTTTCTTATCTTGATAAGTTTCGCTTTATATATTAATAGACTACCTGTGACCCGTTGGGTCATTATATTATATTGGCTATGGAATTAATGTATGAGCCTGACACTTGTGACGTAAAGAAAATAGTTTTTTGTGACATAACAGAAACATTTCTATGAAAGTATATATAGATAGATTTCTATGAGTCGTTCTGTTTATAATTGATTATTTTTGAAAAAATTTACAGCTATTGAATTATAAGTGGTTTGCCATACTTATAGGTAAATGTGCACTGAACAGATACCATAATACTTACACTCAAATTTTGATATATCTTTTTATTTAAACGCGAATAAAACAAAACAAAAAACAATTGGGACGCTGAAAACGTACACAATAAAACAATACGTTTTATTGTCACGTTGTTTATTTATTTGGGAAATTTAAAAAAAAACGTATTTTCGTGGTTATTTATTTATGTTGGTAGTGTAGAAGAAAATGTATAAATGTTTGTAAGAAAGGTGTATTAAAAAATGGAAGATTAAATTTAAAGAAAAATTAAGGTGGTGGGTAAATCGCCCGTATAAAATGCTCTTATGGTTGTCAACGGGTTAAAGTAGATTTATTTGTAAGAAAATTGCGTTAAAATAACTTAAACGTAATACGGAAATGAACGATGTAAAAAAAATGCCGAAAGTATTAACAATTGTTTATTTTGATGATTTAAACGCGAGAAAAAAAAACAATTGGGACGCTGAAAATGTACACAGTAAAACAATACGTTTTTGTCGCGTTGATTATCTGTTTATGTACGCATGCGGAACCGGAAGTCGTAAACCTGATGTCGGGTTACAACACCCGTTACAAGGTCATTTTAATTTTTTATAATTATATAGATTTTACTTATTATTTAATAATATATTTTCCATTGGAATCCATTTAGATGAGTAATTTGTGTACTTTTTTATTTATTTGCAGACTTTTATCTTCAGCTTAATAGTTGTTGTTTCACCACGTTCCGGCCAACTCATTCTCTGGCCTTCTTCAGGTGATTAACAACGACGGGGTAGAAATACTATCTTGTAATTGTATCCCCCGTAATTACCGCATTCCTTAGTTGTCGTTGTCTCATCACGTTTTAAGCAAGTAAATCTCTGATCTGCTTTGGGTTGTGAAGCTTATGTATATGTTTTTTTTTCATGGTTTGCCTGTGTTTCTGCATAACATTTAGAAAACATTTTATAGACTAATATTTTAATAATAAATATTTTGTTAGTATTTTTTTTTCATTAAAAAAAAAAATACATTTTTCAGTTTAAATTTTAGCAATTAATAATTTTAATTTCATGTAATTTTATAATATACCATACTTTGGGGTAATTACGCCAAATCCACACGAACTAAAATAAGTGTTTTTTATATGCGTGGCTACCAAAAGAGCACTTTAAGCTGGTTGGCATAATTACCCAGGACTTGGCGCAATTACATTAAGGTACGCTATATATATATATATATATATATATATATATATATATATATATATATATATATATATATATATATATATATATATGGTGTTATTTATAATGTTATTTGATTTTTACTATATTCTTTAACTAATTTTTAATACTGTATCCTGGGGTCCTTATATATATATATATATATATATATGAACAAATGATTAATAAAACATGTTAAAAGACATCTTGAAAAAGAGTTAAAAACATATTTAATTTTTAAAAGGAATCACAAGATAAGTGGATAGTCCTTAATCCGCGGAGATTCGAAGAAATACTCTCTTTCTCATCAGAGGGCAGGAATTAGTAAAATGCGGGATCGGATTTTGCATGTAAAAGTATTTAGTTAAACTACAAGTAAGTCACAGATCTTACTTGGTTAAATTTATATATATATATATATATATATATATATATATATATATATATATATATATAAAGAGTGTTTGAGGCCCACCTTTAAAAAATATGAGATAGATGAAAGAACCTGGGAGAGTCTTGCTTTGAATCGTGGAGAGTGGAGAAGGACCTTACGGGGAGGTGTGGGCAAGTTTGAGGCAGATCGAACCCAGTATAAGCGGCTGAAACGTGATATGCGGAAAGGGAGGGTGAAAGGAGCAGTGGATGGGCGGGAGCGCCAAATTGGTCTGTGAGGTGTACGGAAGATTATGTCTAAGCAGAGCTGGGCTGATAAGCCACCAGAGTACTCATCAGCGCAGTGGGCCACAAAGCAGTCTTGTGTTGCCAGATCTAACCTGTGTCAACTGCGGGCGGACGTACGAAACAGCAGGTGGTTTGAAGCGACATTTGATTATACATACAAGTGACCATAAAGAATGTGCTGTTAGTGGCGCACATGTCTGCACAATGTGTGCCAAAGAATGTCCGAAATTTGGCAGGGCTTAAAAGCCACCTTCGTGCAGCCGATCACTGATTTGTTTTCGGGTTTCTATATATATTTTCTTTTTTTGTGTGCAATATCAATAATGGCAATGTTCGAAAAACGAATTTGCTGCCATCATATATATATATATATATATATATATATATATATATATATATCAGAACCCTGGAATACGGCATTTAAAATTAGTAAAAAAAAACAAATACAGTACAAATCAAATAACATTATAAATAGCACCGTAGGGCGGGGAAAATACTGTACCCAGGGACCGGAAAAGCATTGTATTCCACATCGTAACCTGAAAAGAATCGTACCCCAGGGTCACTATATCTCGGGGTTTTACAGTATAGTCATCCACATACAGTACTGTTTCGCTGTATCACAGCTCATAAGTGCGGATAGACAAGCAACTACCTCAAGGCAGGTTTGAAACTCGACCGCCTAG
Organism: Euprymna scolopes; assembly: GCF_053919585.1. Taxonomy (NCBI): domain Eukaryota; kingdom Metazoa; phylum Mollusca; class Cephalopoda; order Sepiida; family Sepiolidae; genus Euprymna; species Euprymna scolopes. The sequence goes on along the minus strand of NC_136509.1, from coordinate 19,444,822 downwards.
GCGACAGTCGGCGCAACTTTATTATATTATCAGAACAAAAAGGAAAACTTAAGGGGAAAATTAAGACAAAAGCTCTTTAGACCATGGCATTTCGAAGCTAAATGGGCCAGAATTATACAAAATGCAAATATAGAAGAAAAAAAATGATATTTAGAAATTAAATATATTTTTTATTTCTCATGTTTTATTTTATATTATTTGCTCCCCTTGATTGTGTTGAGCTTTTCTTATCTTGATAAGTTTCGCTTTATATATTAATAGACTACCTGTGACCCGTTGGGTCATTATGTTATATTAGCTATGGAATTAATGTATGAGCGTGACACTTGTGACGTAAAGAAAATAGTTTTTTTGTGACATAACAGAAACATTTCTATGAAAGTATATTAAAATGAAAAAAGAATATAGATAGATTTCTATGAGTCGTTCTGTTTATAATTGATTATTTTTGAAAAGAATTTACAGCTATTGAATTATAAGTGGTTTGCCATACTTATAGGTAAATGTGCACTGAACAGATACCATAATACTTACACTCAAATTTTGATATATCTTTTAATTTAAACACGAATAAAACAAAACAAAAAACAATTGGGACGCTGAAAACGTACACAATAAAACAATACGTTTTATTGTCACGTTGTTTATTTATTTGGGAAAATTTAAAAAAAAAACGTATTTTCGTGGTTATTTATTTATGTTGGTAGTGTAGAAGAAAATGTATAAATGTTTGTAAGAAAGGTGTATTAAAAAATGGAAGATTAAATTTAAAGAAAAATTAAGGTGGTGGGTAAATCGCCGTTGTAAAATGCTCTTATGGTTGTCAACGGGTTAAAGTAGATTTATTTGTAAGAAAATTGCGTTAAAATAACTTAAACGTAATACGGAAATGAACGATGTAAAAAAAATGCCGAAAGTATTAACAATTGTTTATTTTGATGATTTAAACGCGAGAAAAAAAAACAATTGGGACGCTGAAAATGTACACAGTAAAACAATACGTTTTTGTCGTGTTGATTATTTGTTTATGTACGCATGCGCAACCGGAAGTCGTAAACCTGATGTCGGGTTACAACACCCGTTACAAGGTCATTTTAATTTTTTATAATTATATAGATTTTACTTATTATTTAATAATATATTTTCCATTGGAATCCATTTAGATGAGTAATTTGTGTACTTTTTTATTTATTTGCAGACTTTTATCTTCAGCTTAATAGTTGTTGTTTCACCACGTTCCGGCCAACTCATTCTCTGGCCTTCTTCAGGTGATTAACAACGACGGGGTAGGAATGCTATCTTGTAATTGTATCCCCCGTAATTACCGCATTCCTTAGTTGTCGTTGTCTCATCACGTTTTAAGCAAGTAAATCTCTGGCCTGCTTTGGGTAGTGAAGCTTATGTATATGTTTTTTTTTTCATGGTTTGCCTGTGTTTCTGCATAACATTTAGAAAACATTTCATAGACTAATATTTTAATAATAAATATTTTGTTAGTATTTTTTTTTTCATTAAAAAAAAATAATATACATTTTTCAGTTTAAATTTTAACAATTAATAATTTTAATTTCATGTAATTTTATAATATACCATACTTTGGGGTAATTACGCCAAATCCACACCAACTAAAATAAGTGTTTTTATATGCGTGGCTACCAAAAGAGCACTTTAAGCTGGTTGGCATAATTACCCAGGACTTGGCGCAATTACCTTAAGGTACGCTATATATATATATATATATATATATATATATATATATATATATATATATTATATATATATATATATTGCGTAGATTAATATTTCGTTTCTTATTATAAACGAAAGAAACGATATTTGCATTTGATTTTGTCTTTCCAATGTTAGCGTTTGTTCACTTATCCAATTTAGTTTTTGTACACACACACACATGTATCTATATCATATTTCCCTTAGTCTGCCTGTCCGTCTTTCTGTCCGTTCAACTTATGCTATGATACTACTGAGCCGTACTGACTCAAATTTTGTATAGCTGTTTGTTATAATAAGGTGCAGCGAATAAAAATTATGATGTCCGTTCGATACACACCGAGCCGCCAGCCTTGGTAACAGCAGCCGCTGCATGAGGCACATATACAAATGACCGAGCCAGTGCACAAAGTGACGTCACAGCGTAGGAAAAGAAGGTAAAGGAAAGAAAAAATGCACCACGTGGTGAGGACCGGAGAAATAAATTGCGTGTGTGCTGGAGAAGATAGACTTTTAACTACACGGCAGACAACATAAACTAAGAGATTGAGAACGAAGGCAGTGAAAAAGTAACATTCAAAACAGAGAATCAGCAACTCATATTCCAGAGCCTAGCTGGAGTCCGAACACGGTACCCTCGTAATAATAATAAATGGTTGGGTTCGAGACTCCTAACAAACGGTTCCCCCAGTTCGATACAAAAAACACCTGATGAAGGCCGGAGGGCAAAACGGCCGAAACGTTGTGACGATAACAACCAAGACGAGGAAGTCAGTCCGACAATCTCAATCAATGAAAACACCTCATCTCAAAAATACAGACAATTACTAATAAACTAAGAGAGTTTAAAAACGAGAAGCAATACGTTATTTTTGAAGAATCGTAAATAAATGTATTTCATTTCAACTGAAAAAAACGAGTGAAATTTATTTCCTTTTTGTTTCCCCTTACGATTGTCTCAGATACAACATGTTGGGTCCGAGGGTTAAAATGTAACGACATTGTTAAACTGTAACGATATCGTTAAAATGTAACGACAGCGTTGAAATGTAACGATTAACTTGAAATGTAACGGCACCGTTAAAATGTAACAACACCGTTAAAATGTAACGACACCGTTGAAATATAACGACACCGTTTGAATATAACGACACCGGTACAATGCAACGTCCAAGTTGAAATGTAACGATACCGTTAAAATGTAACGACACTGTTCAAATGTAACGACACCGTTGAAATATAACGACGGCCTTGAAATGTAACGACCAAGTTGAAATATAACGACACTATTAAAATGTAACGATACCGTTGATATGTAACGACCAAGTTGAAACGTAATAACACCGTTAAAATGCAACCATACAGTTAAAATGTAACGACACCGTTGAAATGTAAAGACCAAGTTGAAATGTAACGACAAGTTGAAATGTAACGACACCGTTCAAATGTAACGACACCGTTGAAGATTACCGACTACGTTACACACAGCTGTTAATAGAAATTAATAGACATTAGTCATCATAATGCCATGTTTATTCTAGAAGTTTTCTCGGAAACTACTAGACCGATCCGGTTGCGAGTTTGTACGTGACCATCGTCATAGATGGCCTGTCAGCTGAAAATGACGTCATTCCATAGGTCCTAGCAAGCAAGATGTGGAACACAGACTGTCGATAATGAGCAGACATTTTTTACAGAAAGCGTTAGAAAACTCCAAAATTGGATTCAAAAGATAAACATGATACTTTGTACCGAAACTCATCCAATATTAATAATAAAAATATTAATAATAAAAACGAATTGAAAGGGAGGAAAGGTGTTAAAAAGTTTAAAAAGAAAAGGAATACGATTTGATTTGTATGAAACTGAAGTTTATTCAATAGAAATAAATAAAAATGAACGATAAATATTTTTGAATAAAATAAACAATATTTTAAAAACCAAAACTGAAAAACAAACAATAAATTAGTTTAACTGAAATACGAACAATAAATTAGTTTAACTGAAAACACGAACAATAAATTAGTTTAATTGAAAAACAAACAATAATTTGGTTTAACTGAATAACGAAAAATAAATTAGTTTAACTGAATAACGAACAATTAGTTTAACTGAATAACAAATAATAAGGTAAAAATTAAATTCAAACAAATGTTAGTATAAACAAAGTTACTAAGGCAGAAATATTTCAAACATTGAATATTAAAACTTTTCAAAAAATCTGTTGTAGAATTTAATTAAAAGTTTGAATTTTTCTTTTTCTGATATTTTTTTTACTAATATTGCGACAAAAATTGTTTATAAGGGAATTCGATGAACTCCATATCAGCATTTTTTCAATTTGCTGAATAGTGTGACCCTCATCACAAGAGTCAACATGAAATAATCGATTTATTTATTAGTTAGTTATTTAAAGTTATGTACATGGCTAATTTTTTCTGATGAATCGAATGTAAGAAAGAATCGCATTTGTAAGCTTGTTTATAACTATATAATTATATAAGACAAAATTATTAGTTATATCATTTGGGTATAGCAAAGAACTTCTGTTAATACTCTGAAAGTAGCTGTTTAATTCAGCTATTTCTTCAACAGCCTCTCTCCCGGATATTAAATTTTTGCAGCTATTGTATTTCAGTTTTTTTGAAAACTGCATGACAGCAATAACCTGCTAAGTATAATATAAGAGGAACTACTTCCTTGCATTGATTAATATCATCTTCTGTTACATCTATGTTAAATTTATAAACATGTAACTCTTGCTCCCTTGTCATTTCATCCCAGTTAGTTTGTTTTAAATTTTTCAATTCAATAGTTCGATTATTAATTGGTAAGCTCAATTTTAAAACTGGCAACATTCTGAGGTTTCTTTTTCACATTCATACACCTGACGTATCAATATATTATACTGATCTCCACTAAGTTGTCGATACTGGCCAAACCTTGCCTCAAGGTTATCTGTCTGAAACTTTCCTGGTAATATATACACCATGTTCAGTACATTTATACAATATTTAGTCAATTCTAAAATTGCGTAAGTAGTATGGTGCAAAGCAGTATATGTTTCCTTTGCTAACTAACCAGTTTTTCCAGAAATGCTATTCCAAGTTTCTAACCAGTCACAGAACACATTTAGGAAACTATAATTATCACTATTTTATGTAAGTGGATTAGCATATTTATTACGAAGTCCACAACTTTTATATGGTGTTTTCACATTCAGTATTGTCCACCAAATATAAAATATTCGAATGTATTCTGCGATTTCTGCATAATTTGGCAAGCATTCCTGTTTTCCTAAGGTTAGCAAACCTTGAAAAGTATATTCGTTGAAAATTTGCAAAACCAAATTAATATTTTGCCTTTCAAAAGTAGTCGGAGAAAGAGCTTTTGAAATCAACATATAGCAATATTTCACAAGTGATTGAGATTCTAGGGATAAAGTTTATGTATACTAGAAAATGGAGCACTTTGGTTGTTATCTAATTCATGATTTCCATTATAACAAAACTTTGGGAACATCATGCATTTACGTTCATCTTTTTGGTCAAGCCAATTGTTTCTAATGCATTTTAATATATGCACCGAGTTGAATAAGAAGAAAAGAGGGCTAGACGTTCTAACTGGATGGGGATATACAATTGAAAGCTTTGATGGGCTACAAAAGAAAGACATAGCTTTTTTATTTACTGCATTATCATCTGTTATAACAGGTAATACCTTAAACCCTATATCTTATAAGCCAATTATTACACGTTTAATTATGTCAAATAAGTTCTCAGCTAGAAGACATTTAGTTGGCATAACATGCACAACATCCTTGTATTGTGAGAATACACTGCTAAACATAAAAGCAAATGCACTTGTGGCAGGTTCATTGCTGTTGTTAGCTAAGCCAACAATATTACCACCTTTATAATCAAGATAAGGTTTGAGATGTATTTCATCAACAAGTAAAGATACTGTGATGTCAGTCTGCATTAGCAACTTGAACTTACTTTTAATATACATGAGAAAATTGTTATCGTGTTGTCCAATGACAGGATTCATAGAAGTTGATAAGGTTAATCTTCGAATGGTCTCTTAACAATGTGTACCCTCTAGGAGAGCAGTTATATAATAAGGAAGAAAATACCATCATTTCACTCGAATAATTAACCTTATTCATTGCCATTATGTTAATTTGTTCATATATGAACTTAATGGCATTAAAATATTTAAATGATTCATCTTGCACTGATAGCAAAAATGATAAGATTCATTTTAATAAAGAATTATATTAGAAGTTTTCATTTCCTGTTCTTCGATGTCCATTTTTTTCATGTTTTCCATCAAAATCTGCAGAGTATTTTCCTTTGTTACATGTTTTGGAATTCTATACTCCCCTATGGCACTCATTTCCACATCACTACAGAATACTCTAACGGCCAAGTCCGGTTCAATCACCATAGGCATTTTTATTTGGGTGCATGGGCATCTCTTTATATGGCATATAATAATGGTATTGTCTGGCCTAATAGAAGTCCAATAATTTTTATCTATAAACGTTAATTTTTTTTTCTAAATCATCAATATTATGGAAAGTTTTACGTTTCGGTAACTAACTCGTCAGCAACACTTTCACATAATGCATGCTTAAAAGCAGAATTTTCTAAACGCATTTTCTTTGCGTTAGGAGACTCTCTAAAAGTGGTTGATGACGATAAATAGGAGGGACAGTTTGGTAATATTCGAAGAATAGCACCATCCTTAAGATAGGGATTTTTTAATTTAACACTAATTGTCTTTCCAGTCCTTTCATCAAATGCTGATGCCTCTCGCTGTATGTTTTCAAGTCGAAAATGAAGTTCACATACCTAAAGAAATAATTTTAAAGAAAATCGTACCATGTTTGACTTAATACAAAAAGAAAAGAAAATTACATGACAAAAAACGATAAAATAAAAAAAATAAGATAAATCTGCAGAATTAGTCCACCCTCGAAAAATCCTTTAAAATTACCATTTTTATGGGTTTTCGAGGGTGCTGAAAACGAAAATAACGTTTCAAATTACGGCAAACTAGTAGTTTATAAGATATAAAGAGATGTTAGTTAAAAAATAGGGGGATAATTTAACCTAAAACGACCACCCACTTTATGGCCAATTTTTTTTTTTTTTTACATGGGCAACGAGCAATTTTTTTAAAGTTTCATTTTCCCCTCAAACAAGGCGAAGTGTCTCTTTGATGTAGGAATGAACACAACTAAACGTAAACTGAGCACCTACAGTTGACCCCCTCTCCCCGACAAAAATTCTGTTTACACTTTTTGAAAGGGGGTGCTCATTTTACGTTACACTGTGTTCATTGTACGTTGACTCCCAACCCCAACATAAAGGTGGCCATACTAATTTTTCTTCGCTTTTATTTGTTAAAAAGAAAGCGCCCTAAAAAACTATGGCCATAAAGTGGATGCTCATTTTACGTTAATTTTTTATAGAAAAGTGATCCCCCATTTTTTTTAACTAACATTTCTTCATATCTTGGAAATTACTCGTTTGCCGTAATTTTAAACGTTACTTTCGTTTACAGCGCCACTAGCAGAATCAGAATTTTGGAGGAATTTTTGACAACCCTAACACAAAACTGCGAATAACATATACAAAACTCGTAATTTCTCCATTTAAAGTGGGTTGTTTATTTTCTTTATGGAATATACTTCCAAAATAAACTATTAAAATTGTTTAAAAAATAATAGAAATATTATTTTTTATTGCCGGCATTTTGTAAACACTTTTTTTTTTAATAAAAAATAATATTTCTATTATTTTTTTAAACAATTTTAATAGTTTATTTTGGAACTATATTCTCCAAAATTCTGACACCTACAGGGCCACGACATTTACCACAAATAATTATTAAGAAGCTTTTGGGATAACAAAAACCGCCATAAACTTAAAAAAAAGTTTAATCTAGTTCATGCTGATATAAATATTGCTCAGTAAAATAGTTTAACTAAAAAGATAAATGATTTTTCTTATTTAGAATTATTTAAACAAGGAATTCCGTTTTTACGATATCGCTTTTATTAAATTGTTAGGTGAAAGTACATAATATTTTCACCATACTCCTCATTTTAAATAAGTTTCTAAATAATAATTTATTATTTCAGCACGTAACTTAAATTACATGTAAAATTCATTTTTTATACACATACTTTCATTTTTATTTTAAAATACGTTCTAAAAAAATAAATAAATAAAAATAAAAAACGCGTTTTTTTTTTTTTTTTTTTTTTTTTTTTTTAAATATCTCAAACATTTTAACACTTACTCTGCTATATTTAGATGGAGTAAAATCCTTTCTTTTTATTGCATTAATTCACTGGTAAATTATTTCCTTTTGGGGGGGGTGAAAACACGGTAACTTTTGGTCCATTTTCGTAGTTACCTCGGCATTTTGGAACTATACATCTCGACGGCATGTTTAAATTTATTTAACCCTCCAAAACTTTAAACCAACTTCTGGTTTAGTCATGAGACACGTGACCAAATTTCAACAGACCGATGTTCATAACGTCACCAGACTAAATTATAGTCGTCGCTAGGCCATCATATTACGGTAGCCACGGTTTGTATGAACCTTTGTCATGATAAGGTGAAGCGACCTAAGTATTATGATATCCGTTCGATGCATAGTAAATGGTTAATAGTTATTAGTATATAATTTAAAATGAGCACAAATTCAACCATATTCAATTATCAATTTGGCATAAAGCACTCATTCTGTATCCTGGATATTACCTTAAAATATATCCGATGGTGAGACCCCAGCTTGCGGGCTTTGGGGAGTGTGGAGCCACCCTTTAATTGCCATTGCTCCCAGGTCCACTCTGACCCGGAGTGGTAGTACCTGTTATGGTCCCAACTATGGCTTAAATAGAAACTGACTTGAAAAAAAAAACAAAAATAAATATATTCTATGAAAAACTTGTTCTTCAAAATAACTGGATTCGGCATTAAATAACCTGAAAAGGGTTGATATGCCTTCAAACAAAAACAACCAAACCAAACCAAACCACTCATTCGAAATCAATAGTCTATAACTTTTGCCCGTTTTTAACAGGGAAAATGTCTAGTGTAATAAAGCTCTACTAAGTGGTTAACGACACAGACTAACAATCTGGAGGAACCAAGTTCGAATCCATTTCATTCTAAATAAACACTTTTATCAAACCCACACCTGACCTTGTGTCTAATCTCTTATAGAGAAAGTAAATAAAATAATAAAGCTTAACAAAAAATGATTTAAAAAAAAAACATTACTGTTGTTTCAAGTATCCTAATTATCATGGAACGTTTAAAATATGTTAAGAACGAGTGCGTTCTTAAAGGCAGCAATGAATGTATGAAGACCCATACGGGTGGCAACAGGGGTGGTAGGCCGAATTAAAAGTGGCAAGGAAAGTCGGGTGTGTTTGATATGAACCAATCTGTATAGCTAGTGTGTTTGAGTATGTCGCTATTTCAAGAATGTGAGAGCTATCCCACTCTTTAAATAAAAAAAGAGAGACGAGAACGCGAATATGATAGCATCGTGAGAAACGGAGACCAATCTGTTTCATGACCAAATAAGTACTTAGTAAAATAACTATCTCTTTAATATGGTTGGCGCAGAGTAAGATTAACCATAAAGTTTTTTTATGGATAAATAATAGGTCCGGACAAAAATGGAAGAATAAAGATAGGGGCACCTAGTGTTGAAAGCCGATTGGTCATAATTTCTTCGTAGGTTTCCGACTACTTTTGGATTGTATTTGAAAGATTAAAGACTAAACTTAATTTCCAAAAGGAAAAAAATATTTGTACACGTGAAGAAAAAAAAGTTATGAAAATTTTTTTCACGGCGAGCTAATCAATTCAGCTAAATTTTGAAGGTAAATAAATTCAATGTAAAAATCCTTTAAAAGATAAATATTAGTTTTCTGAGTCTCTTTCAAAGATAATTAGTAAAGTAAAGTCCTAAGATATTGAATTAAACAACAACAACAACAATAATAATAATAAACACCTTGTTTGTACAAAAATGGCTTAATTAGCCCCCAAAGCGAGTGATTCTACCGTTTGCAAAAGCATAACAAACGAAAGTTTTATAAACATGGAATATGCAGAAGCCCAAAATTTCAGCCAGTCGAAAGACTGTGAAAATAACGTCATGTAATTAAAAGGGAGGAAGGAAGGCTAGGGTGCTGGGGGACGGCTACTATACAATGTGACACAATGGATCGTGTAAGTATCGGCACTAAATCGTCTGTAAAAGTTGAAAATCCAGTTTAGCAGCAAGTCCTGTGAATATACACCAGAAAAAAACAGTTGGAAACAAGTGAAGCATGCATGCCCCACCCGTGAGTGCACAGTGAACGAGGCATAAAAAAATGACTAAGTTCAGCATTTGACCCCCTCCCCCTCCAATTTAGCCCCCAAATGTCACCAGGGGACGTCAAATTCTGGTGAAAATGAACAAACAGTGCATAAGCCTTAACATATTTAAATTTAAGTCCAGCACCATGCAAAACTGCTAAATAGAGATACACAGAAAATTTTGGACAAATATGGTAAAATAGTCCCAAAAGTGGAGTGTTTTTATCAGCCCTAAAAGAGCCCTAGGGCACACCCAAGAGTTATGGTGAAGTATAGACAAACAAAATTATATAGAAATCAGTTAGTTACAACTTTTCAGAAAGATTTATAAAAATCCAAGTCATCAATTTTTTTTAATAAGCACAAAAGTGTCAATTTTAGCCATTTTAACCCGAAAGGCATCCCTCTGGGGGACAAACGGAGTTTTCCCAGAAAATCCATTCTGTTACTTTTTTTTACTCATATCATGTTTAATGTTTGTGCAAAATTTCAAAATCTTCCAAGGCGTAGTTATTGAGAAAAGTGCGAACAGACAAACAGATGAACGGACAGGGGTGAATTTACAGGTCCACCCTCCTTTTGTCGGACGACCAATAAGTTATACACTATCCACTATGACTATGCAATTTCTACAGTTATGTACCTTGGAAACAAGACTATTAAACCTGACATGGTGGTATCGAACAAGAAAGAGTAAGAAGCAACCTTAGTAGAAGTTAGTGTTCCCAATGATCATGTGTCATACTTGGCTCTCCTCAGCACCTTGTGCTACCAGATCTAGCAGTCTTAAGATACTAGCTTCCTGACCTAAAATGCACCGATTATTGATGTTATTGATTTTTTCCTTTTCTTTCTATAAAACTCAATTATGTTCTGTAAAGCATAAAACAAAAACAATTTTCATCTACAAAACAACTAAACCAATCACCATGAATAAATATTTGAAGATATATAAAAAAACTTAAAGCATGGATACTGTTGCCATAAAGGATGGAGTACTGTTGCCATATCTGGGCAGGAGCTGCTAAAAACAGCCTATCCTGCCTTGACAGAGTACAAAATAGACTTCGTGGCTTAGTGGAGGATGCCCTTTTCTCTACCCTGCAACCTCTCTCCCACAGAAGAGACGTTGCGAGCCTATCCTTGTTTTATCGTTATTTCCATGGCAGATGCTCGTCTGAACTCCAATCTCTGGTCCCCCCTCGCCAATCTTTCACGAAAAACACCCGTCTAGCTGAATCCACTGTGAAAAATTTCCCCCACTCTATATATGTGCCTAAATCAAAACGCGGATTCCATGAACAAAGCTTCTTTCTTAGAACTGCACGCCTGCGGAACTCTGTTCCGTCTGCCTGCTTCCCACCGGACTACAACTTGGATGTCTTCACGTCCAACGTTAACAAATTCCTAATCAACCGCCCCCTTAAGTAAACACTTCATCAAATCTCCACACTAACGTAATGTATTTGCAATAACCCTTATCCCTGAGTGGCTTCCAGGCCTTGATAAGTGGTAATCACTGTGTAAAAAAAAAAAAAAAAAAAATTAGAGCATAAAAATATAAATATGAATATAAAAATAAAACTACTTGATCGCTTTATCTGATTTTTGGTAGACGATATTTTCTTGCAGTCACAGGGTACGCACAGCATACAGATTTATCTTTATTTTTGTTTTTTCATACTGGAAGCGAGACTTTGGACAGGCATAAAAAAAATGGAATTTGATGATGATGTAGCGTGTCAGCTGAATTGCAAAGTGAATCCCATGAACTCTAAAAAGCAAATGGTTTTAATTGCTAACCTTTTTCTTTCTCTGTTTGTTGACATTCACTCTCTTCCTCAAGTCAGTCTTCACAAAAGCGTGTGAACTCCAAATATTTTCCAACCAATAAAAATCGTTTCAAATAACAAAAAAAGTAACACATATAGGTGAAAATATAAGGCCCGTTTGAACTTAAAAATTCCTATAAGAACTGATCAACAAAATCAGTTTTTGCTATGCATCTTGAACAGGACTCCAAAGCATCTGCGTTACAAATTCCCTCTGTGCCAGGCATGGAGGAGGTGAAAATGACCCAATAATTCACAAGCTTTCACCATCTTGAGTGCATGTTCCTACACACTAGCAACAGTCAGGTATACAGAAATAAAAATTGCTACTCACAGCCATATATGCACTAATAATAACAAGGTAAACCAACGCACTCACATACAAAGACTTACATACATATAGTGGAATGGGGACAAAAATGGATGGCCACGTTCAATACCGCCAAGACTAAACTAGTTTCATTCAATAATTACAAGAAACCTTCTCTACCACCAATAGCAATGGCCAACGACACTTTATCTGAGGGTACATCTTTCAAACTCCTTGGCCTAACGTTCACAGGAAACATGAGTTGGAACAATTACATTGAAGGCATTGCCAGGGCCACTGCAAAGAAGGTAGACTCTCTCTACCGTGCTAGAAAATTACTAACACTCAAAAGTATCCTGTACCGCTATAAGGCCATCATTCCGCCAGGTATGGAGTATTGCTGTCATATTTGGGCTGGTGCATCTGCTGCTAGTCTCTCGCTCCTAGACAAGGTTCAAAAGAGAGTCTCCAATCTAAGCTTCAGCCTCTGTCCCATCGATGAAATGTTGTATCCCTCTGCCTGTTCAACAAGTATTTTAATGGAGAATGCTCTAACGAACTGCATGCACTTGTGCCCCCACGACGTGAACACCTCAACAAACCCAACAGGCAGCTAAATCTCACCCCCACACAGTAGAGATCCCTAGATATAAAAGATCTTTCTACTCCAGTAGTTTCTTCTCCAGAAACGCTAGACTTTGGAATTCCATTCCAGGTCCCTGCTTCCCCAACTGTACTGACGTACAGAAGTTCAAGTGTAACGTGAACAGGCATCTTGCTGCCTAACTCCCCACATAGTACCCCAGTAGTTGTTTCCCCTGATAGTAGCCCCCTACACCAAAGTGGCAATGTGCCTTGTTTGGAGTGAAAATGTAATAAAAAATAAAAATAAAAACATTATATACACACACATAAAAATATTTACATACATATATATATATATATATATATATATAAATATATATATATATATATATAAATATATATATATATATATATATGCACATACAAATATATATACACACATGCAAAGACTTACATATATATACACACATACAAATACTTACATACATATATACACACATACAAATACTTACATATATACACTCATACAAATATTTACATACATATACACACAGACAAATGCTCAAAGACATATATATACACACATACAAATACTTATATATATATACACATACAAATACTTATGTACATATATACGCACATAAAAATACTTACATACATATATATACACATACAAATATATATACACACATGCAAAGGCTTACATACATATATATACACATACAAATACTTACATACATTTACACACACATACAGATACTTACATATGTACACACATACAAATATTTACATACAGATACACACAGACAAATACTCACAGACATATATATATACACATACAAATATATATACACACATGCAAAGACTTACATACATATATATACACACATAAAATACTTACATATATACATACATACAAATATTTACATACATTTACACACAGACATATATTCACAGACATATATATACATACATACAAATACGTAAATATATATATATATAGTCCTGGACAAAATCATAAGACCACTTAAGAAAGTAAGCGTTTATGCATATTATCGAATTTTTAATCAAATAAATGGTTGAAACTGTGAAATGTTTTTGACTTCTGATGGGGGTATATATTTAAATGCTGCCCACATCAGCAATATGTGGCACAAGGCCGGAAAGTGGGAACCCTGCAGGCTCCCCTAAAGAAGGGGCACTCCTGCAATTTTAAAAATTGCCTGAGTAACCCTGTCGGCATTCCCCTGTCGGGGCGGCTCAGGCAGCAAGCAATAAACTTGCCCCACCGGAAAGCCTGGTGGCAAGGCCTGGGAGGGTGGACCTCCTAGGTATTACCCAGGCGGCGTACTTCAGTCCAACAGGTGCTGGGCCGGTTCCCGGCCCCTCACCTGTTGGGCTGAGTGTCAAGTGACGAATCCTTGACGTGTACTACCCTGTCTCCCTGCAGCCGAAGTCGCTAGGAGACACATCCCATCACAATGGACTTGTGGTGGGAGTATGAGACGAATGGATTCGCCAATCATTTTTATAACCAACGGCTGTGCTAAACAACCAATGAAAACGTCTCAAAATTATTATAAAAATTGTCGAATTTTGGATTCAATCAGTTCGACGTTTACTATGTCACGGACGGCATTTAATTCTTGGCCGCGATCTTGGTTACTGATCTGAACTACGCGGCCATTTTGGTTACTGATCTGAGCAACGCTGCCATCTTTGTTCAACACTATATCTCAGAACTTACCAGGTTAACTACGTTATGGACCGCATTTGATTCTTGGTCGCCATCTTGGTTACTGATCGTTTTTTTTTCTTTTTTTTTTCATGGAGTTCACCACTTATCAAGGCCCATTGGCCACTCAGGGATAAGGGTTATTGTGTGTACAGTAATCAAAGGGATAGTGTAGCAATAGTATTGGAGAATTGGTAAGGTGTCATTACTTAGGGGAGAGGGCGGTTCATCAGGAATTTGTTTGTGTTGGACTTGAAGATATCCAGGTTGAAGTCGGGAGGGAAACAGGCAAGCGGAACAGAGTTCCACAGGCATGCAGTTCTAAGAAAGAAGCTTTGTTCATGGTATCTACGTTTTGATTTAGGCACAGATAGGGAGTGGGGAAAATTATTAAGGGTGGTTACAGCTAGTCGGGTGTTTTTTGAGAAAGATTGGCGAGGGGAGATCAGAGAATGGAGTTCAGACGAGCACCTGCCATGGAAATAACGATAGAACAATGACAGGCTCGCTACGTCTCTTCTGTGGGAAAGAGGTTGCAGAGTAGAGAAAAGGGCATTCCCCACCAAGCCATGGAGTCTATTTTGTACTCTGTCAAGGCAGGATAGGCTGTTTTTAGCAGCCCCCGCCCAGATGTGGCAGCAGTACTCCATCCTTGGACGTACTTGGCTCTTATATAGATAGAGAATTGCATCATTAGTGAGATATCTTCTGGAGCGATAGAAGGATCCCACCATTTTCCCAGCGACCTTGGCCACAGACTTGATGTATGTGTTCCATTTAAGATCAGGTGTAAAGGTCAAACCCAGGAGCTTATCAAAGCCTGGCGCCTCCCTTAGACGAGAGCCATCCATTTCAATTGATGCCAGATGGGGATCAGAGCGTTTATAATGTAGAGATAGGAGCTTGGTCTTAGATGCATTAAAGGTAACCAGCCACCTCTTTCCCCACTGTACCACGCGCTCACGATCAGAGGAGAGAGAATCAGAGAGAACATCATCATTTACGGCCTTTGATGTGTTGCCATAGATGGTCGTGTCATCAGCATAGATGTCAACGAAAGATTTTAGTATGTATTTTGGGAGATCATTGATGTAGATCAGGAAGAGATTTGGGCCCAGTATGGACCCCTGAGGGACTCCAGCATTAATACTGTGCGCCTCTGATTTCTGCCCATCAACAACTACTCTTATGAGCCTATCTGAGAGAAATGACTTGATGATAGAGAAAACATTTCCAGTTATACCATAGCTGGAAATCTTGTGTAGTAGGTCTTCATGCCAAACCTTATCAAAGGCCTTTGATATGTTGAGAGCAATTGCCCTAGAAATGAAGCCTTTTTTGAGAGATTCGCTAATCCTATGAGATATAACCGTTAGGACATCTGCTGTAGATCTAGCAGAGCGGAAACCATATTGCGTGTCGCTAAAAAGGTTATTTCTGCTGAGGTGGTTGACTACTTCTCTATTTATTGTGGATTCCAGCAACTTACTCATGACACACAGGAGACTTATTGGTCTGTACTGAGAGGGGGATGACTTATCACCTGAATTTCTTAAATACAGGGCATACTGATGAGGTGATCTGAACTATGTCGCCATCTTTGTTCAACACAATGTCTCAAAACTTAACAGGTTATGTGCCCAGCCACCATCTTTTCTTTGACGGATCGGAATCTAAATTCGAATTGTGGCAGGTAAAATTTCTGGGATATCTAAGGATTCGAAAACTACACAAAGTCATACAATCTCCAACAGAGAATCCAAACGACCCCGAATTTCTCGAAAAAAACGCGACTGTTTTTGCAGAACTGATTCAATGTTTAGATGATAGAAGTCTGTCTCTGATTATAAGAGACGCATTGGATGATGGGAGGAAAGCATTGAACATATTAAGAGAACATTACTTATCAAAAGGGAAACCGAAAATAATATCCCTATATACAGATATTAATGACCCTCAAGGGACTTCCAACCGATTTTAAACCATTTACAACTGTTATAACTCAGAAAGACAAACCCATAAATTTCAGCGAATTTAAAGTGGCATTGCGCAGTTACAAAGAGACTAATCGTATGCTCGTGGACAATAATAACTCCAGCAATATTATGAAGTTCAAAAATGCTTCTCGAAAGCAGACACCACCAAATTACGCACCTCACCGCAACGTATTCTCCAAAAGTAATTTTCCCATGTAAAAGAATAAAATTATCTGCTATAATTCTGGACGACCCAACCACAAAAGTTTCCAATGTCAATATAAACGCTCTAAAATGGACTCCGTAAAAAACATTGAGAACTTTGAGGAAGAACATACATTTCTATTCACATGTGAATTTGACAATACCACAAACGGTAAAAATCTCCTTGTAGACTGTGGTGCTACAGCGCACGTTATCACCAAGGAATCTGATTTTATTAATTTTGATTCAAACTTTAATCCTCAATGTCATTTTGTCGAACTTGCCGACGGTAGTCAAATAAATGATATAGTCTTGAAAAGAGGTGATGCTAAAATATACCTAAAAAATAATAAAGGCGAAATCTGTAACTGTATTCTAAAAAATGCTCTGTTCATACCAACATTTAAGCAAGACATATTTTCCGTGCAGGCTGCAATTAAACAAGGCGCGAATATACAATTTGGCCAAAACAAGTCAAAATTGATATACCCCATTGGAACTGTATTTGACATTAAAGAAAATGGCCGACTATATTATTTAAAAAGTGTGGTTCCCTCAAAAACTGCCTGTCATGACTTGGAAACCTGGCATAAAATTCTAGGACACGGCAATATAGCTGATATTAAAAAATTACCAAATGTAGTCGAAGGCATGAAAATAATACCTTCAGACGATCTCCCAAATTGTGATGTGTGTGCACAGGGGAAAATGACAAAAGATATAAGCCGAACGCCAGACAAAAAAGCTACAAAATTTCTTTCACTTGTGCATTGTGACTTAGCAGGTCCGATCAGCCCAATGGGGAGAAACAATCTAAGGTACGTTTTGAACTTTATTGATGATTTTTCTGGTTTAATTATGGTTTATTTTCTAAAAAACAAATCCGACACTATCCTCGCCACTAAGAATTATTTAGCTAATGCTGCCCCGTACGGTTCAGTAAAATGTATTCACTGAGACAATGGGACTGAATTTACTAGTAAAGACTTTGAACTTCTATTAATTAACCACCGTATTAAACACGAGAAATTGGCGTCGTACCCCCCCTTCCAAAATGACACAGCTGAAAGGGCATGGCGAACCCTTTTTAAAATGACAAGATGCCTACTTATCGAATCGAAATTAGCACATAGTTTATGGACATACGCTTTAATGGCAGCAGCATATATCAGAAATAGATCGTTCAATAAACGGCTAGGAAAAATGCCTTATGAAGCGTTTTGCAGTGTAAAACCTAAAATGAACAGAATGCATCTATTTGGTTCTGATTGTTTTGCATTTATAGAAAACACCAGTAAACTAAATACTAAAAGCGAAAAAGGTACTTTCGTAGGTTATGATAAAAATAGCCCAGCATACTTAATCTACTTCGCAGCTCAAAATGCCATAAAAAGGGTTAGATGTGTAAAATTCAATGATACATTAAATTTAAAAAAATTGACGAATCCATTCATCTCATACCCCCATCAGAAGTCAAAAACATTTTACACCCCCCCCCCTTTTTTTATATAATGGAAAAATCCTTTCGGATTCAATTTTGATTTCACTTGAGAAAAGGAAAGAAATATAAACAAATAAAAACAAAAAAAACAAAAAAAACAATTGTTGTATTAGTTTATTTTTCTTTGTTCATTTATTTTTATTTATTTATTTTTCTTTGTTCATTTATTTTTATTTATTTATTTTTCTTTGTTCATTTATTTTTATTTATTTATTTTTCTGATGGGGTATATATAAAAAAGGGGTGTGTAAAATATTTTTGACTTCTGATGGGGTATATATTTAATTGCTGCCCACATCAACAATATGTGGCACAAGGCCGGAAAGTGGGAACCCCACAGGCTCCCCTAAAGAAGGGGAACTCCTGCAATTTTAAAAATTGCCTGAGTAACCCCGTCGGCATTCCCCTGTCGGGGCGCTTCAGGCAGCAAGCAATAAACTTGCCCACCGGAAAGCCCGGTGGCAAGGCCTGGGAGGGTGGATCTCCTAGGTATTACCCAGGCGGCGTACCTCAGCCCAACAGGTGCTGGGCTGGTTCCCGGCCCCTCACCTGTTGGGCTGAGTGTCAAGTGACGAATCTTTGATGTGTACTACCCTGTCTCCCTGCAGCCGAAGCCGCTAGGAGACACATCCCATCACAATGGACTTGTGGTGGGGGTATGAGACGAATGGATTCGCCAATCATTTTTATAACCAACGGCTGTGCTAAACAACCAATGAAAACGTCCCAAAATTATTATAAAAATTGTTGAATTTTGGATTCAATCCGTTCGACGTTTACTATGTCACGGACCGCATTTAATTCTTGGCCGCCATCTTGGTTACTGATCTGAACTACGCCGCCATCTTTGTTCAACACAATGTCTCATAACTTAATAGAAACCATTGCCAAAAGGGAAAATATGATGGAAAAAATGAAATCTGCTTCATCTGAAACCTTAACCCTGATCTAATAATTATTTTAAAAAAAAAACATTTTCACCTGGTCAAAATGCACTTTAATAAAATCGGCTAGTTTTGAAAAAATTAATACGAAAAGCTTTCTATGTTATTAAAAGCAACTTGTTAGTGGATAAAAAACATCTTACTAAATTATAAATGACAAAAAGGAAACCATAAAAATTTGCCCAAAGAGACATTTTCAAGCATTGAAATGTGCTTCAATGATGTTTGCCGGCCTTTCACTACTTGCAACTTTAGGGTCCCAGCTGATGAGAAAGCACTAAAGACCCTTCTCCACTTTGCCGAGTTGAAAAAGTCTCTTTGGGCAAATTTTTATCATGCCAATAGTGTTGAAATCCATCTGGACTTTTTCTCATCAGAGAAAATTACATTTTCCCACTTCTCTTCATCCCAAGTCTGGTATTTGGCGGCATATTTAAGTCGGTTAGTTTTGTGCTGTTCAAGAAGACGTGGTTTCTGCAGTCGCTTTAAATGATTGAAACCCTTCATTTTCAGATGCCTTCTGATGGTTTTAGGACTGCTGCTGCTGGTTGAATTTTCAATCGATTTGAGCTCATACTGGAGTTTTTTTTTTTTAAACTTATTCTGATACGGCGATCCAGTGATGGGGTTATTTTTTTTGGTCGACCTGGACTCTTTTTGTGCCCATATTGATCTGGATTTCTTAAAAAATTTGTGATGACCGTTTTGCTACGATTCACTTTGTTTGCAATGGATTTATGGGAGAGTCCACCCCTATTAAGCTCAAAGATCCTTCCTCTCTCAAACTCTGATAATGGTTTCCCTTTTGCCATTTATAATTTAGTAAGATGTTTTTTATCCACTAAGTAACATAGAAAGCTTTTCGTATTCATTTTTTCCAAACTAGCCGATTTTATTAAAGTGGTCTTATCATTTTGACCAGGTGAAAATGTTTGTTTTTAAAAAAAGAATTATTAGATCAGGGTTAAGGTTTCGAATGAAGCCGATTTCATTTTTTTTCTATCATATTTTCCCTTTTGTTTCAACCATTTGTTTGATTCGATGATTGGATAATATGCATAAACGCTTACTTTCTTAAGTGGTCTTATGATTTTGACCAGGACTGTATAAGTAGCAGTCACAGTTCTCCGGCCACAGGGTGACCAATCAGCTAACAGGGTGCATTGATTCATCTGCTCCCTAAAAGTCTTGAGGGAATGTCAGCCATTCAGAACCGGACCTTCAGCCAAGCAACAGTACTGGACATCCTGCTATAGCATCGACGGCCTCCACTGCAGACAACTGCTATTAGCTAGGGATGATGTAGTACTGACTGACCGACGACGACCTCAAAAAATCTTTTTGTTTCTTCTTCCTTATTCGCAGTTCGACCTGCCAGTTCCTGCTACCAAGAATTATCCTAACTGTTTATTGCTAAAAAGAAGTTTGTTGTTCTTTTGTGTTGTGTTCTTTCAGTATATTTTATTAGGAAGGTAATACAATTACCTTTCCTCAATAATATTTTCCTTGCATAAATGAATCTAAATGAATCTAAATGGAATTTTCAGCGTAACAATAAAAAAATGGTAAAAATTATACAGACGTTCATGGTAGGAATGTACGGATGCACAGATGAGGTGAAAAAAAAAGGAAAGAAAACCAGTCGGTTTTGCACCCCCTTTCTTCCCTCCCTTAAATCACCTGATGCCATTTTCAGATAACCTTTTGGCATTCTGGCATTTTGGGCTTCCGTAGAACTCATGCTTGACGACTTTGTTTTGATAGTGGAAAGCCAGAATCTCTTGCTTTTGGGGTCTAATTAAGCTTCTTTTTTTTTTTTTTTTGCACAAACAAGGATTTTTTTTTTTTTAAAATTTAATTCAATATTTTCGGACTTTATAAATTATCTTTGAAATAGTACCAGAATCCTAATATTTATCTTTTAAGGGATTTTTACAATGAATTTATTTAACTTCAAAATTTAACTAAACTTGTCAGTTTCCAAATATCGCCGTGAAAACATTTTTCATTATAACTTTTTTTTTTTTTTTTTTTCACGTGTATGAATATGTTTTTTCTTTTGGAAATTAAGTTTAAGCTATAATCGTTCAAATATAAGTAAAAGATTATCGGAAATCTACAAAAAAAAAAAAAAAAAAAAAAAAATTATGATAAACCGACTTGACTTTCATAACTATATTCCCCTATCAGTTTTCTAATACAAAATGCACGTACCTACCATAAGCATTCTTCATTTTTTTCCTGCCTTATAATATAACAAAAAAAAATAATTAAGTTAAAAAAGTTTTGTTTTTCTTAAACAATAATTAAGTTTTATAAATTAGAAATTGTATATTTAATCTTTCTTCTTTTTTAAAATTTTTTTAAAATATTATTAAATCGATTTTATTAATAAATGTAGACCAGAAGATATAGAAATCAATTACATTCGACTGAAGCCCTAAAACGGATTTGCTTCACTAAAGTGGTCAGACACTGTAGTTTAATACATTCGACCAGATAGAGGAAGTAGAAGTGAATTTGAAAACGAGGTTTGTTTAGCATATATCTAAGATGGCGACCGAAATGCACGTGGACGGTTCTCCTACAGATTTTAAAAGTCTTGGATTAAGTACGTGGCTTGTTGATCAGTGTAACGCGATCGGGATTTCAAAGCCGACCCCTATACAGATAAACTGCATCCCCCAAATCCTTAAAGGTAAGGATGATTCTTTCAATAATCGTGTCAAAAATAATGCCCGTTCGTTCTCTAGTATTTTGTTTACCTTCTCCTGTTGATGAAGAAAGAGATTATTTACACGTGGTTAAACTATAAAATTCAGCTTCGGCAGTTCATTCGACGAGTCTTAGGTTTATTATTAGCAAAAGCATGGGACGGATTTTTGTGTTTATGTTTTAAAATTTCTTGTGATGAGAAAACGCTTGACGAACAACGTTTTATGAAAGGCGCACGTGTTGAATATCAGAAGACTGTCGACATGATCGAATAAATCAGTGGTTTGGTTCTTGTCCAGATTTTCCCTATATATATATATATATATATATATATATATATATATATATATATATATATATATATATTATATATAAGAAATAAAGACTGTCTAATGTGCGTACTCGTGATCAAATGAAATATCTAATTCCAAAAATCACGTAAATCGACCAAGTAGTTTTCTTTTTTATAAAAGAAATCAGGTGCGTTGTTACCGTGCTATATATTTTTTTTATGCTAATGCAGAGATTTTTTGAATTGTATTTTCACGTTTAGTTACAGTTTTATGATATGTTTTGTTATTTTTATTTATTTATTATTATTCAATTGTAAGGTTAAAGTACAGAATAGGTACAAAACACCCTCCTCTCCCCATGTTAAGAATGGCTTTTTGGTGTTAGTGCAGAGAGTGATTTTCGATCCGCGCTATTTTTTTAAATCGTATTTCCAAGTTTAATTAAAGTTTTATGATATATTTTTTTATTCAATTGTAAGATTGAAGTATAGAATAGGTACAAAACACCCTCCCCTCCCCATGTTAAGAATGGCTCTTTAAATAATAACGTTATTATTTACGTCCGGATCACTCTCTGTGCTAGTACCGGCTTTTTAAATAATAACGTTATTAGTTCAGCAGCAGCAGCACGGCTGCAGTATGAGTACCTTTTTTTTTTTTTTTTTTTTTTTTTTAAAGTATTTTCAAGTTAAATTTAAGTTGGTGTCTTTGCATTTATCGACCTGCGATTTCCACGAAGTTACTCGGAAACTGCCGTGCGTGCCTTATTACACACACACACACACACACACACACACACACACACACACACACACCACACACACAAATTGTTACATTATAAAAACACCCTCCGCTCCCCATGTTAAGGATGGCTTTCTAAATAATGTTATTATTTCAACACAGTAACATAAGTGCATAAGTACCGAAAATCATTTTTATGCTATCAATGGGACTTCGTGAGTATTAAATAATAAATCTCGCAAGTTTGAATTATTGAGTTATCTCCCTTTGTTTCTTGACTTTGTTTTTAAAATGGCGGGAAGACATTTTCTCTCCGGTTACTTATAGAATTTGGGCTTTAGGGACTTCTTTGTTTACAAAGCCATTCGATGGAAAAAATCAGACAAATTTTTAGATACGGATGAGGTGGGGGATATTTAGCAGAGAAGACGACAATGTAGAAAAGGACCAAAAATTCAAATATGTAACAATAAAAGGTTACCAAACGCAAGATAAATTACTTTTCTACATACATGGATAAGGTTTGTGTATTTTAACGAAATTTTAAGCGTTTGTTCAATTCAAAAGACAAGTAGTATCGAATAGGTAAGTTAAACGGACAATCACGATGTCCAACAAAAGCATGCTGTCTTCAGATCATCGATAATTGGGGCAGCCAAACCAGCTGCCAACATTGCCCTGCTTTTTATTGAAACCAACCGAGAGCTCTTTTTAGTATTCTTGTTCCCTTAAGTGCAATTGTCTGGATCTTAGTTAGGTAGGACTTTAATAAGTTCTTCTTCATAAGCCCCGTGGCACCTATAATAACTGGTATGATTTCAGTTATGTGTGTGTGTGCATTTTTCTGTATGTCCGCCAAAGGCTTTTTTCGACGGGCTTCTTGGTCGGCTCACTCCTTCTTAAAACTTTCTATATCACGTCTAAATTATAATATCTACGAGTTAAGAATGGGGGTCGCGGCTATCTTTAATTTGCCCAACTTTTACGCGCTATTTTTTTGATATTTTTTGTAACGTTTTTCTGATTATCTTTTCTTGAACACCTAAACAGACAATTTAATCTATTATACATATGAGCCAGCCAAACCAACTGTCAACATTGCCCTGCTTTTTATTGAAACCAACCGAGAGCTCTTTTTAGTATCCTCATGGTTCCCTTAAGTGTAATTGTCTGGATATCTTTTGCACTTGGTTCACCAGGAATATTAGTTAGATAGGACTTCAGATTCTTCTACATAAGCCTTGAGGCACCTATAATAACTGGTATGATTCATATCTCCCTAAGATTCAAGTTTCTTTTCATATCATACATGAGACTTTGAGATTTGGTATGTGTTTCCCTTTCAGCTCTGTTCAGACTTCCATCATTAGACACTCGCTTCACCCAAGGTTGCTACTCTCTCTGACTTGTAAGTTTAGTAAAGTAAAAGGGGAGTTAACTCTACACTTCTGAAGTTTCATATTTAGGTTCTAGTTTACCCTAATCCAAATGGCATCTGCCTTTGGAATAGGGATTATCTTCCTCCCTTCTGTTAGGCTCTTAGCCTAAAAATAATATGCAAGGGAGGGTTATCTGCCCTTTGGTGAGACGAGGTCGAGGTCGACCATGAGAGTTGAGATGTCAACAAAAGCGGCTCTCAAAATACTAGTCGATCAGCTTTGAAATTATTTTGTTTAATAAATGTGTTAAGTTTTGCACTTCATCTATTGATCTTCTTTGATCTGTTATGAAATCGATAATGTTGATTATCACACATAACACCTCTCCTCCTTTTCTTTTTATTTGTATACATTTTTCTGATTCTCTTTTCTTGAAAACCTAAACAGACAATTTAATCTATTATATAAAGAAGAGTTGTGGGCATTGTTTTTTTACTAAGGTTGCATCACTTATAAAGGCCCAGAGGTTATTCGAGGAAAAGGGTTAAACATTGCTGATGATCAGTGTAGAATTTGATTATTTAAGAAGATGACTCAACAAGAACTTGTTTGTATTTGACTTGAAAATGACCATGTTGTCATCAGCTACAAAGCAGCCCTGCAGTATAGAGTTTCACAGACAAGCAGTTTTAGGAAAGGAATTTTACTCATGGAATTTTTGATTAGCTTTAGGTACAGAGAGAGAAAGGGAAATTGTTGGTAGTGGTTGTAGCTAGACGAATACTTATTGCAAATGTTTTAAGAGGTGGGGGCGTGGATATTGAAACTCAGTTGAGCATATGCCATGAAAATAATAATGAAACAAAGCTAGACTCGCAGTGTCTTTTCTGTGAGAAAGAGGTTGTAATATGGGGAAAAAGGCATTGGCCCCTAGATTTCAAAGCCGGTTTTGTACCATCTGAAGGCAAAAAGGGGTGCATTGAGTAGCACCTCCTTAGATGTGATAACAGAATTTTAGTTTAGGACATATTTGGTTCTTATACACATAGAGGATTGTATCGGGAGTGAGATAACTTCAGGAGCGTTATATAAAGAAAAATCGTGCGTGTGCTTTTTTTACTATGGTGACACCGCTTATCAAGGGCCAAAGGCCACTCGAGGATAGGGGTTAGACATTGTTAATGATCAGTAAGGGTGGAAATTGGGCAGGATTTGATTATTATCATTATTTTATATGTGCACATAAAATGTGATGAGAAAATATATTTTAGGTGTGGATTTTCAGTATTTATTTCAACAGTGCTCTATATGTGAGTAGAGCTAGTTAGTTATGAAAATATATGGCCCCTCCACTCAGAGTGATAGACATACACACATATATATATTCGCGCATATTTTATTAAAGAGGATCTTCGTTCTTTTTATGATCTTTCTTTCGAATTTTTCTTGTTTTCGTACAAGTATTTTTGTTGTGGGATCCAAAGTTCTTATAAAGTCCCCTAGTTTACCGAACGTTTTCGGTCTCGATTGACCATCGTCAGGGTTGTTCTTCCCGTGCATCCTACTTATTGATTGATTTGTTCTCTATCGTTTTAGTGTTTTTATTACTAATTTACTATGTGTAGTTTCGCCTAATTTGAATTTTTTTTTTTTTCCTCCTCTTCACCTTTATCGTGTTAGAATAGGTGGAGAATTCGGCTGCTGTTGTCAAAGTTTATTTTATTAATGGTTGGATTTTTAATTTTTATTATTAATGCATCTAGCATTGTTAGTCGTTGGTAATTATTGCAATTTTTTAATATGTTTTTTACACAGTGATCACCACTTATCAAGGCCCGGAAGCCACTCAGGGATAAGGGTTATTGCAAGTACATTACGTTAGTGTGGAGATTTGATGGAGTGTTTAGTGTTATTTTTTTAAAAGTTCTTTGTATTGTTTGGAGGTGGTGTTTATTATGTTATGTTCTTGTTCGAGGTGTTTGCAAATAGCACTGGAGGTGTTCTGATGTCCTGTGAGACGTCTTCCCAATGTAGTGTGTGTATGGCCAATATAGTTCATATTTTTCGAGTAGCAGTCCTCGAGGGGGCATTTAAACATATATATATATATGGATTCAGGAGCAAGAAAAGACGTTATTGTTGCAGACTATAACTAAAAATATTCTTTCTGGATTTTTGAGATGAGGATTGATTATTCATATTATTTGGATTCTTCGGACTACTAATCTCATCTTGAATGTGATTTTCACAATGTTTTGGTCGATGTAACCACCGACTTTCTTCAGGTGTATCTTGTCGAATTCAGGAATGTTTCTGTCAAATTCGGGAATTTCGAGTGGACCCCTTTATTTACTTCATAGGGGTAGCATGCTCTTGTTCCGTCAGCCATGATTGGATAAAGGTCCTAAGTAATTTGCGATTGTATTTTTCGGTCACCCGCACTGAGGATTGAACCTTCAATGTTTAGGAGAATATCACTTTTTACAATTAATTTTTCCAAGTACTCTAACCATTGTGCCATGGCTCTTTGTTACAGATATAACAAAAAATATTCTGTCCCCATAATAATGACCTCCTGCTCTTCAATAAGACACTGTCTTTATTTTGGATGTTGTCGACTGTTGGTTGTCTCTGTTTTAGGAGGTGTTTCACAACTATCAGTTTATCGAATAAGATAAAGCTACTATGTGCATTAGTCCTGTTAATCTTTTTTATGCATGTGACGAAGCTGTGCGTACGACTGTCATCTAACATGCAAAATATTTTGGAGAACTGCTTATTATCAAAAAAAGAAAACTTTAATGGTATGGACATGTGACTAGAGCCAGTAGTCTAACAAAGACAATTCTCCAGGGGACAATATAAGGTGAAAGGAGAAAAAAAAAGGATAGACAATATTGTGGAGTAGATGCGAGAAAGCTTGGCTTGAACATAGGCACATGCGTGTAACTGTATTTATGTATAAAATCACTTTGCAAACATAGAAATCTTTGCAACAGATAACTTTGCTGCTTTTCTATTTGTCTATCAGTCTAAATCGGGGGTTTCCAAACTACAGCCCGTGTGTCAAATCTGGCCCGTCAAAGTCTTTAACCCAACCCTACAGAGCTCTTATGGAAAACATAAAAATTTTCAAGAAAAAAACTTTAAAATGGAAATGTGTGAGAATAGTGTAGTGGCTTTTCTCTTTGTTCAGAAAATGATTTAAAATAAATAAGGTTTTGGAAAACCAGTTTCACTAAAAAAGCAAAACAGTATAAAACACATTCAGGTCATTTTTCTATTTTTTTATTTTGGCCCGCGTAGATTTTTAAGTCAGCAATATGGTCCTTCATTCAAAAACTTTGGAAACCCTTAGTCTAGGCAATCAAATTTTCCTCTTTTCCTTCTTTTTCCAATTAGATGTTATGTTGACATCTTAAGCTTAGCAACTTATTTGGATTTATTCTTAAAATAGAACGTCTGACCTATCCTTATAACATTATTTTTTCTGCTTTCAAATTTTAGCATTTTTCGTTTCATTTTATTTTTGTCAGCCAGTGGAAGCAAACCGTGTTTATCTCTCTCGTCATGAAGTCAATAGCAGCTCCTTCACTTTGTGGGAAAATTTTCTACCATAATTTTAGGATGCCATCGTCACATTTGAAATTTATTGATATTTACTGATAAACAATTTCTACTGAACTATTTAATGTGCATCTCTACATCTGGCCAATCAATTTTTTTTTTAATTTTCTATTTTTCTTCATTGAACTTGGACTTAGACATTTGGAATATATATTTTTACCCATCCATTTCTGCATTATCAACTTTCATATAAATATAATTTTTTGCATAATTTATAGTTTTTAATTTATGTGCTAACCAGCAAAATTTATAGCCTGCCTATGAATATCATTTTGCTAACTATTTTCCTTTGAGGATAAGAATCATTCTTTGAAACGCCATGGAATAAGGAAAATTTAAGTTTTCAACTTCTATTCCTTGTTGAATAATAAATTTGCTGTAAATTCTAATTTACAGAGTTTATATTGAATTCCTTGTATGTATATATATATATATATATATATATATATATATATATATATATATATGAAATTTATTTATACAAACATTGATGGCTACATATGTACATACATGTTTCTGTAATCACCGCATTGGGGGATTATGTCTTCAGGCCAGGAATTATCGTCAAGAACTGATATTTCAAACAAAAACATTTTCTTATCTCGTTTACAAAGTTAGAATGCAACATGAGTAGGGGTTATAAGCGGGAGGAGGAGGAGAGGACAAGTGAGGTCTGAAGATAATAAACATCTTTTTTTATTTCTCTTTTTTTTATATTCTTTTTTTTTTTTTAAAAGTTCATCTATCCCATCTTTTGGTTTTTATGGCACAAGTTACTTGAAAATGTAGCATTTTTGTCTTGCGGTCTGTAAATTAAAGACATTCACATGGGCATTAAGTACTGACCAGTGCTGTTCAACACACACACGCACACACGCACTGGAAACAGGCTATAACTATATCGACACAGGAATAAAAATAAATTAAATAAATAAAACAAAACAAACAAAACAAAAATAAAACGCCGGAAATTATCAAACTTCTCACGCATACATATATATAAATACACGTATATATACCCACACTTTGATACAATCGCGTCTATATACACATACATAGACATATAATGCTCATATACAGTTATAATATGTTTACATCTCTACCTACATACAGTTATATCAATGCATGGACGCTCAAACACAGCTATCCATGTACACACCTGGATACCATACATCATGACTGTTATTATATCAAAACTAATATTAATCCCGCTAACAATCGTAGTGATAATGATTCTTATAATATTGATCATACTAATGACACCATCAATACCAATAATAAGACTGTCGATTGGGAACCCCAAAACATGTGGACCCTAACTGGACAGACGTCCCAATAAAATACAGATATACATATACATACACATATTATATACACATACATACACACCTACATATATATACATACATATACACATAAAAAAACATATATATATATAAAACATATATATATATATATATACATAAAACATACACACACACACACACCAGTATACACACTCCAGTCACCACGGGCGTATATATACATACACAACATACATGTATATATACCCAGACACCCATACATTTTTGTAATTTACATTATTACAATCATCGTATACGAGACAGCCTATTTTGATAGTTCAGATATATACATATATACACACACACACACATATATATATATATATATACATTTATATACACACATATATACACACATGCATACAAATACATACATAAATACACTTATACATACATATTTACACAAAATACAGACATATGTACACTGTCACCAAATGATACATCCAAAATAGAAATAGAAATGAACTCATTCACTACATAATTCTCCTTTCTATCCAACCCGACACGCAAAGTCATATTACCCGCCCCCACCCGCTTGTTATTTTTTCATACGTTTTTTTGTACTACGTAAAAATTTATAGTGAATTCAGCTTGAAGTCCATAGGTTTATCCCCATATTTAGTAAGTACTCTTTCGAGGGTTACACAGATATACATACGATACAACAATAATATATAACATATGACAAAAAATCAGAGTATTCAGGTTATAGAAACGGAGTATAAAGGCTTATACATTGTGATTACTGTGCCTCCCCACAGGACACCAGGGTCGTTTTTTAACGTGAAGAAAAGGTACAAAAATAAAAACCTTCATCTTTATTTATTCCCCCTATTTCTTTATTTCCTTTTCCTCTCTTTCACTTTTCACTCTTACTTTTTTTTTTTTATCTATTTATTCATTATTTATTTATTTCATTTATTCTATTTTATTTCATTCATTCATTTTTATTTATTTATTTTTTTTTTATCTTTCTATTCCTTTATGTTTTATTTATTTCTTTATTTTTTTTTCAACCTACGTATATATACATACAGATCATAAACACATACATGCCCACACCCAAGCATATCCACATGCATACATTATTACGAGGTTCACCTAAACAATCTATTACTCGCTTGGTTCAAATATGCTTTCATACAGGTGTTTATTTAGGTTGGTAATATTATAACTGCTTGAGAAAGTATAATATTAAGCGACTCATGTAATCCATAGGGGTATGATCGTAGTTACGATCTCACTTATCCTCTTTTGGATATATATATATATATATATATATATATATATATATATATATATTGGACAGCCTGTTCTTAAGTATTTGACTATTTTGGGTTTTTGTTTTACCGTTTAATTATTATTGAGTGTTCTTGGCCTTGTGGCCAAGATCAAAGTGTAGTATCTGTTCCGGCAGATACTGCACTTAAGATGATTTGTACCAGTCAATGGAGGGGAAACCCTCTATACTGGGACAATTATTATTTTTGGTAACCAGAGTGACCCCTTTTAGGGGAGCTGGTTTTTACCTCACATTAAAAACGGCCTTGTGCCTAATTTGCTCAGTGGGGGAGCAAATAAATACCATCTGTTCCGGCAGATGCTGCAAGCTATGACTAGCTATGACTAACAAAGACCAGATGTGGGGGCAACCCCACATGCCTGACCATTAACCAGCTCCCATTTCCCACCTCTCAGTAGCTGGTCCCCATTTCCCTTCCCCCTCCCTTCACTCCTCACATTAAAAATTGGCCTTGTGCCTAATTTGCTCGGTGGGGGAGCAAATAAATACCATCTGTTCCGGCAGATACTACACTTAAGATAATTTGTACCAGTCAATGGAGGGGAA
The DNA here is from genome assembly GCF_053919585.1 of Euprymna scolopes. Lineage (NCBI taxonomy): Eukaryota > Metazoa > Mollusca > Cephalopoda > Sepiida > Sepiolidae > Euprymna > Euprymna scolopes. The sequence continues at coordinate 19,413,661 of NC_136509.1, read as the reverse complement.
ACCCTCTATACTGGGACAATTATTATTTTTGGTTACCAGAGTGCCCCCTTTTTGCCTACTTTTAGGGGAGCTGGTTTTTACCTCACATTAAAAACGGCCTTGTGCCTAATTTGCTCAGTGGGGGAGCAAATAAATACCATCTGTTCCGGCAGATACTGCACTTAAGATAATTTGTACCAGTCAATGGAGGGGAAACCCTCTATACTGGGACAATTATTATTTTTGGTAACCAGAGTGCCCCCTTTTTGCCTACTTTTAGGGGAGCTGGTTTTTACCTCACATTAAAAACGGCCTTGTGCCTAATTTGCTCAGTGGGGGAGCAAATAAACACCATCTGTTCCGGCAGATGCTGCACTTAAGATAACTTGTACCAGTCAATGGAGGGGAAACCCTCTATACTGGGACAATTATTATTTTTGGTAACCAGAGTACCCCCTTTTTGCCTACTTTTAGGGGAGCTGGTTTTTACCTCACATTAAAAACGGCCTTGTGCCTAATTTGCTCAGTGGGGGAGCAAATAAATACCATCTGTTCCGGCAGATGCTGCACTTAAGATAATTTGTACCAGTCAATGGAGGGGAAACCCTCTATACTGGGACAATTATTATTTTTGGTAACCAGAGTGCCCCCTTTTTGCCTACTTTTAGGGGAGCTGGTTTTTACCTCACATTAAAAACGGCCTTGTGCCATATTTGCTCAGTGGGGGAGCAAATAAATACCATCTGTTCCGGCAGATACTGCAAGCTATGACTAGCTATGACTAGCAAAGACCAGATGTGGGGGCAACCCCACATGCCTGACCATTAACCAGCTCCCATTTCCCACCTCTCGGGAGCTGGTCCCCTTTTTCCCTTCCCCCTCCCTTCACTCCTCACATTAAAAATCGGCCTTGTGCCTAATTTGCTCGGTGGGGGAGCAAATAAATACCATCTGTTCCGGCAGATGCTGCAAGCTATGACTAGCTATGACTAGCAAAGACCAGATGTGGGGGCCACCCCACATGCCTGACCAGTCAAGTCAAGGATTCGTCACTTTACACTCAGCCCAACAGGTGAGGGGCCGGGAACCGGCCCAGCACCTGTTGGACTGAGGTACACCGCCTGGGTAATACCTAGGAGGTCCACCCTCCCAGGCCTTGCCACCGGGCTTTCCGGTGGGGCAAGTTTATTGCTTGCTGCCTGAGGCGCCCCGACCGGGGAATGCCGACGGGGTTACTCAGGCAATTTTTAAAATTGCAGGAGTGCCCCTCCTTTAGGGAAGCCTGCGGGGTTCCCACTTTCCGGCCTTGTGCCACATTTTGCTGATGTGGGCAGCAAATAAATATCAACCCCACATGCCTGACCTTTAACCAGCTCCCATTTCCCACCTCTCGGGAGCTGGTCCCCTTTTTCCCTTCCCCCTCCCTTCACTCCTCACATTAAAATTGGCCTTGTGCCTAATTTGCTCGGTGGGGGAGCAAATAAATACCATCTGTTCTTCAGATGTGGCATTTCCATTTGTCGCTCTCCTTCAGTGGAGGAGAAATCCTTCACGACTGAGACAATTTTAATTTTTGTCCCTTTTCTCCACGTTAAAAAACGACCCTGGTGTCTAACTCTGTCCCGTGGGGAGGCATAGTAAATAGGTACAAATAGTAGATTTCATTTTTATTACACGCATGTTCGACAGACGACAAAAACTGTAATTGGACATATAAACATCATTTTGATTTAACTCCGAACATCTCAAATCATGCCAGGACTTATCACCACCAAAGAAAAAAAAAATACAAAAAAAAAAAATCAACTGTCAAATTTCCTGAAGATAAATATTTTATTATTCAAAAATTAAAAATAAAAATTAAATTTTATTTTTAATAAATAGCAATACTTATTAAAAACAATTTCACACTAATCTGGTCTTTCTAACGGTTACATCTTATTTCCTTTTGATGGATTGATTGTTGCTATTTCTTCTGATGAGTTAAGGGCAAAATGAATTCACTGATTGATGTAATAATTAAGTGATTGATTTTGTGCTATGAAACAGATACTATCAAGAATTGTAAATATCAACTGAATTAAAGGAATAAATTATAAGATGGTCAACATCATGAACTTTGTAATGTAGACTTTTGTCATTCATTCACTATATTGCTCTGTAATTATATTGAGCTTCTTAAATAAGGGTTGGTATATATTATAAGAAGATAAAGTAGATTTCCACAGAAATATATATATATATATATATATCCTGTTCCCCTTACCTCACCCTTTTTTTTTTTAACCAAGTAAGATCTGTGACTTCCTTGTAGTTTCATTAAATACTTTTATATGCAAAATCCGATCCTGCATTTTGCTAGTTCCTGCCCTCTGATGAGAAGGAGAGTATTTCTTCGAAACTCCGCAGATTAAGGACTATCCACTTATCTTGTGTTTCTTTTTTAAAATTAAATATGTTTTTAACTCTTTTTCAAGATGTCTTTTAACATGTTTTATTAACCATTTGTTCATATATATATATATATATATTAGTAAGTTTTGAACATATGTAAAAATTAAGCTATACAGAATTTTCCATGTTTCGTCATTGTGCAGATTCGTTAGGCAGCCTGACGAATAATCATGAAGATCAAGCACAGAAAATATATATTTTCAAAACTTACTACCTAACTATTCACGTATTGAGCACTGAAGTAAATACTGAAAATATATATAAAAAATTTTATGTTGATACAATGTCATCCACATACTGTTTTGCTGCCTAAGCTCGATTTGTTTACACAAAGAGCATCACTTAATATGCTAATGGCAGTTTGTATATCACTTCCCAATATGCTCAACCCAAGATAGGGAGCATTATATTCATCCACATACAGTACTGTTTCGCTGTATCACAGCTCATCAGTGCTGCTAGACATGCAACTATCTCAAGCCAGGATTGAAATCCGACTGGCCAAACCATAGTTAAGGCTTCTCACCATTACGCTATACAGCTGCTGCTATGCAGGTAGTGAATATATATAATATATATGTGTGTGTGTGTGTGTGTGTGTGTGTGTGTGTGTGTGTGTGTGTGTGTGTGTGTGTGTGTGTGTGTGTGTGTGCGCGCATGTTTTTTAAAATCTCAATTTTCAAGTTGGCCCATCATAACTTAAAATATCAATTTTCTTTTTCTTTGGTGCCAAGAAGGCTTGCCAAGTTGTTCAAAGTCTATATTTTTAACCTTGACACTTATTTGCTTGTTCACCTGTTTGCGTTTTATTTTTCAAGTTTTCTACCGTTCACGGGTTTTTTTTTTTCCTCTCTTACAAACTTATCCTGACATTTTGGAAGATGTTTTTTTTTTTTCACACCAAAGAAAAATAAGTTGCAAAGAAATCAATAATATTTTGTTTGTTCTTTCAATCTGTCTCCTATCTACTTGCATATTTTATTTCCTTTTTTGCACACTTCAAACAAATTTTGAAAAAAAATATGAAAAGAATGCTGTTATGATAATAAGAAAGCTAAAAAAAATGTTGTTTTTTTTTCTGGGTGTATATCTTTTTAGTTTTCTTATTTTGTTCAAACTGCAGATGGGGCATCCTACTAGATGGCAGACATTCACCTGCTATCACATACATTTCAACCGAGAAATCGTTTTAAGATTCTAACCATCCCTTTCAGTACAATTGTTTGGATCTCTCTTGCACTTGGTTCACTGGGTATGTTTGTCAGATATTTTTAAAAAAATTATTTTTCATGAATCCGGTTGCTCCTATAATTACTCTAATAATGAAGATCTTCCTAAGATTCCAGTTTCTTTTCATGTTTTATGTAAGACTTTGGTATTTCATTATCTTTTCTCTCTAAGATCTGATTAACCCAGCATCATTGGGGACACTAACTTCTAAGGTTGCTTCTTTCTCTTTTTTGTTCCATATTATTATGTCCGGTTTAGATTTTCTTTAATGTAATATGCAAATGAGTAACCTCATTTGCATATTACATTTCTTTTGAATAAATAGTATATATAGAAATGATGGAATAAAAGTGTCCGTATGAACAGTGATTTCTGAAGCAATGTACCTTTTGTATGTATTTAATCAGATTGTGAACAGACAGGAATATGACTTTAGATAATGATATTCAAAAATAAAGCTACACCAAAGGGAGGTCACTCTTATTTTTGTGCAGGTTTGCTAGATTGGGCTTTTTAAAACCAAATTTTGCTAATTTGGCCTTTTTTTTTTTTTTTTTTTTTTTTTTTTTTTTTAAAGATGTTTGATCTTCAAAAATTGTATTTGGCTTTTTTCAAAACGTTACAAGAAAGAAATAAGCAGAATATCATGACAAAGAAATTTGCTTGTTTTTTCCTTTTTTAGGATTTACAGAATTTTTAGTTTTCTGACAAAGGAGGGGTTGAACCTAGTAATTCATCCCCGTTTGTCCTTTTCTCAATAATCACACCTTGAATTTTTTTATTTTTTTTTAAATTTGCACAAACATTAATCATGACGAAAGTAAATTTTTGCCTGAACGGATTTTCCAGGGTTACTCTGGTTGCCCCCCTAGGGGCCATTATAGGGGTAAAATTGCTCCAACATTGTTCGTCCATACTCTTCTCAATAACCACTCCTTGAATTATTTTGAAATTTTGCACAAACATTAATCATGGTGAAAGTAAATTTTTGCCTGAACGAATTTTCCAGGATAACTCTGGTTTCCCTCATGGGAGTCATTATAGGAGAAAAATTTCACCCAAATCATTTGTCTGCTCATTTTTCAACACTTTTCTCAATAACTACTCCTTGACTTTTTTTTTTGAAATTTTGCACAAACATTAGTCATGGTGAAAGTAAATTTTTACCAGAATAGATTTATTCACTTGTTGAGGGGACCCCACATGCTCGGCTTGTTTAATACAATTTAAAAATGCTAACTGAAATGCTAAGAACGCAATGCCAGGTAAGTACAACTAGTGTATATGTATATTTTTAATTATATTATTTTTAATCATATTATTGTTAATTATTATTTTTAATTATATTATTTTTAATTATTATTTTTAATCATATTATTTTTAATTATTATTTTTAATTATTATTTTTAATCATATTATTTTTAATTATTATTTTTAATTATATTATTTTTAATTATATTATTTTTAATTATATTATTTTTAATCATATTATTGTTAATTATTATTTTTAATCATATTATTGTTAATTATTATTTTTAATCATATTATTTTTAATTATATTATTTTTAATTATAATATTTTTAATTATATTATTTTTAATTATATTATTTTTAATTATATTATTTTTAATTATATTATTTTTAATTATATTATTTTTAATTATATTATTTTTAATCATATTATTGTTAATTATTATTTTTAATCATATTATTTTTAATTATTATTTTTAATCATATTATTGTTAATTATTATTTTTAATCATATTATTGTTAATTATTATTTTTAATCATATTATTGTTAATTATTATTTTTAATCATATTATTGTTAATTATTATTTTTAATCATATTATTGTTAATTATTATTTTTAATCATATTATTGTTAATTATTATTTTTAATCATATTATTTTTAATTATTATTATTTTTAATCATATTATTTTTAATTATTATTATTTTTAATCATATTATTTTTAATTATTATTATTTTTAATCATATTATTTTTAATTATTATTATTTTTAATTATTATCTTTGATATATATATATATATATATATATATATATATATATATATATATATACAGGATTCACTCCTAATTAACCGAACATTGTGAATTTTTAAACATAAGTGTAAGAGTGACTAATGTGGACTGTATTTAGTTTTATATAAAAAGGATGGAATCACTTTGTGAAAATTCAGATACCTTCAATTGTTGTGAAATTTTAACAATATCCATGTTAAGTTGTATAGCATCTGTGTCAGGGGCATCATGATAGGGCTAGGTAAGGGACCATCTATATCTCGGCTGAATGCAGTGCAATGACAGATCTATAATTAGATAGATCTGACATCTAAAATCTGACCAAACCCAACACATAAGTTCAGAGGGTTTACTAAAAGCTATAGATTTGCAAAGCATAAAGGGTATCCTACTCCATCTCATAAATATAGCAGCTAATACAACTATACTGATTAATTCGATGAGATACACCTGAAGAAGTTCGGAGGTTAAATCAGTTGGTACAATGTCATAATAACACTGAAGATGAGAACATTAGTAATGCAACAGTATTTTTATGTTATTTTTTTGTTTTTAATATAAATTTATTTCTGACTTAAAAATGATGTCTTATGCTGCTTTTTTTTATGCTACTGTTTGCTAAACAAGCGATTATTTAGTCTGAAGGGCTGGATATAAGCAAAGAATATCAAGAAATGAAAAAAAAAAACATCCTGTGCAAGTCTTATTTTATAGTCTATGATCCATCTATAGCCTTCAGCCTCTTCACATTCAAAACTTTGTAGATGCTTTTGTAGTGAGGGGTTCTCTTTTTAGGGTGAGAGTGCTGACCCCACGCCTAACCTTCCAAGAAGGTATATACAACACCTAGCCTTCCCAAATGGTCACCCATTTGGTACTAGTCAGGCTCAACTTTGGAGATCTGGTGAGAACCAGTGTGTCAACGTGATTGTGCCATACATATAGTCTATGGTATTCTTTGTTATTTCTAGTTGTGCATCTGGGGTAAGCTGTATCTCGGCTATGTCAATCCATGTGAATATCTATATTTGATTCAGACTAGCCTATTTCTTGTAGAATGTGTAAAAGTTATGATTAGGGTGAAATCTACACCAAAATTTAGAGAGATTATCCATAGATCCCTTTCGCTTTTTTTTTTTTTTTTTTTTTTTTTTTAAGAAAAAGTAATTTACAGTTATTATTCCTTCTAAGATCGATTTATTTGTGTAAAGTAAAAAAAAAAAAAAAAAAAATGGTATTCTTTGTTATTTCCAGTCCTGCATCCGGAAAATAAGTTGTATCAACCATGTCAAGAGCATCATATAATGACAGTGAATTAACATTCACCTAACCGTTAGCCGTCACCTAACCCTCTTTTGCTTGATGCCAGCACAATTACAGATCCTTGATTAGAAGAATCTGAAATCTGATCAAACCCAATGCATCAAGTCAGAGGGTTTACTGAAAGCAATAGATTTGTGAAGCATAGAGGTTATCTTTCCAATGAATCGGTTACATTAGCAGCATGGATATGTGGAACGTTCATATTCCTATATTGAGTATTCCACCTCATAAATATAGCAATTAGTGCAGCTATACTGATTAGTATATGTTAATGATTTTTTTTTGTTTTTTTGTTTTACTCATGTCCACCCCTTACAAAGTATATCGCCATTTGGATGTAAGGGGCTACTATTTGGGGCCATCTGTAAGAAAAGACTAACAAGATATTTGTTTACATTACATTTAAACTTTTGCTTCTCAGTACAGCCAGGGAAGCAGGCAGCAGGAAGGGAATTCAAAAGTCTAGCTGTTCGAGGGAAGCAACTATTAGAATAGAAAGCTTTCTGGCATTTAGGGGGACATCAACAGTGAAGGGATGATATTTTATTGTTAAGCAGGTTTGTCAGGGATATGTACGTCGAGAGGGTACAAGTGAAACGAGTTCATCAGAACGCATTCCTTTAAAATATTTGTAAAACAAAAAGGCACAGTGATGCAACATTGCGGTGATGGGACAGGGACTGGAGCTTAGTTGATAAAGTGGGACCAATTAGATTGACAACTCTTTTTTTGGACCCTATCTAAGAGGGAGAGACTAGTGGTAGATGCACCAGCCCAGTTGTGGCAACAATACTCCATGCATGGGCAAATGGTGGCCTTGTAGAGGCACAGGATAATCTCAGGTGTGAGTAGTCTTCTAGCTCAATAGAATGATTGGATGATTCCAATATTTTTTCTAATTCCGTACTAAATTCCCGATTCCGATATAATTACAGCTTCCGATTCTTTATGAATCTAAATATTTAACTCTAATATTGTTATTTTTTTCCTGTTAAATGTGCATATATTTTCTCAAATGTATAAATACACTTGTGAGGGAAGATCTATTGATTTTAGTTTTATCGGTAGGTTAAAATTAATATATGCCTATTATTACTACTAGCAGTGGAAGATTTTGTTTTTAACAAAATCAAATAAAAATATAATTAAAGAAATCATTTTTGGTATTAGAAAAGAGGCGCAATTTTTTTCTGATTCCGAAACCAATTTCAATACCCCCAAAAGTTCCGATTAATTGTCGCAACACTAGTATGTGTGTGTATATATATATATATATGTTAAGGAGGGGTGCAGGCGAATTGTGTCCAGGCAAGCAGGAAAATAAACAATGGAAATTCCAGCCGATCAAAGAACAGTCGGTCCCAGGAAAAGGTAACCTAAGCTACATCTAGGCAAACGAAAATAAACAATGTAGTCCTGGGATTTTTAGCGACCTGGATCCAATGACGTCAATCGGTCATGGGTCAGACCGAAAACCAGCTAAAGTGCAATAACAAGCTGGCGAGGAAATAGGTTAAGAGGTCGAAGAGATATCAATAAAAAGAGGAGAGAAACAAAGCAACCGGCAGACAGTCAAAGAGACGGACAATTGCGGGACACAAATTTACAGTTTGCAACTTCCTCTACCACAACCTCCCCCCCCCTCACTGCCATCATTGTGTTGAAGTGTGTATATTAAATATATCGTAAAATAAAGTCTTTTTTATAAACAAAGTCTCTTGTATTCATTGATAAATGAAAACTGCCCATTTTAATAGCTAGATGATCACCAGCCAGACATATATGTAATGTATATATAAATCAATGCGAGTCATAGTAGATGTGTCAGGAGGACCATGATACATGGCAGTAAATGATGAACGCTTACCTGGTCCTATCTCGCCTGAATGCAGTGCAATGACAGATGGATATACAATCGAAAATTGGATTAATGGATGCTGGTATGTTCATGTGAAACTTTCATCTTCCTCGACAGAACGTTGTAGAAGCATGAATGTTCTGAAGCATAGGAAGATTGGCTCGACAATGAAAACGTTGAAGCCAGTGATTAGACAAGACTGCACAGACTGGAATTTGGAGATAGTTGACTGGCTGAACCATGAAAGTGAAGAGTGATCTTGCATAATATCAGAAAACGTTTAACGTCTGTGTTAGTAGAGAAACACAGGACTGTTAATATGTATAAAGAAATATATAAACATATAAATGACGGACTTCGACAACGGATACGGAGAGAATATTTTATTCGACTCCTAACTACCGAGTATCTACAACAATGGCCACTACACAACTTCCGACCGGAAACCGCTTCAACAGCAGGGAGAGTTTTTCAGGGGAGATCACTCACACAGATTAACACTCTGGACAAGGGAAAAGTGACATTAATTTCCATAAATTCCCCTTTTTTTTTAATGTCTGCCGGCAAAGAAAGGATTGGACCAAATAACCATGCCTTGGATTTTTAAAAAAATTTTGCACAAACATTAGTCATGGTGAAAATAAATTTTTGCCAGAACAGATTTTCCGGGAAAACTCTGATAGCCCTCCAGGAACCATTATAGGGATAAAATTGCCCCAAACTCATTTGTTAGGTTGTACTTTTCTCAATAACCACACCTTGGATTTTTTTTTCCAGTAAATATACACAAACATTAGTCATGATGAAAGTAAATTTTTGCCAGAATGGATTTTCCGGGATAACTGTGGTTGCCCCCACCCCCCATCAAGATGTGTACTTGATATACATTAGTTGTCTGTGTGTGTGATACTATCATATAGTGTAGAAAGATGAACCCCAAACATTGTGTGTTGCTAGCTGTCTGGTTCTTTTTGAATTTCTTTTCTCTGCCCAATCTGCTCTGACTTGGCTTCAACTCTGATCTCTCTTTTGGGAAACCTCTGAGCTGCCAACTATCCCAAACTGGACTCTATCCTCAACTGGTGCAAAACTCAATGCCACTTGTAAAACTAACTCTAAACATATTGACTTCCTTGGTCCCAATCATCACCACACCTTGATTAACAATCCTATTCTAAAATTCCTTTGTGTGCCTTGGTGACCAACTTTCCATATCATTGTTCTGCTGATAAACTTATTTCCTATTTTGTTATATTCTTTACCTTTCTTTTTTTTTTTTATACTTTTTAATACTTGGAGGGGGACATCGATAGTGTCAGTTTATATAGATCTAGTTTATGAGATCTACTTTGCTAATAACTTTCCAAATGAAGGAAACATATTAGAAAAAAAAAGATGGCTGCCATGTTCGAAAATGTCATTATTCTGAAATTTTCAATTTAAATCATCTCTCCAATAAAGGAGTTAATCCCAATTCTCCCCGTAACTTTTACTCTTTTGTTACCCTTCATTGTATGTCTTCCAATCTCAGAATTACATTTTAATTTTCATGTCTAGACACTTGAATCCAGACCTGGAGGTCTTCTTTTTTTTTTTTTTTACAGTTTTTTGTATCTTTAAATGTTTGCCTTTCTTGAAATAATATTTTTGTTTATCCAATCATTTCATCTGCCCTCGATACTACGAAAATATGATTGCTTTTCGCACACTTTCTTCATATTAATCAAACCAACTTCTTTAAATGTAATCTCGAAAACCAATTTCCAAATCATATTCTTCATTTGTGTTAGTTTCTCACACTCACCCACTATTCTGTTTTGTTGTCTACTTTCCTGTTGATGAATTTAAACGCAGATTCTATGAATAAAGAACTGCTCACCTGTGGAACACTGTTTCGTTGGGCTGCTTCCTGGTTGAATACAACATATTAGCTTTCAAATCCAACACTAACAAGTTCTTGTTCAACCATCCTCTTAAATAATCAAATTCTACCCAATTTACACATTTGTATATATACGTGAGTTTATGACATATTTGTGTTGCAAGGGGGTTCTCTCTCTCTCTCTCTCTTATATATATATATTGATTGATATAATAATTAAGTGGTTGATATTGCACTATGAAACAGATACTGTCAAGAATTGTATAAGTCAACAGAATTAATGGAATAAATTATAAGATGGTCAACATAATGACTTTTGGAATATAGTTTTTGTCATTTATTCTCTATCTATCTCTCTCTCTCTCTCTCTCTCTCTCTCTCTCTATATATATATATATATATATATATATATATATATATATATGCATTGTGATGTGTTGAATGTGTATATGCCACTAATAAATGTCTGTGTTCTCATCAAAATGGACCATATGTATTTAAAAAAAAATTAAAAAATTTTTTTATTTTTTTTATTTTTTATTTTTTTACCCCAAACAAGGCATATTGCTACTTTGATGTAGGGGGCTACTATTAGGGACACAGGCTACAGGGGTACTAGGTGGGGAGTTGGGCAGCAAGATGTTGGTTCACGTTACACTTGAACTTCTGCATGTCAGTACAGTTGGGGAAACAAACCTTGCAAGGAGTTCCAAAGTCTAATGAAAATATAATGAAATGCATTCTTTTGGAAGAACCACGAATAAATGAATTCATTTGTACTTAAAAATTGCTGAGTTAGATTCTTGTTTCTTTCTTTCTTTCTTTGTTTTTGCGACGTTACAACAACTTAGGTGAATGTGAGGTGGCAGCTCTCAGAATTTAAACAAAAATACAACAGTATGAAAGCTTTGTTTCGTTAATAGTACAGAAAGGTTAAACATAGTATCAAAACAAAGATACTAGGCTTTCCTCCCAGCTTAAAGACAATTTTATTGTAACACTGGCGCAGCGAGTTGGTGGCGCTCGGCCATGCCCTGTCGTATTATACGCTTCAATATATTTTAATTTATTTATTCGTATTTATGATTAACGAGACAATTCACTATTGAACATTATATATATATGTATATGTGTGCACTGTTTGCATCGTGATGTGTTGAATGTGTACGCGGCACTAATAAATGTCTGTTGTGTTCTTATCATAACTGACCACATGTATGTATGTTGTAAACACAACATACATACATGTGGTCCGTTATAAGAACACAACAGACATTTATTAGTGCCATGTACATATTATGACGGACTGTTGTCCTCAAATACTTAATGTCTATTTTAGCGGCTAGTGTTGGTACATGCTTATGTATCAGAACATACGCATAACCCTACGTAATGACATACCTGTTTCTGCTATTGTTTCTTTTGGGAGGTTCATCAACCATCCTTGGGAGAGCTGGAATCAGCTTAAAGGAACACTTTGAGACAGGATCAAAGACATGTGAGATTTTATGTATTTTATTCACTCCCAGGTGTTTGTCATAACAGAATGGAATGACAGACGATCTTTAGTTTCGGGGTGGGGGGTCTTCTGTCTCTATTCTGAAACCCCCTCTCTCTCATGGGAAGACCTGTTTTTAGCCTACCTGTCTTCCTTGGCGTCTTCAATCCAACTACTCCTGTGCTTGAGCAAACTGGAACACATGACCTGTGACACGTCACTTCCAGTCCCTGTTCAAATACTTTCCAGTGCAAACTGACCGGTCACAGAGTTTGACAAAGTTTGACAATCTGTCAAAACATGACAATTCAAATCTCTGTTGTCCACTCATCGATAGATTGATTGATAATTATATACATAGACAGATTGATAATTATATAGCTAGATAGATGGATAGACAGATTGATAATTATATGGACAGACAGATTGATAATTATATGGATAGGCAGATGGACAGACAGATGGATAGATAGACAGATAAACAGATAATTTATTGCTTCTGCCTGGCTATTCTCTAACAACACCATTAACAATAACTACACTACCACCTTACATTCATTAACTCTCATCCTCGAGTGGTCTCCAGTCCTTGATATGTGTTGATTCCCAAGTAAAATAAAAAAAAAAGTTTAATTCTCTCTAGTTGTCCTTATGCTAACTCTCCAGTGATCACAATTGACTTTTACGTTTACGGTCTCGCCTGATTGTTTCTTTTCATTGGCTTTCTTTTGCTGACCAGTCTTGGGTCTCTGCAATTGCTAATATATTCCTTGCTTCTTTCAACCTGCCCAAACCAGCAAAGACGATTTGCTGTTATTAGGATATCACGTTTTGGGCTGGTCAGTTTCTCGAGTGTCTGGCCATATGTTCTGGATCTGGTCTGGCTTGATAGTGTACTGTTTACGTAATGATTGTCCTGTTTCTGTTTTAATATATTTTTAAATTTATTATTTTGCATTCTTCTGAACATGCAAATGCACGTTCAGCACACAGACCATAATCCTCTCACTCGTGCCAATTGTCATCTGATTTACCAAACACAGGGTTCGCTTGGACTTGAAAAGTTTCTGAATTTTGACTTTTGCCTTGAAAAGGCCTTATTTCTATTATTACTTTGAAAAGTCCTTGAAAATATGGAAAATGTTTTGAAAAGTGTATTCTTTATGTCCAGTAAAAATTTGTGTCCAAATAAAATCGAAATAAATCTTCTATTAGTGCTTTCATTTATAACTTGACCCATGTCCAAATTACCTACATCTAAAATTTCAAGTGTTTAGACCCAAATTTGGCAGAGGAGTTTGGTAGAATCTGCAACTTAAAAAGGAAGTGTCCTCTATAGTATCAGATCTGACCGAATGGTTAATTGTAGGCATAGACCAATTCATACCATCTAAAAAATTCCAACAAAAACCTAACAGCCAGCCATGGTTCTCCCCAGAATGTGCTGCTGCTATCGCGCACAGAAATCACTTTTTCCATAACTACCAACGTAATAGATGCACTGAGACTAAAGCTGCTTACAGGACTGCCAGCAACCACTGTAAAAGAGTAATAAAAAATGCAAGAGAGCTATATGCCCAGTCTGTTAAATCCAAGGTAGCTGATCAGCGGCTTGGTTCCCACCAGTTTTGGCAAATAACAAATAGGATCTTGAACAGAAGTGTGCATTCTATCCCAACCATTATCAATGGACCAGAGGTTATCTCGTCAGCATCAGACAAGGCCAAACTATTTGCAAAGAACTTTGCAGCTAATTCTACCCTATGCGACGAAGGCCATCAACTCCCCATATTTCCTCCTATAACACAGAACAAGCTAGGTAACATACAAATATCCGTGCATGAGGTCGCCAAGCTAATCAAGAACCTAGATTCCAGTAAAGCAACTGGCCCTGACGGCATCCCAATTATAGTGTTAAAAAAGCTTCAACCAGAACTTGCTCCCATACTTACGAAACTATTTAAGCGCTGCCTTAAGGAGAAGTGCTTTCCGACCCCCTGGAAGACCTCCTCAGTTTGCCCTGTATTTAAGAATTCAGGTGATAAGTCATCTCCCTCTCAATACAGACCAATAAGTCTTCTCTGTGTTATGAGTAAGTTACTGGAATCGATATTAAATAGAGAAATAGTAAACCACCTCAGCAGGAATAGCCTTCTTAGTGACACACAATATGGTTTCCGCTCTGCAAGATCTACCGCAGATGTGCTGACGGTTATATCCCACAGGATTAGTGAATCTCTTGACAAAGGCTTCCTTTCTAGGGCAATTGCTCTCGACATATCAAAGGCCTTTGACAAAGTATGGCATAAGGGTCTACTTCACAAGATTTCCAGCTACGGTATAACTGGAAATGTTTTCTTAATCATTAAATCATTTCTCTCTGATAGGCTCATAAGAGTAGTGGTAGATGGACAAAAATCGGAGGCCTGCAATATAAATGCTGGAGTCCCTCAGGGGTCAATCCTGGGCCCAACTCTCTTCCTGATCTACATCAATGACCTCCCTAAACACATACTTAAATCATTCGTTGACATCTATGCTGATGACACGACCATCTATGGCAACACATCAAAGGCTGTAAATGACGAAGTTCTCTCGGATTCTCTCTCCTCTGATCTCGAGCGCGTGGTTCAGTGGGGGAAGATGTGGCTAGTTACCTTTAATGCATCCAAAACCAAACTCCTATCCTTACATCATCAACGCTCTGATCCCCAGCTGGCATCAATTGTGATGGATGGCTCTCGTCTGGGTGAGGCCCCGTGTTTTGACAAGCTTCTGGGTTTGACCTTTACTCCTGATCTGAAATGGAACACGTACATCAAGTCTGTTGCCAAGGTCGCAGGAAAGATGGTGGGATCCTTCTACCGCTCCAGAAGATATCTCACTACTGATGCAATTCTCTATCTATATAAAAGCCAAGTACGGCCAAGGATGGAATACTGTTGCCATATCTGGGCAGGAGCTGCTAAAAACAGCCTATCATGCCTTGACAGAGTACAAAATAGACTTCGTGGTTTAGTGGGGGATGCCCTTTTCTCTACCCTGCAACCCCTCTCCCACAGAAGAGACGTTGCGAGCCTATCCTTGTTTTATCGTTATTTTCATGGCAGGTGCTCGTCTGAACTCCAATCCCTGGTGCCCCCTCGCCAATCTTTCACGAAAAACACCCGTCTAGCTGAATCCACTGTTAAAAATTTCCCCCACTCTATATCTGTGCCTAAATCAAAACGCGGATTTCATGAGCAAAGGTTCTTTCTTAGAACTGCACGCCTGTGGAACTCTGTTCCGTCTGCCTGCTTCCCTCCGGACTACAACTTGGATGTCTTCAAGTCTAATGTTAACAAATTCCTAATGAGCCGCCCCCCTAATTAAACACTTCATAAAATCTCCTCACTAACGTGATGTACTTACAATAACCCTTATCCCTGAGTGGCTTCCGGGCCTTGATAAGTGGTGATCACTGTGTAAAAAAAAAAAAAAAAAAAAAAACTTTGACCTTTTGGCAGCCAAATTTTCGCCCCAAAACTGATTAAAATGCTTGCTGCATGTCTGAATACCCGTTATGTAAAATTTAAATGTTTATACCCAAAATTGACTGAGTAAACTACTCAGATCGCAGTTAGAGATCGCAAATGTCAAATCTTTGACCCCTTGGCAGTTCAAATTTTCGACCCAAACCGATTAAAAAGCTTGCCCTATCTCTAAATACCCTTTATGTAAAATTTCAAATGTTTAGACCAATAATTTGGTAGAGACCGCAGAGGTCAATTTTTTTTCCACTTTGACCTCAATTTTGACGCCTTAACATTCATTGTTTTGGTCTCAAATCAAATTAAAAAGTTTGACTCAGGTTCAAGTAATCTACTTCTAAAATTTCAAATGTTTAGACCCAAAATTTGCGGAGGAGTTTGGTAGAGTTTTTAAAGGTCAAATTGCTGAACTTGGACCCTTTGACAGCAAAATTTCTGGTTGAAAACTGATTAAAAAGATTTTCCCAAATCTCAATACCCCTTATGTCAAATCTCGAGTCTGTAGACTGAAAATTGACAGAGTAATTTGGTAGAGGAATGTAAACACAGACAGACAGGCAATTTCACTTTTATAGATATATAGATTATTTTTTAGCGGGGTGGGGAGTAGTACAGCTGCCATAAATAAAAATGACTGCCACCTCTCCTCCAAAAAAAACTTTCCTTCTGTGGACGGGAATTTCCAATGGCAAATTCCTCCCCTCTTTCCCAACAACAAAAAAAAAAATTGTGAAAACCTAAAATGTGGCTGAATTGACTGAATATAGTGGACAAGATGGTAGCGATATTGGTTGGAAATTTAAAAAGCCGTGAAGAGAGTTAATATTTTGATATGAAATAAAAATCATTTAAAACTATTAAAAAAGAATGATGCAGGTAGGTTGCAAAGTAATTTTATTGACTATGGTAACATTTATTTGTTGTGTATTTGATTTTTTTTTTTTTTTTTTTTTTTTTACCACTTTTTCAAATTCTTATGGATTGTAAAACACTTCAAATTTTGTTTTGAAAATTTGGATTTTACCTAAAGAAGGCCTTGAAAAATTTTGGAAAGTCCTTGAAAAGGGACATTGAAGTTGTCGCCCTAAAGAAAACACTACAGCTTTTTTTAAAAAACTTTATTGAAGAAAAATCAATTCAGGTACTTGATAATGTAGTAAAGCTGACATCTATTCAATGTAGCCGCCTTCAGCCTCAATCACCACCTCGATACGGATCTGAAATTGGGAGCATGCCATTTCCACAAGTCCACGGTAGCTAACTGAATACTCACTCTGTAATCAGGCTGGCTTTGGTGCTGTGGGAGGTCATGTTGATGATGTTTTCGACATATGATCAAACAAAGTAGTCTATCAGGTTCAGGTTGGAGGACGGGGGCAGTGAGGGAAGGGTAGTACAGTCATAGCACTCTTTCTAAAGCCAAGCCTGGGTCTCTATGAACTTGTGGGCCAGCACCGAGTCCTACTGCCACACCCAGTCTGCCAGGGGTCATCTGATTGCATCAGGAGATCACCACACTCTTCAGCACATCCAGGGACACTTTGATGTTGCCTTTCAAGCTGACTTCGAAGATGTGAGGTGGCATGATGTGGCTCCCACTTGAAACCACACTAAAATCATAACTGTGGTTGGAAACTTTGTTTTCATCACCGTGGTAATGTCTCTGTTATTCGTGGCAATCCAATGATGCATTTTGAGGGTCCTGTTGTCATAAACTGGATATTATGAAGATTCAGTGTGTTAGCTGTTGAAATGAATATTATCCGAACAGTTATTGTTGCATGTCAGTGTTATTTTTTTGCGGATTTTTGTTAAGTGTGATAATGACATATGTACATTAGATCTACTGAGTCTTCTTCCATTATGATTAACTTTTATTTACCACAAAATGATAGACGTTATATATTTGTACGGATTCAACACTTGTTTGAAGTCTGCATTTTAAATTAGACAGCATGAAAATTGTCTTTGGCGAAAAGATAACCAGTTTATTAATTTCCAACAAACACAGAACAGTTATAATTAATATTATATATATATATATATATATATATATATATATATATATATATATATATGTTAATATCGCTGTTTGTTTTGAAAAAATGTACTCACATTATAATCTTTTAGATATAATGGAAATAAAATTTTAGTCTCGGACGCATACTAAAAGAAAAAGAAGTGTTACATCATTACTTTTATCTCTTCCTCTTTATCTCATATCTTAGCACCCTCTCTCTCTACTCTAATCTCCCCCTCTCTCTCTACTCTAATCTCCCCCTCTCTCTCTACTCTAATCTCCCCCTCTCTCTCTACTCTAATCTCCCCCTCCCTCTCTACTCTAATCTCCCCCTCCCTCTCTACTCTAATCTCCCCCTCCCTCTCTACTCTAATCTCCCCCTCCCTCTCTACTCTAATCTCCCCCTCCCTCTCTAGTCTAATCTCCCCCTTCCTCTCTAGTCTAATCTCCCCCTTCCTCTCTAGTCTAATCTCCCCCTTCCTCTCTAGTCTAATCTCCCCCTTCCTCTCTACTCTAATCTCCCCCTTCCTCTCTAGTCTAATCTCCCCCTTCCTCTCTACTCTAATCTCCCCTCCCTCTCTACTCTAATCTCCCCCTCCCTCTCTACTCTAATCTCCCCCTTCCTCTCTAGTCTAATCTCCCCTTCCTCTCTACTCTTACCTTCTCCTCTCTCTCTTTCTCTGCTCTTATCTTTGTTTGCCCGCTTTTTCTTTCTGTACCCTTAACCCTCTTTCTCTCTTTTAGCCTTATTCTCCTTATCCTTAACCTTCTTACTCCCTCTGTCCTTAGCCCTCTCTACCATTGCCCTCTCTCTCTCTGTTTCTCTACCCTTACCCCTCTCTCTCTGTCCCTAGCCTTCTCTCTACTCTTCCCCAACTACCTCTCCTGTTCTTTGCCTTCTTTTCTGTAATAAAAATATGTTGATTTGACAAGGTTACTTCATGCCAACTTTTAAAAAATTATATCCGCTAACTTTGGAATCTCTAAGTGATTATTTCTGTCAGTCAGATTAAGATTCTACCCCCTCTGCCTTGTCTACAATGCCTCAGTATCTGAGGAATCGTTTCTGTGAAACTTGGTGCGATCTTGTCAAATCGTCTTAAAGGTTTTTAGATATAAAGAGAACGAAATTTGAATAGTCACTCTAATTCCGTTTTTTTTTTTTTTTTTTTTTTTTTTTTTTTACATTATTTTTTTTCCGATGATTTGTGGGTCAGTATGTCTTAAGTTTGAAATAGTATTTCTATGATTTAATTCACTGGATACAGCTTAAGAATATCTGGTATTTTTTTTTTTTTTTTTTGCAACAAGTTTATTTTTTTTGTTCATGTTGCCATTAGCTCTAGCTTAGAGCACGAGTTAGCAAGTCTATCGCTTTACAGGAGATGAGGCTTTTCCTAAGAGACAACAAAGATGGAAGACAACATGCAATTTTCCCCAGAAAAGTGAAATGGACAAATGAATTTAGAAAAGACAGAGAGAGAGAGAAAAAAAAAAAAAAAAAAACAGAAAAAGGAAAATGTACTGAAAAATCCCAGACTTCCCAACATCCGTGAAATGTAATTTAAAAGTTTGTTTCGTTTCGTAACAAGCTTCCATGTTTTAACTTGATGCTTTCAACGCTTTCAATATACCGTTTACCAGGGGAGATAAGCATGCACTTCCGCAACATTTCTTTCTATTAACCCCCAGCATTGATGTGCATTAATTGAATGAATAGGATAGAATTCTCTTAAAGAATTACCCAAGTGAGATTTATTAGCTTGAAACATTGGTTCTTGGCATATCATCAAAGTTAGACAAAATTGAACTTTGTATGCATTTAGACGGGTGACAGTTTGTTACAATGAGGAATTCTGAGTTTGATAATTTAGATATCACCTTTTTGTAATATTCTTGGAAACAATATGAATCGATCTTCTCTCACTAGCTGAGATGTAATGAATTTGAATCCATCCGGGTTCCTCCTTGCAAGAATCTGATTGGCTGGTTAAGCCATAAGTATTGCCTGAGAGAGATATTGAAATGTACACTGAAAACCTCATGCTAAGGATATACCAACTTTGACCATGAACACTTGTTCAGTAAGACGATTTATAGATTATTAACCTGAGTGCCCGGCATTGCTCGGGTGTTTGGAGGTGTGTTTTGAGCAAAAAAAAAAAAAAAAGTGATAGTAGGCAAGCAAGCTCGAACCCGTACCACAAAGGAGGAAAAGAATGTGAAAATAAAACTGTACGTTTTTTGCCGTTGCGTCTATCGCCAAACTGGATGTGGCGAAGGTTTAAATTAAGGCTAGTCAATTGAAAAGAGAAGATGACTTTTGAAAATATCGGCCAAAAAAGTGACTCCTCCTTGCAGAAAAGTGTCCAGTTGAGAGTGAAGGAATTAATGCTTTTAGCCAATTTTTTTATATTTGTCGTCCAAAGGGTCGAACTTCAAAATGATACTGATCTCATAAAAATCTGTCGCCTCTGTCAAAAGTTTTAGGCAGACATACGAACATATGAAAAGAAACTGGAACCTAAAGGGGATATCGATCATACCAGTTATCATAGGTGCCACAGGACTTATGAAGAAGAACCTGAAGTCCTACCTAACTAATATTCCTGGTGAACCAAGTGCAAAAGAGATTCAGACAATTGCACTTAAGGAAACAGCGAGGATACTAAAAAGAGCTCTCGGGTGATTTCAATAAAAAAGCGGGGCAATGTTGGCAGCTGGTTTGGCTGCCCCATACCCAGCATTACAATCTTCAAAGGAAGAAAAATAAAAAATAAAAAATAAAAAAATTAAACAGGCAGGTGAGATTTATATTATAGATTACTCTAATACTTGGCTACTTAATATGAATATATTCTTACAAGAATATGATTGACTGTTGATGAGTGGTGATGGCAACCTTCTGTCTAATGAGGCGATCACATTCAGCAGCGAAAGTCGAAGCTAGAGTTGCCTCTTTGGATGCAGGTCTGGGCAAGTGATAAGGAGCCCTACACTTTCCCAGTTACTAGGGTCTCCCTCTCGGCGTTGCAGACAAAGTAACTAATCTGTACAAGTCCTGGAGTTGAAAAAGAGTTCCCGGTGGGTAACAAATCTGTGCAAGTTCTGGACTTTAAAATTCTGCGAAGATCTTTCTCTGTGGACTTGAAAAATTATGTGCAGGAATTCTAAAATATCCATTATTTTTATGGAGCAATTCTGATTTCTGATTGGTTGCTTGTAGAACGTGAATCCATTTGATTGGTCAGTTCCTATCGCCAGTGTCTATAAGTAAAAACTTCCCATTTTCTTTAATCGTACCGTATTATTATATAAAAAAAATTGTGTAACAGTTGGCAATTGTTTCGTCTTCACAGACGTTAGCCATCCCAATGCTCCCCACCAACCTCATCATAGTTTTCAGGTTAATCGTCAACGACACCCAAATCACGTCCGTGGGCCCGCAGATGACTTTTCAGGCCAGCATTTGGATGCACAGACTGCTACACATATGGCAGACAAAGTTGTGTGTTGAAACTTGTTTCACTTCTGCCTCCGTTTTTTGCTCTCATTTCCAACTGTTCAATTCAATGGGCAAAACCGACACATTACCTTTTCGAAGGTTTCTCTTGAGTTCAGCATGATCGATTCTTTCCCTTGCAAAAATTTCAGATCTCCCTCTAACTAGCCTCCTCCATTCGGGCCGGCATTTTGCCAGGGTCTCCCATTTCTAAATAGGAATCTTGAAAGCTTTAAGATCCTAACAGTTATAGAGAACCTAAGAAACTGCTATATTTATTAATAACCTTGATATAGCCAATTCTTATTCAACAAATAAAAATTTATGTAATCAATAAACATTAATTCAATCAATAAACTTTAATTCAACGAATAAACATTAATTCAATCAATAAACATTAATTCAACAAATAAAAACCTATTGAATAAGTTTTTATTTATTGAATAAATAAAAACTTATTCAAGAAATAAAAATTCATTCAACGAATAAACATCAGTTCAAGAAATAAACATCAATTCAACGAATAAAAATCAATCCAAGAATGTGTGTGCAGTTAGCACCAACCCTATTCAGGGGTTAACCGGCTTCCTCCGAAGGAGGAAGTTTCATGGGAGTATTAAATTCACAAGCGGTCCCCAGTTGCATGTATATCCCCGTTAGAGGAGATGACGACATTAGGTTTTTGCAACTCTTGCAGGGAGATGTCGACGTCCTTTTACATACATCGCCATGAATTCCCAAATTGGTCACCCATTTTAGTAATGACCAGGCTCAACGTTGCTTAACTTCAGTGATCTGATGGGAACCGGTGTGTCGACGTGATTATGCCATTATATAATTAATGGAAGGCATAGGTCGTTATGTTAATTCAAGAATAGCAGTTTATTAATAAAATGTCATTTTACTGAATATTTGAGATGAGGATTGATAATTTGTATGATTTTTACTATTGTTCTCATCTTGAGCGTTATTCTCACAACGTTTCGGTCAATGTAACCTTCGACCTTCTTCAGGTGTATCTTGTCGAACTCTGAAATCTGCATTCTCTTGTAGATCCTGTAGGAAGTCTTAAGTCATTTGCGATTGTATTCCTGCTACGCAATCAACTGGTACCACCATATCGTCTGCAGTCAGTTATCTGAAACACTTCCGTGTCTCACGTTGACGACTCAAAACCATGGCGTGCCTTGCTAGTGTAACATAAAGACCTATGCCTTCCATTAAGTGACAATCATATATTCCCTTACTAATGAGCTCGACCCATGAATAGAAAGCAAATGTAGTCATCCATGGACAGCTATTTCATATCACAGTTCTCGGCCTGGAGAAGTGATAGTTCAAGAGTTAAATGAAAAAAAAAAGATGTGATGTTGTTTCATACAAAGATTTGAAAATGTCAAGAAAGTTTGCTTGAATATATATATATATATATATATATATATATATATATATATATATATATATATATATATATATATATATATTCCAAGTAATAACAAAGTTCTTTTGCCAAGTTCTGAAACTTTACTATGTTTGGATTAAAAAAAAAAAAAAAAAGAAAAGTTAAATACACCGCATATCTTTTCAATTGAAACAAAGTTCCTTTGCCAGCATTCGAAACCCAACCATTACATTTGGAGAAGAATAACAAAGCTAAATACGTTGCCATTTTTTTTTTTTTTTTTTTTTTTTTTCCGATAGTAACAAAGTTCCTCTGCCTGGACTCGAAACCAAACTGTTACGTTTGGAGAAATAAAAAAAATACACACACACACACACACATAGACATACATGCACGTTGCTTATTTATTTTTAAAGTTGTAATGAAGTTCCTTTGCCAGAATTCGAAACCCAACCACTACGCGTGGGGGGGGGGGCTAAATACGTTGCCTATTTTAAAGTACTTTTGCCGGGATTTGAAACCATACCGCCACGTTTAGAGGGGAGGGGGGCAAATACGTTGCCTATTTTTTTTTTTTCAAATAATAACAAAGTTCTTTACTAACGAACTCCCAGATTAGATAAAGTCTAAGACTATCCGCATCTATTATTTCCGTCACATGTTTCGAAATCACAAGCCGATTTTTCCTGGCAAAATCTTCGATTTTACAATAAATCTATTTCCTTTCTATTGATTTAGTCTCAGTTACTCCGTATGTTTAGCAAGATTTTTTTTATCTCATGTTATCTCATATATATATATATATATATATATATATATATATATATATATATATATATATATATCCCTTTTCCTTTTCGTCCAGAATATTTTTTTTTGATCTTCTAATTTTGTTTTCTTAGAGAACATGTAAACATGACGGTGATATACCATTAGCCCCTATGTTTCCTTGGATCACACCGGACACAAATTAGTGATATTGGTTCCGGGTGTTCTTTCCATCGCAGTTAGTTTATCCCCCACCACACTTCTCTCCCGTCTCAATATTACCTATATTGCTGCCTATTTAACTACTTCGCACTTGTGCGCGCATGCGTATATACATTTATTCATATGCATGTGTGCTTCCCTCCCATTTGTCTCCCTCCTCTTCCCCCCTCCCACCTCTCCGCCTTTTCTCCATCTTTTCTGCTTATCAATCAGCATCACTTTTCTGCCTTTCTTTGGTGCACAAAAAATCCTAATCGAGATTCGTAAAACCTGTTTACAGAGAAAGAAAGATAAACGATTATAAACAGTCTCGGCCTAACTTTATCCATCCTGATTCTATAAAGCTCGTATCCCATCCGCATCACCTTTACTGCGTCGTCGCCCAACACATCGATCAGCCTCTCAGCTCATCGCATCGCCACCACCTCTCAGCGAATCGTTAATAGGGTGTCTTTTTGATCGTAACTGATGCTTCTTGCAAACATCTTTGCACGTTTTGTATTTTTTCCTTTACTTTTATTTTATTTTTCTTCTCCAAGACCCCCCCCCCCCAGTTTCTCTTGTTTTCGGTCTTGGCTTCACGATTATCAAACGCGGTGCGTATTGTAAGGGGTCTTCTAACTTATGTGCTGTCTTTCATAAGGACCGTTTTTCATCAAGTCGTAAGGTAACCGTCTCCCTCTTACTCTCCCATTCTTTATAGATATCAGATATCGTAAGGAATTCCCTTTCTTTATACAGATCCTGTTTTTTCTTGCAATTTTATTTATTTATTTATTTTTTTTTCATTTTTTTTTTTTTCTCCAATGCAGCAAGATCTCTTAGGTAGAAAACACGGACATTTATTTCTATTTTGTTTATTGGTGAGATCTCGTTAAGTCCGTTATCCATTATCTGATGAGAGGCCTCTTGGATTTTATAGATTAGGGTTCGGAGAGTCAAACTAATGATTCCAAAACAAGAAGTAGCCACAAAAAAGTTATTTGGACGGACGTGGAGAATAAAAAAATAAATAAAATAAAAATAAAAAATACCAAAAAATAAGAATTAAGAAAAAAAAAATTGAAAGCCCGCCATTATGTTTCTGCATATTTGAGATAGGGATTGATAATTTATATTATTTGTATTTTTTGGACTATTGTTCTCATCTTGAGTGTTATTTGCACAACGTTTCAGCCATTGTAACCTCCGACCTTTTTCAGGTATATATTGTTGAACTCTAGAATCTTTCTTTTGAACTCAGGAAATGTGCACAGAATTTTGAACGATACTCTTTATTTAATCCACGGGGTAACATGTCGTCGTTCTGTCAGTGGCAGTTTGCCTTGCTTGGATTGAATATAAGTATTAAAAAAAGAAATGTAGATTCTCTAACCTTTCTTTCTACAGGGAACACAAAAACACACATACACATTAAGTTTCATATACATTGATTGATTGTTTATGCAACTCTCTCGATCTGATCCCGAAAATGACTTTCTATTGTATTGGAATGTGAAATTAGTTTTTTCTTTAATAATTGCTGACTTTTAACTCCTGGTCATGGTTATAGTATTCACCTTGGGTCAGTTGGACTGGTTTTTTCCAACAAGTACTGGTGCTATTAGGTCAGGCTGTCTGAAGATATTGGCTTACTCGGATGTGGCATAGGCAATGATTGTTGAATACCTCCAGTTTATATAAGTCACTGTAGGTTGAAAAATCAACCAAAGAAAATCTCTTATCTAGCTCGTTTTTTTTTTTTTTTTTTTTTTTTTGAGGGGGTGGAGGAGGTATGAATCATTCCAACTATGATTGACATAGTTGGATAGACCAGACTCTTAATCTTTGATAAAGCACCATATCTAGAAGAGAACTGCTGAAATGAAATCAATCGTTCTCTGTTTATATTAGCATGGCTTTCAGCCATCTTGAAATGATCCTTGCAACTGGAATTTCTTTTAATGGAAATCGCTCTAGACAACGCATGAAACCACTTGATGCAAGTAGCTAAAAAATGAATAAAATACTACTTCAAGGTCAAAAACTAAACAAGAAGCATTAGATGGAGAGATTCTGTCCCAGAAAAAAGCAGTTTTTCTCCGTTTGCTTTTGAAACATTGCTCATAGAATGTGAGGACTAAAGGACAAAATAAGGGAAGCAATAGTTACAAAGGTGTTAAAAGTAAAACTAAGGTCCACCTTCTACTTTCTAACATTAAGTAATGTGTAACAAAAGAAAGTGTGATTGGAGATAACGTACTACTTTCTTTACTACTACCACTACTGCTGCATGGTTTGACATTTTCTGTTGCCAGTTGCTGAGGTTGGACGCCTTGTCGTGTTACCGCTGGTGTTGATGCCTGCTCTCCAAACATTGCAATCATTGACCACATGCTCTGTGATGTTTAGAACATGGAGGAAAACCTTCATGTTGTCCAACCATTGCTTCTTTGACCAGCTGCGATATTTTCTTCTGGCATCAAAGTAAAACATTCTTTGTTGCCAAAGGTTGTCATCCATTCCCTTCACATGCCGAAACCATCTCGGCTTTCCATGCTTGAGGATAACTTCCAAAGAGGGGATGCCAAGATATTCTCTCAGATCAACCACACGTTTCTTGCCCATAATTTTTGACGGGTAGATCCATCTAACCATGTCGTTGTCATTTCTCACTAGCCTGTTCGTATCAAAAACAGTGGCAGCTCAAGTTTCAGTAGTATGAAACATGACTCCTTGAACACCAGCAACAAAAACCTGTCTATGGGACTTCACGGGTATATAAACTTACCATGCAGGCAGACTGTCAGAGGGTATCCATTGTCTCTAAACAAGTATCTGAAACAAAATGTTTATTTTCATTATATCTAAAAACTCCTAGTGTGGGCACATTGATAATAAAAATAAATAATGGTACCAAATTTAGCTTGATTAGCCATCAAATTATAACCACTCAAAATACAGGGTAGAACAATAAATTTGAGTAGTTTTCTAGCATGATAGAGGGAACCCACCTTCTTTGCAGCAGCCTTTGCAATGTCGTGAACCTATTTGTTCCAGTTCTGTAAATATTATTCTAATTGCAAACGGACAAAAATATGACTTTATTAAAATAGATGTATGTAGTTTATGTATCCAAACACAAGTGTTTAAGCTCAATGGATATTAGGTTCTAATATGTAATTCCAGAGCAATTGTAAATTGAAACTGTTTCTGACAAAATCTTGTATCAAGAGAGTTGCCTTTAATTCAAAATTAATGCAAACCAATTTGCTTGATACAAAATTTTTTTTGTTGGAAACTGTTTCAATAAACATACTATATATATGTGTGTGTGTGTGTCTATATTTCTATTTTTCTCTTCAATTTGCCACTTTTAGCAGAATCTTTGAAAAGAATCCCACCAGACGTTAAATGTCTGAAGATTAGATTCCTTAGAGTAAAAGACAAAACATTTCAAAGCCAAAAATATCTTTTTGTGTTTATTCCTATTTTATCCAACCTAATATTGTTAGAGTACAAATTGTCAATGAAATCAGATGTTAGATATTCTTTGTTTATTCAATAAATATATATATATATGTGTGTGTGTGTAATTATTTATTCAAAAGTAAACTGTTACATTCAGTCGCTACAAACAGTCATCTGTTTCAGTCAATGAAACTTTGTCAGGCGGCGCTACTTTTTACTAAAGGGTGAGAGAAGTTCGATGCAGTTGGGAGAGAGAGAGAGAGGAAGGAAGAGGAACAAAATTCAGTACAATGTTAATGCTAGGGCGAAATTTATATCCTAATACGATAGCATGTGTGTTATTTTGTGTGTCACACATCTTTTTTCTTCCGAGTGACTGTTATTTAATTGTTATGACATTCCTTTTTTGTAATAAAATAAATTTACTAAGAATTCTTCATAAGTTTTGCTTTCAGTTTCGATTCAAGCTAATGCACCTAAGTCATATGGATATATTTTTTACTTTTTGAAATCACAACTTTATAATAGATGAGAATTGAAAAAAAATTGATTCTATATGATTTTGCAGTTTTAACAAAGAGCTACAATATCAGAGCATCTCCATTTATGCTGAATATCCACAAAATGCCAACATTAATGTATGAAAGAGCCCGCTGTGGAATTTCCACAGGTCCTGCTAGTATATATATATATATATATATATATATATATATATATATAACACTAATGGGGTCTATGGAAATTCTGCAGTTGTATTTTGCTGCTATCTATTCTATGAACGTCCAGTGCAAATACAGACCCGCCTTCCCCTCGATATTATCGTATCACCACCGTCTAAACTGGAACGTACTTATCAAATACTCTGTTTAATGTGATTTCAGAATATATCTAATTATGAAGGCTATCTCCAAAACCTTTATAGGAGCTAGTGACAAATTTTGATTCTATGGATATCCGGTGCAAACGTAGACCCCACAATATTATTATGACAGTAAAAAATACTACACTTTGATTCTAGCTTAAAGTAAATGAGTTAACAGTAATAACATTTACAAACATGGAATTGTCTTGTGAATTCTTTTTGCGCTCGTATTATAATTCTCAACAACAAGTAACGCTGCATACGTGTGTGTACACACACACACACACACACGTACACACGTTAGGGTTGGGACGATGAATTGGAATCTGAAAAATCGGAACTATTTGGGGTTTTGGAATCGGAAAAATTTGTGCCGATTTTCAGATGCCAAAAACGATTCTTTTTATCGTTTTTTTATGTGCTTGTTTTTGCTTGTTGTTGATGAAATGATGAATATTTATTGATTTTAAACTTCCAGAAAAATTAAAATGTATAGATTATCCTCACAAGTGAATTTGTAAGTTTGGGAAAGTATATGCTCATATTTAATGGATTTTATAGTAACTCGAGCCCCCCCCCCCTCCCCGCCTAATCATATTTAGAAATTTAAAAGAATCAGAATCGATAAGTTATAACAATCAGAATCGGGGGGGGGGGGGGAATTTTGAAATCGTCCCATCATTGATATTTATATATACTGGAATATAGTGTAATATAATAATTTTCCAAGTATCAAGTTTTCTCAGTTGGTCATTTATTACTTTTTAAACAATATTGTTTCATATTGTGACTAACAAGTCTGCAAAATTATGTTATTGTTGCATATTTAGTCACATACTCATAAGATGTTTACTTTAAAAACATTTATAAAAACACTATTTTGAACAACTTACATGGTTCATGCAACCGACACGCTTTGCCATTCCTTCTCATTTCAAAGATTATGGTCATACTATATTGATTTTAACTTAATATCAATTATTTTTGTCTTTTCAAAAATTATTATATTACACTATACCTGCTCTGGAACCCATTAAAAAGGCATTCATTGAGCTTGAATTTAAAAAAAAAAAATGTTTTTAATTTATATAAGAAACAAAACAGCCCTCTCGACTGGTTCTACGCATGCGTCAGATGACGTCATGACCTGATTTACTTTAAATAGTTGAAAAACTGAACAAATTTTTTGTGTGTCGCGTTAGGTCAGTCGATTAGCGCGTTGGTTCATTATCTAAACGATTTGGGTTCGCATCGTGGTGTGAGATGTCTTTTTTTTTTTTTTCGATTTTTTAAATTTAAATATTGAACCAGTGTTATTTAAGCCATTTTTCACGTAACGTTCGTTTTTCGTTTTTCTGTTTTTATTTATTTATTTTTTTATTTATTTATTTTTTTTTTTTTTACTTTGCTTATCCATCCCTGACCACACACCCAAAAACACCCCGGTACCCACCGATTTTTTAAATTTTAATATCAAAACAGGCTTATTTAAGCCATTTTTCACGTGTTCGTTTTCTGTTTTCATCGTTCGTTTGCCTTACGTTAGTTTTTTTGTGTTTTTTTCCCCCCGCTTAAGTGTTAACGTTGTTTTCTTTTTTTACTTCGCTTATAACAAACAAACCTGGTCATTGATGTCGCCGTCGTCGTCGTCGTAACGCTCGACGACTTCCGGGCGCGCACCTGTCAATTTGGTTCTTATCTTTCACTAACTCATTCTGGCTGGCCGATTTTATTTTCAAACTTCGCCTCAGGGCTTTTGGTTCGATCCTGTATATTATTATTATTGTTGTTTTTAGCTAAAATTCCAAAATCTTTTATTACATAAATATTTTTTCGTTCTAAATATCTATTCTGTTTTAATATTTTTCTCTATTGAATATTTCTTAATTTGTAACACTGACAATCGCAGTGCCACTTTCGCTTCAATGAGGTCATCCAGCGCTTTCAGGGAGTCCAATATTTAACACTACTCTAAATCGGTTTAGAAACAGTCGTACACTGTGTTATGTTTGAATTTTTGGAACTAATATAAGTCATTTGCTAATTTTATCTATTTCAACCTGCTTGTATAGATTTTTTGGGGGGGGGGGGTTGGAACCATAGTGCAACACATAATGTACTAGATAAAATTCGGTTCTAAGCAACATTCTTCTAGAGGTTGAAGGTTCAGTCGTCAGGGCAGGTGATACTAAAAATACAGTAGATATCTCCCTACTGATGCATTTCTCTATATAAGAGCAAAGTAGGTCCTAGGATGAAGTACTGTTGCCACATCTGGGCAGAAGCTGCTAGAATTACTTTATCCTACCTTGACAAAGTTCAATATAAACTTCATAGCCTGGTATGTGATGCCCTTTTCTCTTTCCTGCAACCTTTTTCCCACAGAAGAAACGTTGTGAGCCTGTGTCTGCTCTATCGTTTTCATGGCAAGTGTTCGTCTGAGTTCCAGTCTATGGTCTCCCTTTGCCAAACTTTCACGAAAAACATTAGTCTAACTGAAACCGCTATTAATAATTCCCTCCACTCTTTATCTGTGCCTAAACTTAAACATAAATTCCATGAACAAAGCTTCTTTCTTAGAACGGAACTCTTCCATTTGCCTGCTTTCCAACTGACTACAATATGGTCATCTTCAAATCCAACATAAAGAAGTTTCCTTTTAAGTAATCCAATTTACCAAATTTCTGCAACTAATAAATACTAGGGTATTATCCTATTGACTACCGTACACCTGTTAACTCTTATCTATCAGTGACCTCTGGGCTTTGATAAGTGGTGACTTCTGTGTAAAAAAAAAAAAAAAAAAAAAAAAAAAATTACGAATTACTTGAGACTTCTACCTCATCCTGGCTGACAGAATGAAAGCATGCTACCCCCCTTGATTAAATAAAGGGTTCCATTCGAAATTTCATCAAGATTCCAGAGTTTTACAAAAAGAGTCCAGAGTTTTACGGTGTAACCCCACACTGATGAAGCTCGGCTAGGACCCCTTTTTGTCTGGAAACTCGGCTCGGATCGTCTGGTCCTTCTCTAAGGGTTGTTACATTGAGTCCTGTATGCTGAAAGCGAATATCAAAGCCGCAGGCAGAAAGAAAAACACGTGAAATTCTAATCTATGAGAATTAATTCACAAAATTATGTACAATGTTTTTACAAATGTCGTTCAGTTCTTAGTAAGCTTTTCAAGGTCTCAAATCTTTTTCACAGACAGCATCAGACAGATTTTTGGAGGAGGGGTCACGTCTTCAGAGAACGGCGAGTTACTTCGAGTTTTGTGCATAAACTCCTTCGGAAACTAATTTTCACGCGACATTCGTATTAATAGTGGTGTATGTGGTCGGGGTTGGAAGTCTCCTCAGCCGATCAGATCATGCCACGAAATCGAGAGACCCCAGATTTTGCGGGTGTGCAATTCACCAATTTTGTGATCTGAGATTTACAGATATATTAAATTCTCATGACCCCTAAGATCATCCCTGTCAGACCGACCTCTGGCTTTTGAGTTCGTCAAGGCCAGACAGTGTTATGTTATTATTCTAAGTTCCTGTCAACAATTTTAAATGCAAAATATATTTCTCTGACTTCCAAACAATATCTATTTTGACGATGAAACAAAATATATATTTATATTCTCTATTTCAATTCCTCTGGATATCTGTCGCTACCCGGGATTGATTAAAACGATCTTAGCATAGTTATTTGGCTCTCCTCAGGCCGCTGGAGGGATCTACAGCTCCCCAATGAGGGCAAATTGCTCCCTCAGGTTGATTACGTCACAACGGAAAGATTCCAGAGTTTTACGGAAAGATTCCAAAGTTTTACCCCACACAATTGAAGATGATATTTGAGATTATATTGGCCGAAATGTTGCAAGATATGAGCAGTAGTCCAAACAATCCGAATTATTGATCTTCACCTCGAAAAATTCAGAATCATTTTTGAATTTCGATTATTTAATTCTGTAAAAGTTAGAGACACCTGTCTTAGAAACGATGGACATTCCCTGAAAATGTATTTGCAATCACTAAACATGAATTTTACTGATCTAATATTTAGTAGTCGGATGATTCCAATATTTTTCCCCGATTCTGATACAATTATTTTACTATAAAGTTATTTTGTCTTGGTTACCGTAAAAACACATATTAAATGTGCATATATTTTCTCAAACATAAAAAAAAAAACATACTTGCGCGGATGATGTATAGATTTTAGGTTTACTGGCAGTTTAAAATAAATATTATTATTACCAGTAGTGGAAGATTTTGTTTTAAACAAAATCAAATAAAAGAGATAATTAAAAAAAAAAAATCGTTTTTTAGCATTGTAAAATAGGCACACATTTATCTGATCATGATACCAATTCCGATACCGCCAAAAGTTCTGATTTTTTTTTCCCCTATTCCCGATTCCAATTAATTGTTCCAACACTACTATTATTAGTTTCGTATAGTAGCAAGAAGAGTTAAAAGATGACTAAAAGAAATGCTGGATTCAGTAGAAAAAGACTGGTGTTATTTTTGAAATTTTCTTTGTCATACCTTAGTTTTTACTTCGGCTGAGTTTCTCCTGCTATTTTATTTTTAGTTATGGGAAGAAAATTGATGCATACCTCCCCCCCCCCCAGATATTACCCGATTCTACTAGATCATGCTGTCTGAAGATGTTGGCTTTCTGACTTTAAATGCACCAAATATTGATGCTATTGTTTTTTCCATTGCTTTTACAAAACTCAATCCTATTCTACCATTCCAAGAGGTCCTGGATATGACCTTAAACTATATCCGATGGTGAGGCCCCAGCTTGCGAGCTTTGGGGAGTGTGGAGCCACCCTTTAATTGCAATTGCTCCCGGGTCGACTCTGACCCGGAGTGGTAGTACCTGTTAGGGTCCCAACTATGGGTTAAATAGAAACCAACTTGAAAAAAAAAAAAAAAATTTTATTAAAATATTTTTCTTCAAAATCATTGGATTCGGCATTAAATAACCTGAAAAGGGTTGATATGCCGTAAAACAAAAACAAACAACCATTCCAAGAACAAAACCAATTTTCCTCTGTAAGACAACCAAACCAAGCACCTTGGATAAATATTTAACTATATAAAGAACTTGAAACAGGAAATCTTTAAAAAAAAAATGACTGGATTAATCATTAAATAAACCGAAAAGGGTTGATATGCTGTAAAACAAACCAAAAATAGTGGCTAGAAATAGAAATAGCTTCTTATAGTTTCTTCCGTTATCAACTTTAAATCACTTGATGATAGCAAGCTGGTGCCCATCTAAGTGCTGATCAGGTTCAAC
Source organism: Euprymna scolopes (assembly GCF_053919585.1). Lineage (NCBI taxonomy): Eukaryota > Metazoa > Mollusca > Cephalopoda > Sepiida > Sepiolidae > Euprymna > Euprymna scolopes. The sequence continues at coordinate 19,380,335 of NC_136509.1, read as the reverse complement.
GTTGCTTAACTTTGATTTAACTGCCGCGAGCCAACGTTTCAAACAAATAAATCTCACTTGGATAATTCTTTAAGAGAACTTCGATCCTATCTCTTCAATTAACGTGTATCACGCTGATCTTAAAAGAAATGCTTCAGACATGCACGCTTATCTCCCCTGATAAACCGTACGTTGGAAGCATCAAGTTACAACATGGGAGCATGTTACAGAAAGAAAACTTTTTCAATTACACTTAAAAAGTCTGGAAATTTTCAGGATATTTTTTTTTTTTTTTAGTTTTCTTTTATGTTTTTCCTATTTTATTTTTTTTTCTTTATTTATTTGTCGACTCATTTCCTCAGCTTTTCTGGAGAGAATTAGATGTAATTCTCATCTCATTTTCTGGATTTTTCCTATCTCCATCTTCCCTCAGGAACCCCTTAAAGGATGATAGGCTTGTTAACTTGTGCTCTTAGATGAATCTTTTGGTTAGTAACTGACCCAGTTTAAAAAAGAACAGAAAGAATGAATCTTATTTTATTCATATTACTAGCAGGCTGCCCGGCATTGCCCGGTCATAAAATACGCTTAAATATATTTTGATTAATGCAGATTTTGTATTGATTATTATGTTAGACCCAATTTATAGTAACGATTTAAAAAGTTAAAAAAAAAAAAAAAAGGAAGACTTGTGCTCACCACTGAGAATCAAAACCAAAACGTTTGGCTTAAGATTTACTTTTTCCCTTGACGTTAATGCCTGAGCTATGAAAATATGTTTGCTGCAAGGCTAAAAATTAAAACCTGAACCAATAGCTATTATTGATTGAGATTGTCGGACTGACTTCCTCATCTTGGTTGTTATAGTCACAACGTTTCGGCCGTTTTGCCCTCCGGCCTTCATCAGGTGTTTTATATCGAAACGTTGTGACTATAACAACCAAGATGAGGAAGTCAGTCCGACAATCTCGATCAATGAAAACACCTCATCTCAAAAAAAAAAAAAAAAAAAAAAAAATACAGACAATTACAATAGCTATTATGTTACACATGCATATTCGTAATGCTGCCATTCGATCTCTACCTGGCAAATTACATTTTTTTTTTTTTTAAGTTTTTACACTTTTCCACCGATTTTCCTCCAGCTAAAATCCAAATATAAAGTTTTCCATGTTTGCCACAAGGCTAAAAATTAAAACATGAACTAAAGCCTCACAACAACCAAACAAATGAAGAATATTCTCACATTTTAAGATCCATTTATTAAGCTGTTAATATCACCTTTTCTTCTGCTAGTGGCTGAGGGGGCATGGTATTCCAGAGCTCTATATATCTGTGTCTCCTGACCTGTTAGTTTTTCATTGATTCTTAAGTCATTTCTTTACACATGCTGTCTACTCAAGACTTCCCAACATCTCCTTATTTCTCTCACTCACTCTCACTTTTAGCCATGTGACGTCACACACACTTCTAGCTACAGTAGGTCGAAGTGACATCTGATCCATGACTTCCTGCCAATCCAAATCATTAGATGTATACTAGCGAACGTACCCTTTAATATTTCGCATTGGCATTAGTTTACCTGATGCTTTTTTAACAATCAGGTACTTAAAAGAGTGACTGTATGAAGGTTGCCAACATCCATGATGAATGTGGTGCTATAGAACTGACAGAAGTCGAACCTAGCTCGTGCTTGTCGCCAGTCCATATTGTTATCCGCTTCCCCACCGCAACTTTCTAAACGATGTGGTGTGAAAGACAAACTGGAAAACAAGTGAACTATCCCATATAAATAAAATAATAGATGTATGTATGTATGTGTGCTTGTCTGTCTGCAAATATTTAACCGATAAACTCTTAATTAAAAGCCTATTTTACTTTAAAAAATGATTTGGCTTCATGAGAGCCTCTTTATCGCTACTATTCATGGAAGCGTGTAAAGTGACGGTGGTAAAGTGGTTAACGACATGAACTGACGACCTGGGTGTTCCAAGTTCGAATCCAGTTTGTTCCACAAAAATCACTTTCACTTAGAATGTTCACAACCTTCACATGACCCTTCCTGTAAGTACCCAATGTTTTTCTAGAAAAATATCTGGGAAACCAATGCCAACAATAAAATCGGATTCATACGATGTGATTATTCATAAAAACCAGTTGAGCCTTCTCTCCGCCTGCTAAACCAATAGGACCTCCATTGAAACTTTCTGATACTAGCATGTTGGTTTCAGGAAGGGTCACTTTATTAATTACTACCCTAGGTGTTTGGCATTGCCCGGATGTTTGGCGGTGTGTTGAAAAAAATTAAAAAAAATGTTAGTAGGCAGGCAGGCAGGCAGGCTTGAACCCGTACTCTGAAGGAGGAAAAGAACATTAAAAAAAAAAGTGATATTTTTGCTGTTACGTCCATTGCCAAACAGGAAGTGGCGAAGGTTTAAAGTAAGGCTAGTCATTCGAAAAGAGGGGACGACTTTCGAAAATATTGGTGAAAAAAGCGACCCCCTCCTTGTAGAAAAGCGCCCAGTTGAGGGTGAACGACTTTGTTTTTTTGCCAATTTTTCGATATTTGTCGTCCGAAAGGTCGAGCTTCAAAATGATACCAATCATGTAAAAATCCGTTGCCTCTTTCGAAAGTTTTAGGCAGACCTACATACATACATTTAAACAGACAGGTGGGATTTATATTATAGAAGATAATTTTAATTATAATTGAAAGTTTTTGTTCAATAAATTTTTCTTTATGATAAAAATTTAGTTTTTGTTTCGCGTAGTAAAAAAAAAATGTATTTAAGAACCCTTATTATATATTGTCGTCTTTTGTTGCATCTAAAATCGTCAGTAGAAACAACCAATTACAAACTGAGTTTGGAAATACCTGTGTGTATGTGTGATTTGAACTAATTCAGTTTTATTTTTTTTCTTCATTTCATAAAATTGAAAGTGTGTTCATTTGTCTGCGTGTGTCTCAATGGTTTAGGCTTTTCTGTTGGGCATTGCATGTTGTTTTCAGTTTTGGACTTTCGCCATATTATTACTTGTGTTTTTTTTTTTTTTTTTTAAATTGAATAGTTGTTAGTTTCTTTGAGGTGACTGACAAAGTGATTAGTGATTGACTGGTTTTGCAGAATAAAGTGATAACTATTCAACATTTTACTGTTTTTATTGTATTTCATCATCTTTTTGTTAAAAAAAATATTTTGTACAACTTTAAGGATCAATCAATGTCTCTCTCTGTAGTACCAAACTAATTTTCCAAAGTTAGTCATTAATTTGACTCCATTTTACCATCAAACTATGTTTCATTCTTTTTTTTCTGACAAACTTTTTACGGTCCTGGATATGACCTTAAACTATATCCGATGGTGAGGCCACAGCTTGCGGGCCTTGGGGAGTGTGGAGCCACCCTTTAATTGCCATTGCTCCCAGGTCGACTCTGACCCGGAGTGGTAGTACCTGTTAGGGTCCCAACTATGAGTTAAATAGAAACCGACTTGCAAAAAACAAATATATTCTATTAAAAAATTTTTCTTCAAAATCACCGGATTCGGCATTAAATAACCTGAAAAGGGTTGATATGCTGTAAAACAAAAACAACCAACCAAAATTTTTACCTACTGACTATGGTTCCTTAGAAAAATGAACAAAAATATTCTTTCCAACATTAACCGACATCATCAAGATACAGGGTAGAACGATAAAATTGTTGCCTTAGAAAAAATGACATGATTCCATTTCTGTTTGATGTACAAATCCCAATAGCTGTAGAAGCCTTCTATCATGTGTGAAAGTGACACAATGTTCAATGAGCGAGATCGGAGATGCGCCGCTGTACAACTCATGCTCTCTACTGATCCAAGTTATAACAACAGGACCATTGTGAGCACCTTCAAAATGCATCGTTAGATTGCCATGAATAACAGGGACATGATGAAAACAATGATGAAAACCATATTTCCTGCCACAGTTATGGTCTTTGGTGTGGTTTCAAATGAGGGCCACATCATGCAACCTCACATCTTCAAAGTCGGCTTGAAAGTGTACCTGGATGTGGTAAAGAGTATAGTGATCTCCTGGTGCAATCGGATGACCGCTGGCAAACCCTTGGTGTGGCAGCAGGACTCAGCGCTAGCCCACAAGTCCCAAAAGACCCAGGAGTGTTACGACTTTGTTCCTTTCTCTCACTGGCAGCTCTCCTCCCCTTACCTTGCTGGACTACTTTGTTTGGTCATAGGTTGAGAACATCAGCAACATGATCCCCCACCCCCACAACACCAAAGCCAGCCTGATTGCTGCCATTCGCCGAGTATTCACCAAGCTCCTGCTGGCGCTTGTGGAAAAGGCAAGCTCCCAGTTCCAAACCTGTGCCTGAATTGATTTTTTTGTTTAATAAAAGTTTTAAAATAAAGCTTTAGTGTTGTTTTCTTTAGGGTGACAACTTTATCGTTCCACCCTGTAAGCTGGAAGAAGGTCAGAGATTACATCAATCAAAATTTTGTGAGAATAACACCCAAGATAACAGTGATCCAAACAATTCAAATGATACATATTATCAATCCACATCTCAAAAATTTATGAAACAGAGATAGGTTATTACAGTTCTGTATTTTTTTTTTTTTTAGATGAGGTATTAATGTTTGTATTATTTAGATTAATCGGATAATTGTTCTCATCTTGAGTGTTCTGCACAACGTTTCGGTCGATGTAACCTCAAACCTTCATCAGGTGTAAAAGTCGGTATGTTTTGGCAGGAAAAAGGGAGGTAGCTCTGCATTCTAAGGTTTTGAATTTTCTGATCTAGTTGGAAGTAAATTTAAACGAATTAGAAACAATTTAATTCTCAGGGAACCATAGGGGTGTAATTTTTAACTTAGAAATATGATTACATTTTTAATTAAATCCATTTAAGTTCTTAGGAATATAATATTGAGGAAACTAACAAGTTGCTGTTTTTTTTCGCATTTTATTTTACTTCTGTTGAAGTTCTCAGAAATCAAGGGGCTCACTGCCTGGGGCTAACACTTGAAATCTATATGAGATACATAGATATTCGAATGTTCCATTAAAGTTCTTTATCTCTCAAACACTGAGTTAGAAAAGAAATTGAGGACAATTTTCCTCTCCCGAATTAACCATTTTCATATGTTGTAGTATATCTTTTATGGTTAATCGTGTGTTATTCATTTTTTAATTAGATGTAGTTTGTTTTTTGTTTATATTATTACATAAACAGTATAATAAACAAAACATTTATAATTCATTCTTAATAAGTTAAAAAAATTATACTCCTAGGGTTCTTTGGTAATTAAATTGTTTCTAATTCGTGTAAATTTACTTCCAGCTAGATCCCAAAATTCAGACCCTTAGAGTGCAGAGCTACCCCCCCTCCCCCTTTTCCTGCCAAAACATAGCGACTTTTACACCTGATGAAGGTCGGAGATCACATCAACCAAAATAATGCTCAAGATAAAAACAATTGTCTGATTAATCTAAATTAATGGGACATGTGGAAAGTCCACAGCGCCATCTTTCATATGGTGGCATTCTGTGGACGTTCAGCATTAACAAATACCCTGCGATATGACTGTAGCCCTTTTGTTAAAACTATAAAAGTATTTATCTAAGTAATCTGGTTAATGTAGTGTCAGAATATATCTGCTTATTACAGTTTATCTTCAATATATTTAAAGGAGTCGATCACTTATTTCCATTGTATGGACGTCCGGTGTGAATATCGTTATACCATCTTTAGACAGAACAGATAGTACCCTTGGATCCTAGCTAGAAGGCCAATAAGGTATATTTTAGTTTTATGTATAGCCCAAAAGCGACATCAGTTTTTACTTATTTTTTTCATTGCGTTTTTGGTGATTGGAAGATTCTAGTTATTAAAAAGGCGGATAGGTGATAACATACTATGAATATTAAATTAGCATATTTATATACTAATTTACTATTCATAGTATGTTATCACCTTCTATCCGCCTTTTTAATAAATAGGATCTCCTTATTGAATAATTTATAATCTGAAAACCATGATGCACGCATGTACGTACGTACGTACGTAATTATGTTGGTTGGTTGTTTTACGGAATATCAACCCCTTTTCAGATTATTTAATGCTGAATCCAGTTATTTTGAAGAAAATCTTTTTAATAGAATATATATATTTTTTTTCAAGTCGGTTTCTATTTAACCCATAGTGTGGACCTGGGAGCAATGGCAATTAAAGGGTGGCTCTACACTCCCCAAAGCCCGCAAACTGGGGCCTCACCATCAGATATAGTGTAAGCTCATATTCAGGATCCGTAATTACGTACATACATTAAAGGTACTACAGTATTAATATATAGATAATACAGAGATAGGTTAGTTTTGAAGGGAGTATTTTAATGTCATCCAACACAGGTCAACATGTAAAATCGATGTTATATGATGCTGAAAGAATGGATGAAAGTTTTTGGGTTAATAGATGTAGAACAGTTGAGGTAGCAAGATTAGTTGGCAAGTGAAGGCCGAAGAAATGATAAGGATAGATTTGAGAAAAAGATAGATAAATAAAAACCCGATCAGAGATAGTTTTGAAGTCAATTTGTTAAAGCCGTCCAACATTGGTGAACACATGTAAGACGAACGTTAAAGCGAATATGATGCCAACAACGACTTGGAATTGGTGAATGATTTGTATAAAGAAGATTCCACGTCATGATGGTAAATAGTTGCATAAGAACTGTCGTTACATTAAATCATCGCAGACAAAACAACTTGGAAATTGATTTCACTTTCATCGTCAGATAAATATGGAAGGATCTTGTAAAAATATTTATCCTAAAATGTTATGTTTTCGCAATGAGTCACTCGTAGACTTTCAGGCATACAAATCTCGGAATGATTTACTAAGAGTTTGTCAGTCCACTGCTTTATTGGATGTAGTATTTTATTTATACATGGAATTCACCACTTATCAAGGCCCAATGCCCACTCAGGGATAAGGGTTATTGTGTGTACAGTAATCAAAGGGATAGTGTAGTAATAGTATTGGAGAATTGGTAAAGTGTCATTACTTAGGGGGGGGCGGTTCATCAGGAATTTGTTTGTGTTGGACTTTAAGACATCCAGGTTGAAGTCGGGAGGGAAACAGGTAAGCGGAACAGAGTTCCACAGGCGTGCAGTTCTAAGAAAGAAGCTTTGTTCATGGTATCTACGTTTTGATTTAGGCACAGATAGGGAGTGGGGAAAATTATTGATGGTGGTTTCAGCTAGTCGAGTGTTTTTTGAGAAAGATTGGCGAGGGGGGACCAGAGAATGGAGTTCAGACGAGCACCTGCCATGGAAATAACGATAGAACAATGACAGGCTCGCTACGTCTCTTCTGTGGGAAAGAGGTTGCAGGGTAGAGAAAAGGTCATCCCCCACCAAGCCACGGAGTCTATTTTGTACTCTGTCAAGGCAGGATAGGCTGTTTTAAGCAGCCCCCGCCCAGATGTGGCAGCAGTACTCCATCATTGGACGCACTTGGTTTTTATATAGATAGAGAATTGCATCATTAGTGAGATATCTTCTGGAGCGGTAGAAGGATCCCACCATTTTCCCAGCGACCTTGGCCACAGACTTGATGTATGTGTTCCATTTAAGATCAGGTGTAAAGGTCAAACCCAGGAGCTTATCAAAGCCTGGGGCCTCCCTTAGACGAGAGCCATCCATTTCAATTGATGCCAGATGGGGATCAGAACGTTTATGATGTAGAGATAGGAGCTTATATTTCAAATTCTGTATAGAGCACTCTGGTTATCTTCAATCCATGCATGAAGACTGGTATGTAGACCTGCTGTGTTCTGGCTTAGTCAAGGACGGGGGTGGGGAGTTTATCATTGGAAATGCCCCATCCAACTCTCTCCTATCAAACAAAAATCCTTATATGGACTGAGCCAGGTATGGCTTGTGTTCCTCGAATAAAGGAGAAACAGATACTGGTAAGTTAGTAAAAAAGCATAAATGTTTAATAAATACAAATATAGAAAGGACACAAATCTGGAGAATTAAATTTTATAATTTTTGTAGTTTGTTTTTATTCTTATAAAATCAAGAACTGAGAAGGGATGAAAGTTTGTTAAGGTTAGCATGACGGGACTGGAAATCCTCAGGCCATCGAAAGCTGACAGTCAAATAATTTCCTCAGTCAGGAGGATTACCAGGGCTCTACCTATATTTTCAAATCAATAAAATATGTATAAATTTACCTGCATTTGTATATATAGTGTCCTGCTAACCAGCTTCAGTTTTGCTGCTTCGATTGTCTCCCCTTTATTTATATATAATAAAAATCAAAGATGGTGTAAATATCATAAAACAAAATACAACTGCATTTTCAGATTTTTTCGGATTTATGTAATCATACCCAGATTCTTTTTTACTTTTCTTTTTTAAGCTAATGAGTTCTAATTATTCTGATTAGTTAGCAAATATTCAAAGATTGGCAAATGTGCTTGCTATGCTTGTTTCTGCATGGGTGCCATCAAGAAAATAACATTTTAACATGCTGAAGGAAATAAACGGTTAGATGAACATCTTAGAATTTGGAATATAGACTTTTTGTTATTTATTTGTATATGCTCTGTAGTTATGTTTAACATACATCGAGCTTCATTAATAAAAAGATTGGCATAAATAAAGCGTGAAATATAATTGAATAAGGATATTTTTCCCATAAACATACGTTTAAAATTAATGGAGATTTGTTATCTGTCTGAAGCTGAAACTATACTATGCTTTAATCCACAATTCTATTTATAGGGCTCTATGGATGAATTTATATTTAGTTGACCTTTAACTAAATATTTTCATTTACTAGCCAAATAGAAAAGTTACTAGCCAAACCCACGTGATTTTTAGAATATGAGATCTTCATTCTGTGATGAATATGTACATCATAAAGATTTTTCTGTGTGTTTTTTTATAAGTATAAATAACAATAAATATACAATAAATTTTATGTTGATACTTGAAGATATAAACATTTTTCTTCAGATATTTTTTAAACAGCCTTCGTTAAAAAAAAAGTGAGTATATTGTGTAATTAAACTTTTATTGTTTAAATAATTTAAGTTTGTTCGTTTTATAAAAAAAAAAGGTGAAAAGATATTTTGTACTCAGTAGTGAATCTTGGAAGATTATCAGAAATACAATCGCCAAAAGATAAGTGTTTCATTATTTCTAGTCACCATTTTGAAAAATCACTCGCAAATGGGACTGTTTCACTCGCAATGTAAAGCCCTGGTTACTTATTGAACTGAAATAAAAGGGTGAAAATCAGACAAAGTGTAAATCAAACAAATGTGCATGGATACGTCAGTTCCAAAGTTATTAAATATCGAGCCATTACAACACCTTATAAGATATCTAAAAGAAGAAAACCGTGAAAAAAAAAAACTAGAGAATGAAAATGAATTCGTCACAACTGGGTTAAATTCCCATGAGGAATATTAATCCTTATATAATAACCTTGTGCCATCCATGGCGCTCTCTCTTATTATTTTTATCCATTTTTTTTATTGTGCGCTTTTTCCTTACTAAGAAAGCAAACCCACGACTTGCAAAACTTGAGGCCTTGTGCCCTACTTGATTAAGTTGCATCCACAACTTGCCAAAAAAATCAAGTAAAATCCACGGCTCACAAAAACACTACGATCTCGTGTCGCAGAGTGTTCCCTCAGGATGTTGCATACTTACAACTCGAGCTGCACCAAGTTCATAACTTTATCTCCGTTTGAAATAAAAATTTCTTCTCATTTCTCTCCATTACTTTCGCAAGTTAGTAACTCCAAACTTGAGGCCTTGTGCCATCTTGATTCGAAAGCCAGAAAGTTCCATTATCCATAAATCCAGCCCGACAGATAATTCACTTCCAAACGCCTGTTGAAGTTTTTCACTTTTGCCTTTTCCTGTCTGCCAGACATTACGCAATTCATTTCCACTGCTTTCTTTACAATGAGGTGACTCCTTTTCACGTTTGCTGTTGCTTCAGAAGTGATTTCTCCAGCACGTATCGTATCTCAGCATGTGTCTCTGCTCATGCATTAAAATGAAAATGGTTAATGGTACTTGTGCACTTTTGCCACCATGCTGAAATAATAATGTTATTATTTTGAAAGCCATTCTTAACATGGGAGAGGGAAAGGTGTTTTGTAACTATTCTGTGCTTTCACCTAACAATTTAATAATAAAAAAAAAGATATTTTGAAGCTTGAATTTAACCAAAAAAAACTATTAAAAAATAGCGTGGTGGCAAAATGCAAAAGTACCTGGTTAATTCAATTGGCTGAATTTGATTGCCTGATTTACAGTTTCTACAGGCTACGTCTGTGACTAAGTAAAATAAAACAATGGCAGCGTCTGCAGCAAGGTGATCTAGTGTCGCCTGGCATTAAGAACGTCACAGTTCGGTTCATGATTCTTGAATTATTTTTAGAAATTAATTTTTGAAAACTGACTAACACAGGTTCCAATGGGGCCAAACGTTAGGGACCAGTTATCATATCAATATATATAAAACATTTATTTGAAAACTGAACATTTATGCAGTCCCAAATATTCTCCAGGTAGATAAAAGAGTGGTTTATCTTGCCTTTGGCAACACTTATTTGTTACGTATTTATTTCGTGAACGCTTTCTTTTTGTTATCTAAATTAATAAATGTCCGATTTGTCTAATGGATTTCGGAAACTTGTGATAAAAGATTTATCTTCCGACTATTTACTAAATGTTTATATGAATTCACATAACAGTTTAAGAGAAAGGGCGTGTAGATACATTCAGGAGAAATATTTTCTTTTTATATCTGAATATCCTTGTTTTTATTGCCTGTGGTGGATGTTTGATTTACCTAACATGTTAAACGGCAGCTAGAATTACAGTGTGAACAGTAAAAACAAACCCCCTGCAACCAAGGCCTTGTATGTCATCCGTGTATGTCATGCGCTGATGTTTGTGAAACGATAGAAAATATGACAGAATTTCGGCAAAGCTTCAATTGCAATGGTTTTGGCGCTGTGTCGGTTATCCTCACGGCCGTTTTATAATTACTGATGGAAACATTCCCCGTTGTCACAAATGACAATAGCTATAATAACACATGTAAAGTGGTTGGGTAGAGGCTGGTGACAGAATGCCTTTCTGATGGGCATGTGTTTCGTTTGCTTTCTCTGGCAAATAATCTGCGACTATAAATTTGATTCCAGCCGAAGTGTCAAAGACATAGCACAAGCACTCGTTGGCATCTGCTGATTTCATTGGCACCAGGAGAATGGTATTTCTACTCTGGTCATGGTAGTGGCTTATTTTGCTGTCATTTACATGTCTCTGTTCGACAACGAAATGGATGGGGGCTAGGGGGTATTTGTTTGCTTAAATAATCTCTGCTTTACCTTTTCCCGCCCACCAACTAGTTTAATCCGAAGCATTATATTGTTTTTAACTTAAGTGTTCTGACTCTTTAATATTTTTTACTTCTTTACCTGGTAATAAAGAACAATGTGCATCTGTTTGTGTACACACATCCACACACACACACATATAT
>NC_136509.1:19271284-19363784 GCF_053919585.1 Euprymna scolopes | reverse complement strand
TTTGAAATTTCATAAAAATCTACCCAGTCATTTTAGAGTCCATAGAGAACGAACTCGCTGACATTAAAAGTTCCTTTTCTAACAATAGAGATTAGTTAGGTATCTATGTACATATTCCTGTGTATAGGATTACCTTTTAAACTAATTAAGCTCACATTCTGAATTTCGGAAAACAGCTGTGAGGCATGATGGGGAGGATTATGCTTAAGATATATTACAATGGTTTTACTAACTGGCAAAAACTTCTGCATGGATCTGGTATATTTATTATTTGTTTTCAATAAAACATGGGATATTGGATCATCTACGAAAACGTTCAGTAAAATTGATGTACAGTGCAACCCGAATATAAGATACCCTTGATATAAGAACAACCTGATATAAGAGAGATTTTCTCTTTTCCCAAATTAGAGACCGGAAAAAAGAAGTTTCTTATATCCGGGTTACGTTGTATTTTTATTTATTTATTTTTTTTTACAATGTCATTACATTATTAGTTGATTAGCTTCGGACTACTGTTCTCATCTTGAGTGTTATTTTCACAAAGTTTCGGTTGATGTGTCCTTTGACCCTTTTCATGTGTATCTTGTCACATTCAAGAATCTTTCTAGCAAACTGGAATTTTTCTGTCGAACCCAGGGATTTCGAGTGGAACCCCTTAATCCACTACGTAAAATACATTGCAATGATTTAAAATGCCCGTTCTACAAATCGACAAAAACTTTTGCACCGAATGCATAAGTAGTGTCATCTTACTATTGAACGTAAGACTTGGATTGTTTGGAGGATAGTAGCAGTTTTTTTTTGTATTTTTTTAATGGTAATTGCTCCAGAGAAGGCATGAAGCCACTTGATGTAATGAGCTTTTAAAAAAAAAAAAAAACAGATCAAAACCTAACCAACAATAAGTATTAGATGAATAGATTCTGACCCAAAAACAGCAATTCTTATCCCTTTGTCAGAAACCTCGCTTACGGAATGTGAGAACTAAAGAACAAAATAAGGGAAGCGAAACTTCTCCTTATTTGGTCTATTAAGGTAATATAGATTATAGAGTTTATTTAATGATTGTAGAATTTCTTCTACTTGGATTAATTTGCATAAATAAATTGACTGTTTTTCGCTAATGAAGACCCTTCGCTCACTGTTTTGCAAACGCAGCGCATTGTCAGTTCTCGTTAAAATTAAAAATAAATAAATAAAAAAGGAAAAAAAAAAAAAAAAAACTCCAGTTCAGTTTTAATTTATTTCCATAGCAAATAACAAATAAAGCATCTGCTTCGGAAATAGAATTAAAAAAGAATCGAATTATCCTTGTTATTTTTTCTTCTTTGGAACTAAATCGGTTTGGAAGCCAGCTTGGATAATCATTCGAAAGAAGATGGCCGATGAGAAGGAACTTCATTTCCAACGAAGACAAAAAGATCACGAGTAACATCTTTTGGCCAGAAACAAAGTGTAGTAGCTGTTCTGGTACTACACTTCACCTTTTCAGTCCTTGGTCAATGGAGCAGAAATCCTTCATTACTGAGACAATTTTTATTTTTGTTCATATCCAGAGTGCCCTTTTTTGGGGAACTGGATTTTCCCCACAGCTCCATCTCACTCAATGGATACGCTATCCCCAACTTCATCTCACTCACCCAAACTAGTTGCTTCCTCCAATATAGTATTTCTGAATCCTCGTAAAAAGACTTCACTTTGAATAGATTCTGTGAATGAAGAAAAGAACTTTTTTTACCATTTTTGATCCAGACGTACATCAGTGTCCAAAAGAAAAACCTCTATCACATCATTTTTTGCACCATTTTGTTGCGTTTCTGAATTTTTGAGATGAAGATTGGTTAGTATTTGGATTCTTCCGCAAGTGGTTAGAATACTTGGAAAAAATTAATCGTAAAAGTGACCTGGGAGATCGAAAAATATGACTGCGAATTACATAGGACCTCTCTCCAGTCATGGCTGACAGAACAAGAGCATGCTACCCCCGTGAAGTAAATAAAGGGTTCTGTTTGAAATTTTGTCCAAATTCCCGAATCCGATGAAAACCTTCCCCCAAATTTTACAAGATACGCTTGAAGAAAGTCGAAGGGTACATCAACCAAAATATTGTGAAAATGACACTGGAGACGAGAACAGTACTCCAATGAATCCAAATGATTCAAACATGTTAGATATTCCTCAGTTTTTGGTTTCGGTTACGTTTGAAAAAAATATTCTATTTTAATTAGCCAAAAGTTGGAGCTAACTAACCAAGGGACCACTCATTCTTATTTCATGGTGTCTAACACTCTTGCTTCCATCACTCTCTCTGGTTATTAACACTCAAAGTTAAAAAAGAAAGGGAAATTATATGGACCGAAATGTTGTGAAAATGACTCAAGATGAGAACAATAATCCAAAGATTCCAAATAATTGTAACATTTTGATGTATATGTGCAACAATTCCAAATGTGATAAAAACACAAAGAAGAGTTAATTTCTGAGCAAATCTGATGTAATAATTTTTCAGATTCCGTGGGTAGAGTCTCTTCGCTTGAACAGCTAGACTTTGAAATTCCTTTCCCACTTCCTGCTTCCCTGACTGTACTGATATGCAGAAGTTCAAATGTAACGTAAACCAACATCTTGTTAATCTTTTCTAGGCATGGTCCCAAATAGGAGCCTCTTACGTCCAAGTGGCGATATGCCTTGTTAGGGGTGAACATGAGTTTAAAAAACAAAACACTTACCTCCGTGAATTTTTAGGGTCACATCCTGTTCCAAACTAAAAATATCAAAGAAAATCTAAGTATTAAGATGTTGCTTAGGCAACATCTTAATACTAATTTTTAATACTTATTTTTAATATACTATTTTCACATAAATAGCGTGAAATGTTGCCTAGACAACATTTCACGCGATTTATGTGAAAATGGAAAATGCTTTCAATCGGAAACTGTTTTAGGTAAGTTGTAACAAAATCTGTGGATACATGTTTAAAAATCCTAAATTACTGGATAATTTGAGAGGAATCACCTGAGGGAAAACACTGAAGGGGATAGAGAGCAAGATAAACACACGGGGAGAGGTGATATATATATATATATATATATATATATATATATATATATATATATAAAATAATAAAAATTACAATAAGTTTACCAAGGTAATCAAAATGGTAAACTTAAAATATATTATAAATATTAAAGAGTTAATATTTACAAGTAAAATAAACTCAGCCAGATGTAAAAGCTCAATAAAACCGAAAAGGAAATAGAGCTTATAATATAAACAAATGATTAATAAAACATGTTAAAAGACATCTTGAAAAAGAGTTTAAAACATTTAATTTTAAAAAAGGAAACACAAGATAAGTGGATAGTCCTTAATCTGCGGAGTTTCAAAGAAATACTCTCCTTCTCATCAGAGGGCAGGAATTAGCAAAATGCAGGATCGGATTTTGCATATAAAAGTATTTAATGAAACTACAAGTAAGTCACAGATCTTACTTGGTTAAAAACAGGGTGAGTGAAGGGGAACAGGAGGCAAAAGAAAAATGATAAAAAGATTTCACATGAAATATATATATATATATATATATAATTTTTTTGCCCAGAAGGTGCCAGGACACCCTACTTGTGTGTGATAAAACGGTCAGAAAAGAAAAGAAGACCCTGCTATAACCAGCAATGTATATTATTTAAATGCGCTACCCTGTTGGATGTAAGTTGCCCAAAGTTGACACTAAATAAAGGAATTAAATGGGAATAATAAAAGTTGCTTATTGTAAAACTTCTCTTGGAACAGTCTATTTAAGTGACCTACAGTATTAGGTGCAAGTTGACGAAAAGAAAGAAATAGTAATAGTAAAGGTTGGCTGCTGAAAGTCCTTCTTGGAGTGGTACATCTTCAAGTGAAGATAGCCTTGCTTAGTGTTTAGGCGGCAGGCACTGGAGAGAGTGTTAATATTGCATTCTATTAGGATTTTGGTATCTTTTTTCTGAATAGACTTGAAGTAATTTTTTGGCAAGAGAACAGTTACATTATCGCCTGGCAAAGCTAGTAAGATGCTGAAATAAAGCATATAGAAGAAAGTAAAGAAGATTACAGTAAAAGGATAATAATAATACAGGAAATGTTTAGCAAAACTAATTGTAGTTTGTGACTTGAAATAAGTTCACCTATGAATATATAAGTTCTTTTTAATATCCATTTAAAGAGGTCTCCCTGAGTTGTTCAGATTAAAATAAGTCTAATCCAAATTCAAATATCTTAAATGCTAAAGGGACTGCGACCAAATTCAAAAGAAGACAAGGGATTTTTACATTCAACCCGCCAAATTTAGGTTTCTGTTGATTTGTCAAGGAGAATTGCCTTAGCCAATCAAATGGGACTATTTGAGGAGGCAAGGGAGCTAATTCATCACCATGACGATCAAAGAGGAATAACTGTTAAAGCAAATAGGAAATAACCCATTTTTATACCGGAAAACTATATGCAGAGTAGAAGAAAACAAACAAACAAAGAAACTCTAACTGCTTACGACAGCATTGTAAACCATCAGTTTCTGGATTTATTCCTGCCACCGAACTCAGATGTGTAGATGGTGATTGTGCAATCTTTGCTTCATTATACATTCCCAGCGCCAGCATCCTTAAAGAGGTTATACATTTTCTCTTGAGATAGTGTTAATGTAATTTTTTTGCGGAAGTGCTTTGGAGCTCTCTGTAATTTTCTAAATTACTCCAGATAATGTTCCTTAAAATTGTGATTGAAATTACTTAGCTCAGTAGTTTGTTTTGGGGGACCAAATTATCTTACTAGGGGTCTGCTCTTCGCAAGAGGAAAGAAATATCAATGCTTGTAGGTATAACATATATTCCAATTAATCTCATTATCTTTCTTTTGTAATTATCTCTCCTTTAAAAAAAAAGATTTTTTTTTCTTTTTTTACATAGCTGTCATCACTTATCAAGGCCCAGAGGCCACTCGAGGATAAGGGTTAAAGAGTGAGCAGTAGTCAATGGGACAATATCTTAGTAATTGTTCGTAGTGTAAATTTGGAAAATTGGATTA
This sequence comes from Euprymna scolopes, assembly GCF_053919585.1. NCBI lineage: Eukaryota > Metazoa > Mollusca > Cephalopoda > Sepiida > Sepiolidae > Euprymna > Euprymna scolopes. Next base: position 19,358,723 of record NC_136509.1, on the reverse strand, counting down.
CTTAAGGGGAACGGCTCATCAAGAACTAGTTTACATTAGACTTGAAGACGGGCAAACGGATAACAGTTCCAGAGGTGTGCAGTTCTAAGAAAGAAGCTTTGTTCATGGAATCTACGTTTAGGCACAGATAAAGAGTGGGGGAAATTGTTGATAGTGGTTTCAGCTAGACAAGTGTTTGTCAGGAATATTTGAGATTAAAAAAAATAACATTTAAAACTACTTTGAAAGCACACACACACACAAAAGCCAGGTAGGCACTAAAGTAACTTATTAGCTATGGTAACATTCTGTCAAGATTAAAAAAGAAAAGCAAGAAAGAGATGTTGATTGGAAGAGATTTTCATTAGATGAAGAATGCATTAGCATAAAGTAATTCACTCCTGTTCGTCTACCTTGGATTTAAAAATTTTTTTGCACAAACATTAGTCATGGTGAAAGTAAATTTTTGCCAGAACAGATTTTCTGGGCTAACTCTGGTTGGCCCCCTAGGGGGCATTATGAGAGTAAAAATGCCCACAAATCGTTCGTTCGTTTCTTTGTTCGTACTTTTCTCACTAACCATGCCTAGGATTGTTTTGAAATTTTGCACAAACGTTAATCATGGTCAAAGTAATTTTTTTCATTTGTGGAGGGGTACCTTGCATGCTTGGCTTGTTAAAACATAAGACAATTCTAAATGAATATTTTTGCGGTTCCATTGCAAGTGAATTGAAAAGAGAATCTCTCCGTGATTCTCATGATAATAGAATACGAACAAACCAAAGAAGGAGAAGATGACATTTCTTTATTTTATTGCAATCAAAGTAAATAAATGGTTCGCACCTTCCGTTGATGGTTACATCAAATGAAATCCGTGCACACACAAAAAAAAATAAATAATAAAAATAATAAAATGAACGTAAATGCAAAATGTTAATTTATTCTTCACCTAATGAAAATCTCTTCCAATCAACATCTCTGTTTTTGCTTTTCTTTTTTGATCTTGACAGAAGATCTCAATTTTTATTTTTAAAGGGGAGATAATTACAAAAGGAAGTTAATGAGATTTGTTTCTCTCTTATTAGTGTTTATTTACAAGTAAAGTAAAGAATAATTCATTTTTTCTTGTGGTTACAGAGAGTCTTTGCTTTTTTTTCATTTTAACTGATAAGCACAGGAGTTGACCTTTCTGACAAATTATATGACCTCGTTATATATATATATATATATATATATAATGTATACATATCTCTTGCTCTTTTCTATCCTCAGAACTGGTGCTACCAGATTAAGCTGTCTGAAGATATCGTCTTCCTGACTTAAGTGCACAAAACATTGATGTTATCACATTTTCCCCTTTCCTTTTGCAAAACTCAACCGTGTTCTGCAAAGCCAAAAACAAAAACGACAATTTTTCTTAACAAAACAACCAAACTAAACACCATAAATAAATATTTAAAGATTTAAATGACTTGAAGCATAAAAACTTTTTTTCCAAAATTACTGGTCTCTACATTAAATAACCTGAAAAGGTTGATATGCTGTAAACCAAATCAACCAAACCAAACACCTTGAATAAATATTTGAAGTTGTAAAGAACTTGGAAGCATTAAAAAAATTTTTCTAAAATTACTGCATTCAGCATTAGGTAATCCAGAAAGGGTTGATATGCCATAAAACAAAACACCCAATCTGCCTTTTCATAAATATAAATATGTTTATATGCTTGAAATATTTTTACATACAGGTTTCAATCCTAAACTAGTTAATTAGTCATTACGAATGTAACTAATGTTCAATCTCCTCATGATGTTAACCTAAGATCATCTAAATAGTTTTGTAATTCTTGAAATAAGTAATAATCTGAGGGAGCTAGGTTAGAAGAATATGAAGGATGGGACAAGATTGTTAAAAGCACTATCATGATGGAAGATGACTTTCTTTCTGTTAACTAAAGGTTGTTTTCGGTCAACATGGATGAAAAAATTGCAGAAAAATATAAAGAATGTTTTAATAATCTGACAGAAAAAGTTATAAGTTAATCATGGTGATATATTTAAGTAATAACAATGGTTTAAAATGCCAATTCTTCAAACCGGCAAAAACGTTGGCACCGACCTGATAATAAAATAAAAGAAACCTTACAACTGCAAAACAATTTCTTTTCTGCACCAGTTTTATATTTAAGATGAAAAAGAAAAGGGAAGATAATTGACTTTGGCTATGATTTGATGTATTTTCTGCTTGAGAAACGCAGAATTACCGATTCCGTAAAAATAAAGAATTACAAATTTGGAGATACGTCTATTAAATCGGCACGTTTAGCGTTGCAAATGCTGTTTCAGATTCAAGCATGATGGACAAAGCTTCTCGTATGTAAAGCAAGGATGCACGTCAAAAAAGAAGAAAAAAAAATCCATCATAATTTACGGAAGTTATTAGAACTAGTGACTATCATGGACCAACTCTGTCGCGTTACTGACAAATGGAATCAGACAGTGAGACGAGAAGTGAGCACATATAGTAATTCCCCAAAGACTTTGCAGGCGGTGTCCACATGCGCAGGAAAATTATTGGCTTCAATGAAGTTGTTTGATGCTTTCATATTTTTCGACGGACGCGTGCAGCATGTGACAAGTGCGAAAATGTATCCGCTGCGTTGTTGTCTATTTTTCATGAGCCACTAGTTAGTTTCACTTGTTAATAATTCTGATAATTAGCTTCTTGTTTTTGTTTGTTTTTTTTGTTTTTTTTAGTAAAAATAGAAGAAAAAATGGCATTCTGGGAATGATATAGATGTCGGTCAGTGTCAGAAATGTCTGTTTTTATGGCCAGAAACTGTCAGAATCATCTGCTTGTGACCAGAAGTAATTTGATATGCATAATTTCAGGTTAAACATTCTTGAGCAGTCAGTTAAAGAAAGTGGAGAAGAAAAAAAAACAAAAAAAACAAGTGTTTTGTTAGTGTATCATTAATTAAAAATCTTGTCAAAAAGCAAACAATAATTAGAGAAATTCTTGGCTATACTTAATACAGTACCCCGGGATACGTTATTAAAAATTAGTAACAAAATACAGTACAGTATATAAATAGACATCACATTATGAATAACACTATAAAACGAGAAAAAATACTGTAACCAGGGGCCGGAAAAATATCATATTCCACATCATAACCTTTAAAAAAAAAAAACTATCCTAGGGCCACCGTATCCTGGGGTCCTTCTATATTGCCATTTATATATTTTCTAGTGTACAAAACACTGCTCAAGTAAGTCTTAAAAGCGATACATAAAATATAACTCTTTTTTATATTTTATGTAATTATACTTATTAGTTTCTATTTATAGAAAGTTAAGTACACATATATATTTTAGAAATATGTATATTTAGGCAACATTTGTTTCTCTTAAGCATATTTCATTAAATAAAATAGACGTTTTTTTTCTATTAGTTCTATTTTTTATCCATTCCAACTTACAAATAATGGTCTACACTTTTTGTAGGAACTGGTTGATTTAATCACCATATTTATTGTAAGTCCGAGTACTTTCCATACCTTCTGGATTCATCGTCAGGAATAGAGTAATCTCATTAGTTTTGAAAAATTTATATAATTTTTATTTTAATTTTTTTTTATATAGTGAGTATATATATTTTTTCATTGGTTAATTATTTTAATAACTTTACAAACATTTCAGGATATTACTACTATTGCTAAAGTTTGTGACCTAATCTTTAAATTGGATTATGCATTTAAATCAAAATTTAAATATTTAATTTTAGACTGACGAGATATATCGATTTTTGTTTTTGTTTTTATATTTTGTCGCCAAGGTAAAATAAAACATGATTCCCACAAGATAGGCTAATACATTAGTTGTTTTGAACTGAGCGAAGGTCTACTCATGTACCCTTACCCTCCCCTTTAAAACTTGCAGAGACTTTACCAGCTAGAGATTTCGTCAAGTCTATTTTTAGACCGGATTGTGAAGCAGAGGGGGGATCAGAAGTGGTATCGCTTCCCCTTTCCCTTTCTAACTGGACACTAGCGGAAATCGCTCTTTTCGGTTTGGGTCGCCGATCTGTTAAGAGGTCTCTCTCTCTCTCTCTCCTCGTGGGAGAAGGAGGGTCGCCTTCTTCCCCTCATGTGAAAAGGAGATACGGATACACGACACATGGATGACTCGACCCTCTTCTCCAGTCATGCGAGAGAATGCGATTAATTTACTTTCTCATGAAAGAGACAATTACTTTTTCCCCATCATTCGAAGGCGATGTGGATGTACTGAATGCGGACGATGTGATCCCTTATCCCTCACGAAAGAGACACTTTAGTGCGAGCAAGAAAAGAGAACACGTGCAAACTTTTTCCCCACCGAAGGAAATATCTTGGATTAACTGTGTCGTTGATGAGTTGTGAAACACACCAGCAGAAGAAACAAAAATAAGGGGAAAACAAAAGAGACCTGTAAGTGCAAAGACTGTGATGACCCCCCCCCCAACCCCAAGACTTTCACTCATTTCAATACGCGTAGGTATACTTCAGATTCCATAACTTTGAATACATCCTTTTTTTTTATCTTGAATATTCCTGTATCATTTGGAAAAGTGTCTGTTATCTCGTTATTTCATCGCCTTTTTATTGTGTTCTCTATCCACTTGTTTTATTTTTTTTGCTGTGTCACGCATGCGATAAAGAGAAAAATACCTGGGTTTTTGCTTTCCTGCACATTCCCTTATACCCACCCCCCTGTTGGCAACGTCTTACAAAGGTAAACGATATTTGCTTTTATCATAAAGTTTCCGTTCATACCCCTACGTTATAAATTACCTTACCACACCTTTTATCGCATATGTAACAAGTTTATTTCATTAACAGTTTTTTAGTTTTTATTTGTAATGCTTCTAGTATTACAAGTTTTCGTTTTTTATTGGCCTGCTAAAGTATAGATGTGTTGTCAACCAAAATATTTCTAAATTGGGATAGGAATGTTGATTAGTTAGATAGTTAAATATAGCAGCTTTATTTATATAGATTTGATAAATTTATTATTTGTAAACGACTGTCAGCACATCTCACTTCAAGTATTAGACATTAAAAACCAGTTTATTCAACAAGACTGAAAGAAATTGGCAATCCTCAGCAAGTGAGTTGGAACAATTATATTGAAAACATTGCCAGGGCCACTGCGAGAAAGGTAGGCTCTCTCTACCGTGCTAGAAAACTACTGACACCTGAAAGTATCCTGTACCTTTATAAGGCCACCATTCGCCCATGTATGGAGTATTGCTGTCACATTTGGGCTTGTGCATCTGCTGCTAGTCTCTCACTCCTACACAAGGTTCAAAAGAGTCGCCAATCTGATAGACCCTGAACTGGCATCTAAGCTTCAGCCTCTGTCCCATCGACGAAACGTTGCATCTCTCTGCCTGTTCTACAAGTATTTTAATGGTGAATGCTCTGACGAACTGCAGACACTTGTGCCCCCACAACGTAGACACCCTTGACAAACCTGACGGGCAGCTAAATCCCACCCCCACACAGTAGAGATCCCTAGATGTAAAAGATCTTTTTACTCCAGTAGTTTCTTCCCCAGAACCGCTAGACTCTGGAATTCCATTCCAGGTCCCTGCTTCCCTAACTGTACTGACATGCAGAAGTTCAAGTGTGCTGCCCAAATCCCAACATAGTGCCCCAGTAGTTGCTGCCCCTGATAGTAGCCCCCTAAACCAAAGTGGCAATGTGCCTTGTTTGGGGTAAAAATGTAAAAAAAATAAATACATAAATAAGTATAGATGTGTTGCAACCAAAATCTTCCTAAATTGGGACAAGGCACAGGAATATTGATTAGTCAGATGGTTTCTTTTTATTGGTCACAAAATTGCATACAATTGTTTCAGTGCCCAGTGTTAGCATATAAGGATATAATTGTTCATCAAATAATTGTAGCAAAGTCTCAGGTGATGCCAGGGACCTTGCTCAGATAGATAAGGATGAGGTATAGTTAGGGGGGTTATGTTGAAACTTGGTTAAAAAAAACAAAACAAAAGAACAGGTCTCCATGAAATTCTGTCCATCAGAAAAATATCTGTTTCAATAAAAGGAAAATATAAATCTGATAATGGGATTCTTTGGAACAAGGGAGATGGGGAGAGAGATTGTTTTTCTAATTGGGTTTGGTAAAAATAGATTTTTAATAACTAATGAAGGCAGTCAGGTACAAGAAATTAGATTCAGAAAAAAAAAAAAACAGACTTTTGTCGTCAAGCATATAGATAACCCTTATCCCTGAGTGGCTTTTGGTCCTTGATAAGTGATGACCTCCATGTAAAAAAACAAAAACAAAAAAAAAACCCTATAAATCCAGGGAGGGGTAATTTCGGTCTCCCACCTATGCATGTTTGGGCGGTTGACCATTCAGACAGTTATATATATATATATATATACACACACATATATATATATATATATATATATATATATATATATATATATATATTAGCAGGCCACCTGGCATTGCTCGGTTGTAAAATACGCTTAAGTATGATATTTTGATTAATGCATATTTCATATTTATTATTATATTATATTGGATCCAATGTATAGTAATGATTTAAAGTAAAAAAAAAAAAAAAAAAAAAAAAAATGACTTGCGGATCACCACCAAGATTCGAAACCAAAACGTTTAGCTTACAATTTACTTTTTCCTTTGACGTTAATGCCTTAGCTATGAAGATATGTTTGCTGCAAGGTTAAAAATTAAAACATGAATCAATAGCTATTACGTTATGCATGCTGATTTTTGCAATTTTCACACTTTTGCACTGATTTGCCCTGGCAAAAACCTAAATATAAAGTTTCATATGGGTTCGAATACCCTATATATTAAGTTTTATGTCTGTAGAATAAAAACTGAAAGGAGTTTGATAGGCAATTTTTTAAAATAAATATATATACGCATACATAAATATATATACAAAGAGGTTTGTGTTTACTATAAGCTTTTTACACAAATATTACGCAAGTATAAATCATGTAGAATATCTGCATGAATATAATTACACGTAATAGTTAACTAAAGATGATCATCCCATAAGAAAACCGAAAAAACTACCAGGGAATTAATTAAAGTAAATGTTTAAAAGAATATGCAAACGAGCTGGATCTTTTGCAGACGAATGCAATTCTACGATCCATATATAACAAAGTTGTATTTTCTTTTTTAAATAAATAGAAAAAAGGGGTTTTAATATGAATATCAATACACAAAAAACTCCCAAATTTATAGGAGTAATATATATATATAATTGTGTGTATACTTTTTATGGAAATCGATTCAGACAAGGCATGAAGCCACTTGGTGGAAGGAGCTAAAAAAATACCACTTCAAGGTCAAAAACTGGCCAATGATAAGTGTTTTATGGATAGATTCAGGCCCAGAAAACAGCAGTTCTCCCCCTTTTGTCATAAATATCGCTCCTGGAATGTGATGACTAAATAGACAGAATAAGGGAAGTTGTGAGGCTGCCAAAAGTCAACCCAAATATGTAGAATCAGGTCATGAGAAAGTAATGAAATACAGAAGTCAATAACTGTTTTCTTAATGCATTCTTATCTTTTGAACCCATTTTTTTTCTTCTTTGTAAAATGTATTTGCTTTTTCTAGTTTACATTTAAAAAGGGAAGCAACTCTATATTGACAGATTCACATGAATTATTAATGCAAAGAAAAAAAATATCCTTGGCAATGCTGGATCGTGGCAACTTCCTCCAAATTTAGATGACCTTAGGCCACTAGTTTCGATTAATCTTGCCTAACATGTTAACCTTGAGCATGTGTTTGAAATGTTTCACTATCCTTTGAACACCGATGAACTTTTTTTTTTTTTTTTTTTTAAGTCAGTTGATAAGTTTTCATATCTATCTTTGTTGCTTTCGTCGTCGTCGCTTGAAGCCATTGCCAGGAAAAATTGGCCTTGAATTTTTCCTTTAGTTTTTTTTTTTTTTTTTTTTTTTTTTTTTTCATTTGCTTTTTATAGTTTCTCTGTTTATTCTTAATTGTTATTCTTGGAAAGTGAACGGGCGAAGTTTTTTTTTTTTTTTTTTTTTTTTTAAATGATTATAATTTTATGGCATCGTCAAATTTGAAACCTGCTAAAAAGGCAAATATTCTCAAACAAAAAAATATTTGATTAAAAGCAAGTTCATAATTTAGGTTTATTGCTCAATGGCGATCGAATATATTTTACATGTGGACTAGGAGATAACTATTTATTTTATATATTTTAGTGGAGAAGTTATTCCCTTTAAAGCAATAAAACAAAGAATTATTTTCTATAAAAACTGGTGATATTTATTTTTCGCTTACTTGTACAGTTTAATGAAGACATTCAGAAATGAAAATATCGAAAAAAAGGTTATATTGTACGTATCCGTTTTGGACTGAAAATCTCCGGAAAAAGATTTCACTTAATGTTGTTGAGTAGTTTTTTTGTTTTTTTTTTTTTTTACAGCGGAAAAACACGTTCTTATGAGAGTCCGTTGAAGTCGGCCATTATAGAATTTGTTAAACACGCCACGGGAGATAACTCCATGTAAAGCGCCGACACTCCCTCCCCATCTTAAATACTAGCTTTTTTTTCCTAAAAATCGAACTTTTTGCTCGGTATAATAACAAATTGTTTTTTCGCTGTAAAAAAAAAAAATAAAAAAAAAGTACTTGATGAAATTAAGTGAAATTTTTTTTTCAGGGAACTTCGTTCCATAACGGATCCGTGCAATATAACTTTTTCGATATTTTCATTTTTTAATGTCTTGATTAAACTGTACAAGTACCAGTTTTCGTGTAAACCACTCACGAGACAATTACTTATTTCTCTCGCTTCCTTCCTCTTTGAGTTATGTAATGTCACGTCCACTTCTAGCTACAGCTGGTTGACAATTGAATATATACCCTAACATGATCCCGATTTCCTGTGTACATGTTAACGATATTCAGACTTCTGACTCAATTCACCCTTGCTACATGTCTATACAACTCTGCTTTGTTGTTGTTTCTGTATTCCCTCCTCTATTATATAGTACACGAAAAACACCCGTCTAGCTGAATCCACTGTGAAAAACTTTCCCCACTCTTTATCTATACCTAAATCAAAACGTAGATTCCATGAACAAAGCTTCTTTCTTAGAAGTGCACGCCTGTGGAATTCTCTTCCGTTTGCTTGTTTCCCACCTGACTACAACTTGGATATCTTCAAGTCCAACATAAACAAATCCCTGATGAATCGCCTCCTTAAGTAAGACACTCTATCAAATCTCCAATACTAACGATTACTACAATACTGTCCCACTGATTACACGCAATAACCCTTATCCCCGAGTGGCTTCTGGGCCTTGATAAGTTGTGACCTCCATGTAAAAAAAAAGTACAGATTTTCCTCTTTTAAAACGAATCCTTATTTCTTTTTTGTCTATTTTTTTTTTTTTTTCACCTTTCTGATGTTAAAGATAAAGGAATGTTCTGATTTCAATCCCTCTCCCCAAATTATTATTTTGACTTTATTTTAATTAGTGATGGGACTATTCCAATATTTTTCCCCGATTCCGATACAATTACCGATTCCTGACTAAATTTCCGATTCTGATACGGTTACCGATTCCGATTATGATTCTTTATAAATCTCTGAATATTTACAATAAAGTTATTTTTATCCTATTACCATAAAAACTCATGTTCCGTTTGCAGATATTTTGCTCAAACGTGAAAATACACTTGTGGGGGTGATCTATAGATTTTAGTTTGACCGTTAGTTTAAAATCGATATTTATTATTACTACCAGCTGTAGAAGATTTTGTTTCAAACAAAATCAAATAATAAAAAAAGATAATTAAAGGAATTGTTTTGGCATCAGAAAATAAATACAAATTTTTCCGATTCCGATACCCAAAAAAGTTCCGATTTTCCTGAATCCGATTCCAATTAATCGTCCCAACACTAATTTTAATATCAATTTTTGGTACATACCTTTGAGCTGAAATCATTTTTTTTTTTTTTTTTTTTTCTAACCTGCATCATATCATTTGCACGTTGACAGGGGTTGCTGTTTTATTTTATTTATTTATTCATTTTTGCACTTGCTTGGGCAGATTTTTTGTATTGCTAAATTTGGGAAGTTTTGTTTGATTAATGGTGGGTATGGTTTGTCATATATACAGGGTGTGGTTTGCTTCTTGTTGCTGTTTCACAGTTGGGGGTGAATTTTCGTATTGTATGTGTGTGTGTGTGTTGGGTTTTTTTGTTTTTTTTTCACAAAGGAGTCACCACTTATCAAGGCCCAGAGGCCACTTGAGGATAAGGATTAATGAATGTACAGTAGTCAATGGGACAATATCTTAGTAATCATTAGTAGTGGAAATTTGGTAAATTGGATTACTTAAGTGAACGGCTCATCAAGAATTTGTTTACGTTGGACTTGAAGATGACCAAATTGTAGTCAGTTGGAAAGCCGGGAAATGAAAGACAGTTCTACAGGTGTGCATTTCTAAGAAAGTAGCTTTGTTCATGTAATCTACGTTTAAGTTTAGACAAAGATAAAGAGTAGAGGAAATTATTGATAGTGTTTTCAGTTATACAAGTGTTTCGCATGGAAGTTTTGCAAGGGGGAACCATAGATTGGAGCTCAGACGAGCACTTACTATGAAAATAATTATAAAGCATAGCCATGCTCGCAACGTTTCTTCTGTGGGGAAAGAGGTTGCAGGGAAGAGAAAAGGGTATCCCCTACTAGGCTACGAAGTCTATTTTGAACTCTGTCAAGGCAGGATAAGACTTTCTAGCAGCTCCTGCCCAGATGTGACAACAATACTCCATCCTTGGATGTACCTGGCTCTTATATAGGTAGAGAATTGCATCAGCAGTGAAGTATCTACTGGATCGATAGGAGGATCCCACCATTTTTCCAGTGACCGTGGCAACAAATTTGATGTATGTGTTCCATTTCAGATCAGGAGCAAAGGCCAAGCCCAGAAGCTTGTCAAAACATGGAGACTCCCCAAGACGAGAGCCATTCATTACTAGTAACACGTACACATATAAAAATCTATTAACTATTTATTTCAAATAATTAATTTAAAAGAAAAATGTATTTAAGTTTAAAGCTCCTATTTGAACTTAAAAACAATTTTTGCTATAAAAAAACCGACATGCTGCAGTGTGATATGCATTGATTGCCCCCTCCCCCATCTATGAAAATAGGTAGCTTAACTAATTGACGCTTATGTTTCAACCCAGGTTTCTTAAAGCAGTTAACATGTTGACAAGTTCTGTGCAGTTTCTGGTCTTATTGTTTGCCAAGAAAGTTCTTCATTACCAGAACAAATGCCTTCCACGCGTCTAGTTCCACTTCCTTTATGGATTTTTTTGAACTCTGGATCTCTGAACTGTCAGATCTGAAGTGTGTCAAAGTTGCCAGCTTTCAACTTCTCCATGGTCAACCCTGGAAAAGCCTGACACCAGCAAGTAAAGGAGTTACCATCTCTGTCCAGAGCCATGGTGAACTGAACAGAGCTTGATGTGCATTGATTTGCATATATATTAGGCTTTGCACCCCCCCCGCCCCCTCTAAAAAAGACTATATAAAAAGACTAAAGTTAAGAAGACGGGAAATTTGTGTTCTTGGAACCAAATTGAACAGGTCAGACCATAGAATGCTGTACGAATACTGAGAATCTTTCTTTTTTTTTCTTTTCTTTCTTCTTCTAGCTTGTAAGCACAGAAGCCAATTTTCACGGTGAAAAAAAACAAAAACAAAACAAAACAAGCTAGTGAAAAATCTTAAAATGATGATTAATGGAAGCAATAATTATTAGATTAAAACAATCTAAACATTGAACAAAATTTTATTACTTCTTGAAAAAAAACATACTTAAATTACATAGAAGCACAGCTTCGACAATTAATATCAGATTCATCAAAAAAAAAAAAATATGCAAAAATAATGCAGTACTATAACTTTGTTCATGTAAGATTTATTTCAACAGCTAACACATTGAATCTTCATAATATAATTCATAGCACAGAAGAGTTTCTCTTTAAAGTCGCTCTTGTAAAAACAAACACAATTTGATAATGCAAAGATTTCAACTTTTATTTGGTTTTGTTCTAGAAATCTTTAAAACCTATATTAAGCTAATTATTATTGACAAGTGGCTCTTTTTCTTTAAACTGGGATTATCTTTATATGCATCGAGAAGTAGGTTTCAAACACCTAGAGGAATCGTTAGAAACGTAATGTCAACTCGTGGTAAATGAAAATTAATCATAATGCAATCAATAATTATTGAAACGAACTATCATAGACATTGGAAAAAATCACATTACTCTTTGCAAAATTTGACAGTAAATTTTGACTTCATTTCAACAGCTAACACATTGGATCTTTTTAATATGATTCATAGTACAGTAGAAATCAAGATAGATTTTTCTTTTAATAATAAATCAATAAAATAAGCAATTCAAATTTGATCAGCAGATTTTAAGATACAAATAACTGAAATTTAAGAAAGATTTATTAAGTGATATCGGTGTAATAGAAGTCTCAGTTTCAAGTTAAGAGAAAATAGGTTACCAATATAAAATATTTTTTGTTCTTTCCGGTTTAATAAATTAAACACTCGGATTTGAACTATGTAAAAAAACAGATGGAAACAATTTTAAAATAGAGTAAAAATTTAATTCATGAAAGTTTTTAACTGTGATATTTTGTGTTAATGACAACACAATATATATATATATATATATATATATATATGGTCCCCTTACCTCCAAAAAGTCTTAGGAATAAAAAAAAAAAAATAAAGGAAAACAAATATAATAAAGAAAATAGGAAATAAGTTTATCAGCAGAACAAAGGTACAGGATGTTGTTCACAAAGAAGCAAGAGCTAAAATAGGATTGTTAATCAAGGTGTGAATGTGAACAGGAACAAAGGACTGAACAATGGAGTTCCATATATTTAGAGTTAGTTGATGAGTTTTGTGACAGTTTATGAACAGTTTCCAGTTGGACACTGTGGATGGCAGACCGTGGATCAAAGTAGCGAGATAAACTGACTACTAAAAGGAGACTGAGATGTGCTGACATCAACCGGTGACAAAGAGGTCTCTCGAGGCCTCTTTGTCACATGTAGATGTGGACCTTAGAGGATTATTTCCCCTGATGGTATGAAACACACGCACATACACTCACTCCAATGGGAAAGACGACAACACGGCCAGAAAAAGAAGAATACCACAGAAATAGTGTTGGGATTGGCGATGTTGTGGAACAAGGGACAGCATGTGGTGGCACAACTAAAACTCTAAGCTGGTTTGTGATAACAACTAAAAGTTAAAATTTAAATTTTCATGACTTACAAAAACATACCATAGTTTTTATTTTACATTCTAAATGATTTCACGTCACGTTTTTCTGACGTAACCAGCAATTTTTATTTCTTATTGTTTAGGTAATGATTGTTTGGCCAGCGCCAAGACTGGTAGCGGTAAAACAGCTGCATTTGCCTTACCGATTCTGCAACTTCTCTCCGAAGATCCTTATGGAATCTTTGGTTTGGTAGTCACACCTACAAGGTAAGTAAAACCAGATTTTTTTTATTTTTTCTCATTTCTTTAAAAAGCTTCAAGTTAAACCTGCCCACCACCAAAAGTTTAGTATACTGTAAATTAGCAGGAATGTGAGACCTGATTTTTAGCGAAATTCAGTTTTTTTTGGGTTTTCGTATTTGAATTCTTTGCTGTTCTCACCTTGTGTTATTTTCACAATGTTTCTGCCAACGTAAGCTCCAATCTTCTTCAGGTGTATCTTGTTGAATTCTGAAAGCTTTCTGTTGAATTCTGAGAATCTTTCTGTCAACTCTGGGAACCTTTCTGCCAAACTCTGGGGAACCTTTCTGCTGTACTCTGGGGGATCTATCTGCCGTACTCTGGGGGACCTATCTGTCGTACTCTGGGGGACCTATCTGCCGTACTCTGGGGGACCTATCTGCCGTACTCTGGGGGACCTATCTGCCGTACTCTGGGGGACCTATCTGCCGAACTCTGGGGGACCTATCTGCCGAACTCTGGGGAATCTTTTTTTCTCAAAATTCCATGGCCTATAAAGTTTTTCTCTTTTTTTTTCCTTATTTATCATTTAGTATGTTTTGTTAGTTATCATGTCTTTAATTTACACTCATAATATTCTATTTATATTTTTATTCATACACATATATTATAGAAATCACTCCAGACAAGACATGAAACCACTTTAAGAAGCTACAAAATTAAAATCTACTTCAAGATTAAAATCTAGCTAATGATACGTGTTAGATGGATACATTTCAACCCAAAAAACAGCATTTCTTCATCTTTTGTTAGAAACATTCCTTATGAGGACAAAATAAGGAAAGCGACAGTTAATCCATCATCTACTTGCAACTCTCCTTATTTGGGACAAATAAACTTATGTCTGACTTGTCCACCAAATTACAATTATGAGTGTTGAATAGCTTTTGGTTTATTGCCATTCAATGATATGCAGTAACACTTTGGTAATCGTTTCATCAGTAGAATGGACCTTGAATAGGCTTTACACTCACCAAACCCTAACAAGCCAGATTTTTATCTCTCGGATTTTCTTATAGATAATTTGTACCAAAATAAGCCTCAGAATATTCCTGAACTGAACTACTGGGGAATACCAATTGGGCTGCCCAGGCATATTTTATAGGGTCAGAGTGCTTCTCCTTGGAAATGCTGTCTTTTTAATCCCACTTCCGATCCTTGTATCGCATTTCTTACTGTGGAAGAGAAATACTTTCAACTATTGTTTTTGATGTGGGTATTCGATTTGCCTGCATGTTCCGACAAAGATTGATTCCAATCCTGAAATCTAGTAAATACTAGCAGATGTGCCCAGCATTACCCGGTATTAAATATAACATTCAATTCCTTTAAAAAAATGAAAGAAAAAAAAAAAAAAAAACGGACAAATGTGTATGCGTGTATGTTTCTTCTAAACAGTTCACTTCTTGTAAAAAAAAAAAAAAAAAAAATACTCAACCTGAGATCAAAGCCTAAAGACGGTGAATTAAGTACGATAGCCATTAGGCTAGCTTGCCACAATCGTTAAAAAGCGTTTTCAAATCTACTTATTCTTAACATAAGGAAGCTGTCATGTGAACAATTTGTGCATATGCAGTCATGAAACAGTTGACAAACGGATAAAAACCCGATTACCCCCCCCCCCGTACCAAATTTAAAAATTTAATCCCTTAACATCATTTTTTTTCCGGATGAAAATCGATTTAAAAGTTTTCCACATGTTTGAATACCCTATATACCAAATTCAAGTCTGTAGATCAAAAATTCGTTGAGTACATAGGTTGAGAGTTATCCTCACATACACACACACATTCTCACTTTTATAGATATACTAGCAGATGTACCCACGTTGATTGGTATTAAACGTAACATTAAGTTGCTTAAAAGAAAATGAGAGAAAAAAAAAAAATTGAGACCTGTGCTTGCGAGTATTATGCTTTTTCCAGAAAAGTGATTCCCTTCTTCTATAAACAGTAATGTGAGACCTTAAGGGAAAATGTCATACACAATTCAGGTCATTACCTTTCCAACAAGCCTTCATTTCTTAAATTCTGATCAGTAGTTACCGAGATTTCGAACTTATAAAATTGCCCCAAAAACGTGGTATATATCTATATATGGATATATCTATATATGGATATATCTATACTCGTCACCAAATTGAATATTGAAATGCTCATATCTTTGGTTCGATGGACCGAAATTACATGAAAATTTGCAGGCTTTTTGAAAATTATAATACTATTCTATGGTTAAAAGTTTTATGACAATTGGTTAAAAAAGACCTATGTTTTCAAACCAATAAAATGTGCCCAAATTAGCATTGTGCGTTGTGAGACTTTAAGAAGCAACCCCTGCTATGTTAAAAGAGATGCGTCATTGAATTCCTGGCCAAAGTCCATTGATAATGATGGTGATTATACAGAAAAATGAATACGGGAACATAAAAACTTGCTTGTTTTAATGGTGCCAATCCCGTTTTCGTAATGCTTCAACTCTTTGAGTTAAAAAAAAAAAATGCTTCAACTCTTTGAGTTAAAAAAAAAGTATTTGGAATGCTTTCCCCCCCCTATATATAATATATATACATGACAGATCAAAGAAAATTCTACTATTAATTATTATTAATTATTATAATTAGTAAAAATTATTAGTAGTAAAAAGACAAAACAATGTGTTGTGCATTGAATTTTTATGTAAGACAAGTGAAGCATGCATGCCCCCACCCCCGTGAGTGCACAGTGAACGAGGCATAAAAAAATGACAAAAAAAAAAAAGAAGAAAAGTTCAGCCCCCAAAGTCTCCAGGGGACGTCAAATCCTGGTGAAAATAAACAAACAGTTTTAGGCCTTAATGTAAATTTGAGTTCTGCACAATGCAAAAAAAAAAAAAAAAAAAAAAAAAAATGACTAAGTCCATCATTGCCCCCCCCCCACCTCCCATTTAGCCCCAAAAGCCCCCAAGGCCTTAACATATTTAAATTTGAGTTCTGGACCATGCATAAAAAGAAATGACTAAGTCCATCATTTGCCCCCCCCTCCATTTAGCCCCAAATATCTCCAAGGCCTTAACATATTTAAATTTGAGTTCAACACCATGCAAAACTGCTAAATAGATATACACAGAAAATTCTGGACAAATATTGTAAAATAGTCCCCACAATGGAGTGTTTTTATTAACCCTAAAAGAGCCCCTGGGGCGCACCCAAGAGTTATTGCAAAGTATAGACAAACAAAATTGTATAGAAATCAGTTAGTTACAACTTTTCAGAAAGTTTTATAAAAATCCAAGGCGTCAATTTTTTTTAACAAGCACAAAAGTGTCAATTTTCGTCATTTTAACTCAAAAGGAACCTAGGGGGGGGGGACAACCAGAGTTTCTCAGGCAATCCGCTCTGCTACTTTTTTACTCAAATCATGTTTAATGTTTTTGCAAAATTTAAAAAAATTCCAGGGCGTATTTATTGAGAAAAGTGAGGACAGATGAACGGACAAGGATGAATTTACACCTTTCTTTTGTGGGGGTGGGGGTGGGGACCAAAAAATCTAAATATTTTAAATCAATTCTTTTTAACTTTAAAAGGTTAGAACAGAATTTGCTAAAAAAAATTGTTTTTGATTGGTCATTATTTCTTTTCCTTTTTTTTTATTCATTTTACTTATAATGTGTTTTAAAAATTCCACGGGTTCTGCTAGTTTGGTTTAATCCGACTAATATTCTCATTTTGAGTGTTATTTGGACAATGTTTCTTCTAAACAGTTCACTTCTTGTAAAAAAAAAATATATATATATATATATATATATACTCAACCTGAGATCGAAACCAAAGCCTAAAGACAGTGAATAAAGCATGATAGCCATTAGGCCAGCTTGCCACAATCGTTTTCAAATCTACTTATTCTTAACATAAGGAAGCTGTCATTTTTTTTTTTTTTTTTTTTTTTTTTTACAAGGGTGTCACCACTTATCAAGGCCCAGAGGCCACTCGAGGATAAGGGTTAATAGGTATACATTAGTCATTGTGATTTTAGCATAGTAAACAGTGGGAATTTTGAAACTTGGATTACTTAGGGGGACAATTCAATTAGAACTTGTTCACATTGGACTTTTTCTTTTTTTTTTTTTTTCATAGGTATCAACTCATTATCAAGGCCAAGAGGCCACTCAAGGATAAGGGTTAAAGAGTGTATAGTAGAAATTGGACAATATAATAATCATTAGTAATGAAAATTTGTTAAATTTGATAACTTATATGGAACGGCTCATCAAGAACTTATTTACGTTAGACTTGTCATGTGAACGATTCGTGCATATGCAGTCATGAAACAGTTGACAAACGGATAAAAAAACAGATGCAACCTCCGACCTTCCTCAGGTGCATAAATCTCCATGTTTGGTAAAGGAAAAGAGGATGAGTAGCTCTACACTTCCAAAGTTTTTCATTATTTATCTATAAAATTATAAAGCTCTGTGGACCATACGACTCTTGTCAGTTTCATCGTTTAAAAAAGGGGTAAAAGTGAATATATATATATATATATATATATATATATATATATATATTAGTGATGGAACGATTTCAATATTTTTACCGATTCCATGCTAAATTCTTAATTCTGATACAATTATCGATTCCGATTCTTCATGAACTATTGAGTTGTTATTTTCCCCGATTTCTGTACTCCCCCCCCCCCAAAAAAAAAACCACACGTTAAATACGCAGATATTTTCCTAAACGTCAAAATTCCACTTGTGGATGATCTATCGATTTTTGCTTTATTGGTAATTTAAAATCAATAAATTTTATTTTGTTATTATTGTCAGCAATGGAAGATTTTGCTTTAAACAAAATCAAATAAAAAAAGAGACAATTAAAAGAATCGTTTTTGGCATCGGAAAATAAGCACCGATTTTTTTCGATACCGATTCCGATACCACCAAATTCTCCCCCCCCTCCCCAATTCCGATACTCTCAAATTTTCCAATTTTTTTTGATTCCGATTCCGATTAATCTTCCCAACACTAATATATAGTGTAGTATAATAATGTTCAAAGTTCCACATATCAAGTTTCCTCAATGGTTATTTATCACTTTTCAAAAGGTAGTCATTACAATATTGTTTCGTATTGTGACTTAACAAATCTGCAAAATTCTGTTATTGCTGCATGTTTAGTTTTAAAAATTTCAACTACCATGTAATTTCCATAAGTTTTGTTGCTTATTATTATTATTATTATTATTCATACCCGTTACGCATGCCAGCATGTAAAATGGACGTTAGAGCGAACAGGATGGTTATAAATCTATATTCTTACTCTTACCGTTTCTTATCTGAACCTGTGTACCTCTCACCTTGGAATTCAATCAATGTTGTTTTTGGATGTTGGTAGATGAAAAAAAAACTTTTTCTGCCCGCTCCATATTGATATCCTGATCATCAAAGGTATGCACCAATAATCATTGCATCAACCAGAAGATGCTTGGAGGAGGAGGAGGAAGAAGTTCTCTGCATCCATTTATTGAGTTGGATCCAAACATGTGCTTGTTTCCCCCGACACATCTGCAAAACATTACCAATATTTTTTTTTTTCTCTAGCTATGAACGACTCTAATTGTTCTCTTGGTTGAGTAGGATAAGTATACGATTATCTAACATGTTAAGTCATCTCGTCTGATTTTAAAAGTTTAACCTAGATAGCATTTAAGCTGACAAATGAAGCTTTGCTCTTGACTCTTCCATTCTCATTTGTTATTGTTTTACCATGATATTACTCTTTTTTTTTTTTTTTTCTTTTTATCACACTAAGCAAGGCATATTGCCACGTGAAACACAAAAGGCTACTATTTAAGATTGTGTCTAACAAGGGATTGTGGGGAGTTGAGCAGCAAGATATCTGTTCACATTATATTTAAAATTTGGCAGATTAATACAGTCAGGGAAGCAGGATGCAGGAAGGGAATTGTAAAGTCTAGCAGTTTGAGGGAAGAAACTATTAGAGTAGAAGGCTTTCTGGCATCTAGGAATCTCAACAGTGAAGGGGTGGGATTTTGCTGCTTATTGGGTTAGTTGGGGGTATGTATGTCAAGGGGGCACAAGTACAATGAGTTCATCAGAGCACTTTCCAGTAAAGTACTTGCAAAACAGACACAGGGATGCGACATGGTGGTGATGGGACAGAGGTTGGAGCTTGGCCAACGATGTGGGACCTATTAGATTTGAGACTTTATTTTTGGACCCTGTCTAAGAGTGAGACATTAGTGATAGATGCACCAAACTTGAGGTGTCAACATATATGCATGGGTGAATTGTGGCTTCGTAAAGATATAGGAATCTCTCTGGTATGAGGAATTTTCTAGCATGGTCGAGGGAGCCCACCTTCTTTGCAGCAGCCTTTGCAAGTCCTCAATGTTTTGTTGCCACCATCTGCCGAGTATTCACTGGCATATGTGGAAAAGGCATGCTCCCAATTTCGGATTCGTATCAAGGCGATGATTGAGGGTGAAGTTGGCTACATTAAATAGATGTCAGCTCTACTACATAATCAAGTTACCTTAATTGATTTTTTCAATGAAAGTTTTAAAATAAAGAGATAGTGTTTCCTTGACGGCGACATTTTTCGTTCCACTTTGTATTAGTCTAACTAGAGATTGCAAAACAAAACTTTGCTACGATTTATTTTAAAAATTGTTTAGTTCAGTCTGGATGACTGGTAATATGAAAATTTGGCGCTTTTTCGGATTGGCACTTATGGTGGCATTTAAAATTAAAGAAAATGCAGAAATGTCTGTATGATATACGCACTAGTCACGGGACGAAGATGGAACATTCCAAAATAAAGTAGTTTCATTTTTCGTCAAGAAAATCAAATTTTACTCTCTTTCGATAAGGATAAAAACTATCCAGGACAAGGGCAGACAACTCCAATGCACGTGGAAACTGTCAAAATAATCACTGATTACCTCTGCTTATTATTTTTTCTAGTAAAACATGACCTCGTCTGTCACTTATCAGTAAAATATGGCAAATTTGTTTTTCATTAATAAAAAAAAACTACTAGTTGATCAAAATAAAATACGCATCAAGTGCGCTTGAAAGCCAAATCACGATGTGATATTAGGAAAATAAACAAATATTTTACTTGTTTGAAATTTATCACAAATATATTTCAGAGGTAGCCTCCATCTTCTGTGTGTTGTTTTATTTCTTTTTTTCCTTTTCTTCTTCCTTGCCATGGTGTAAATTTGGAAAAAGAAATCTGTTCGTAAAGAGCCGGGCGTTGTATATAGCGGTTGTATTTTGAAATGTTTGAACTCTGCGTAGGCAACGCGAGAATAACGTCAAGGACGAGAGTTCATATAAAAACGTTGTTTTAATTTGATGCATATTTTATTTAAATTAAAACAACGTTTCTATATGAACTCTTATCCTTGACGTACTACTTGACCAATTTTCGTGCTTTTTGGAATATAAAATCTTCATTCTGTCACAAATAGTTGCAATATAAAAACTTTTCTTCATTTTCGTTTATCAGTATATAAGTGCCAATTTGAATAAGCACCGAAAATCTTTTTTAATAATCACCTAAAATAGAAAAGAATTTGAAGTCACTTTTTTTTTTTGTAACAATGACATTTATTTCCTTATTACAACCGTGACATCACCCACGTGATCTCGAACGTTATCCATCCTCTCATGTGATCTCAAACGCTCTTCCCGTCTCTGACAGGACCTCCTTTGTAAAGTCTTTATTTTTCGCCACCAGTGACGTCATTTCGCATGCATTTGCATACGTACGTTCACACGATGTTACAAGATGAATGTTTCTGTTTAGAGCACAATTGAACTTTGGTATTTGACTCCTGCATTTTAAGTTCTACCTGCACATACAGGCAAACATTTACTTATGTATATACTAGCAGTTCAGCCCGGCTTTGCTTGGGCCCTATGTACTGTTCATAACTTTATGTTGATATGTATGCATATATATATATATATATATATATATATATAATGTATGTATTAAAGTTTGGCCCATGTCCAGGTAACCTACATCTAAAATTTCAAATGTTTAGACCTAAAATTGGCTGAATAGTTTGCTAGAGACCACAAAGGTTAATTCTTTTGAACTTTAACCCCTTTTCAGCCAAATTTTCGGCCAAAAACTGATTAAAAGCTTGGCCTATGTCTGAATACACTTTATGTAAAATTTCAAATATTCAGACCAAAAATTAGCTGAATAATTTGGTAGAAACCGCAGAGGTCAATTTTTTCAAACTTACCCTAATTTTGACTCCTTAACATTTATTGTTTTGAGCTCAAATAGAATTAAAAAGTTTGATCCATGTCCAAGTAACCTACATCTAAAATTTCAAGTATTTAGACCGAAAATTGGCGGAGGAGTTTGGTTGAGTTTTTAAAGTTGAAATTGTTGAACTTTGATCCTTTGACAGCCAAATTTCTGGCCGAAAACGGATTAAAAAGATATTCTCAAATCTCAATACCCCTTTATGTCAAATCTCAAGTTTGTAGACTGAAAATTGACAGAATAATTTGGTATGGAAATGTACAGACACACACACAGACAATTTCACTTATGTATGTATTTGCAAAAATCTCGCACGTAATGCTTAGATAAGATTTGTTGATGCAATCCTTTCCACGTGAATAATGAATTGATATTTTGGTCTATTCAAATTCTGAGATTTGAGCCCTATACGTACATTAATAAATAATCTATGTTTAAAATTGTTGATATGTTTTTTTATGTATCTTGTATCAAGTGGAAAAAGAAAACGTTATTTCTTCGAGGCGAACAATGACATTTATGTATATTTTTATATCTTCTCGGTGCTGTAGATTATGCAATTTATTCAATTTCCGTTCCACAGATTTCCTCCTAAGGCCAAGCGGAATAATAACAGGGTTTGCTTTTTAAAATCTTATACCAACCAGCTATTTCAAAACAGGAAAATGGAGGACATTTTTAAAACTCTTGGCAGATCTTTTTATTTCTTAATTTTCTAATGCTTTTTTTTTTTTTGTAGTCTATTTTTAGAATTTTTATAGCTTCTCTCACTCTGTACATTTCTCTTTTTTTTTCTCATGTTGCACTCTCTCTCTCCCCCTTTTTTTGTTGCGTGCTCTCTCTTTCTCTCCGTCGCCTTTCATCTGCTCTCTGTCTCCGTCTCTTTTCGCCTGCTACGTCTCTCCGTCTCTTTTCGCCTGCTACGTCTCTCCGTCTCTTTTCGCCTGCTACGTCTCTCCGTCTCTTTTCGCCTGCTACGTCTCTCCGTCTGTTTTCGCCTGCTACGTCTCTCCGTCTGTTTTCGCCTGCTACGTCTCTCCGTCTGTTTTCGCCTGCTACGTCTCTCCGTCTGTTTTCGCCTGCTACGTCTCTCCGTCTCTTTTCGCCTGCTACCTCTCTCCGTCTCTTTTCGCCTGCTACCTCTCTCCGTCTCTTTTCGCCTGCTACCTCTCTCCGTCTCTTTTCGCCTGCTACCTCTCTCCGTCTCTTTTCGCCTGCTACCTCTCTCCGTCTCTTTTCGCCTGCTACCTCTCTCCGTCTCTTTTCGCCTGCTACCTCTCTCCGTCTCTTTTCGCCTGCTACCTCTCTCCGTCTCTTTTCGCCTGCTACCTCTCTCCGTCTCTTTTCGCCTGCTACCTCTCTCCGTCTCTTTTCGCCTGCTACCTCTCTCCTTTCGTTTGCTCTCTTTCTCTCTCTCTCCTTTCGTTTGCTCTCTCTCTCTCTCTTTCTCTCTTTCTCTCTCCTTTCTTTTGTTACCGTGTTCATTCTGCTTATTATCTAAATATAACTTGTTACATACCTCAAACTATTTTCATTAATCTTTTTATTAATCATTTCTACTTTTTCTAATTTTTGGATGTTTAACTAATTTCGACGTGACAAGCAGATACCATTGGTGTAAAGTAAAATTCAATATTCGGTTTTCGATGTAATTCTGAATGAGCGTCACAATTTCATGTGGATATCAATATAGTTTATTTCCTTGATCGAAAGGTTTTTCATGAAAATGCTTGTATTGTAGTGAGCTCGGGACACAGTACTAACGAATTCCATTTAGCAACTGGTTTGAATAGCTACCTCTTTTCTTTCTCTGCTTCGTTGACATACACTTTTTTGCCTGTTCTGTTTATCCCTGTTTAAATTTTGTGTCTCATTATATTGATGAAGGTCATTTTCTTTATATAATTTCCTGAAGAGGACGTTACACAATCCAATAATTCGCGAGTGGCTTCTACTTCTAAAAAATAAGAAGAGCTGCTCCTTTTTCCCCGCTCCATAAAACAATCCGCAGAAAAATTCAATACATTTCTCAAATTATTTTCAAATAATAATTCCCTATTTACTTGTTCCTCACTACTTGATAAAAAAACGAGCCCTTCGCTCTTTGGCTGCAGCAAAAAGGAGTATGTTCCTTTCGGCTCCTTGGCTGCAGCAAAAAAGGACATGCTCCTTTTTGCTCCTTGTCTGCAGCAAAAAAAGGTCGTGCTCCTTTCTGCTCCTTGGCTGCAAAAAAATGGAGCATGTTCCTTGCTGCTCCTTGGTTACAGCAAAAAAGGAGTGAGCTCCTTTCTGATCCTTGGCCACAGTAAAAAGAGCTTGCTCAATTTTTTTACAGTAGAAAAGGGCATGAATTTTTTTTGCTCCTTGGCTGCAAAAAAAAAAGCATGCTCCTTTCTGTAAAGCCCTGGTTTTAACTATCAGAGAAAAAATGCTGTGTGTCAAGGTCAGTATTTTGAGCAAAATGGTGGTGAAATTGAACTCTGTATTTGCTGACAGAAAAACACACAAATTAATATTTTTAGTATTAGGTACATAGCCTTAATAAACTAAGAAGTATGTTTTTTTTATTTTTTATTTATTTTTTTTTTAAGATGGAGTACTATTGCTCAATCTTGGGTAAAGCTGTCTTGACACGTTACAAAACTGCTTTTGAAATTTAATGGCCAAGGACCTTTTCGCTTCTCTATTTCCTTTTCCTCACTCTCTATCTGTGCCTAAAACTAAACAAAAATTCCATAAGCATAGTTTCTTTCCAAAACCTGTCCGTCTGTGTAACACAATATCATAGGGCCACTTCCCGGCTTACTATAACATGGTTATTTTCAAATCTAATGTAAATAAGTTCCTGTTGAGGTGTCCTGTTAAATAATCTAGCCCTACCCCTGTACCATTACTGATCATATTGTTTCATCAACTACCTAACACTTATTAACCCTTATCCCAGAGTGACTCCTATGCCTTGATAAGCAATGACCCCCCCCCCCCGTAAAAAAGAAGAGTGAGGGTAGTTTTCTGCGTATGTTTATTTGTACGCATGTCTAACTAAAAGTAAAAAAAATGACAAAACAAATACACACAAAGTTGGTATTTTCTTGACTTTCATTGCTCTAGATGAGTAATATCAAATAAAAAAAAATATATATATATATATCAATTCTTTTTTAGCATAGACTGACGCAGTCAGAGAGAACAGATCAGAAAAAGTCTCTCTGACTCTCCGAAACAGATTGCCCCGGAGTCGTGTACCATGAATCATTCTGTAACGTGGCGATCCACATCATGCCATGTCAACGATTGTTTTGTCTGTTTGTCCCGTCTCTCTAATTTTGTCATGGCACTTTTTTTTATAAACAAACAACCATGCCTGTGTTAATAGCTTCTAATCTAAAAAAAAAACAATGACCTTCAATTTCTAATTCTATATATATTGCACTGGCCACAACTGTCAGTCCGTCTATGGTTGACATATTATATGACAGGAGTAAATTCCAAAGTCTAGTCGTCTCAGGGAAGAAGCTGTTAGAGTAGAACGCTGTCATCTAATAAAGGGGTGGGATTTTGCTGCTTTTGCAGGTTAATTAAGAGTATGTACATCGATGGGGCACAAATTCTGTGATTTCATCAGGACACATTCAATTAAAGTACTTGTGAAACAGGAAGAGAGATGCAACATTGCAGCGATGGGACAGAGGTTGGAACTTAGCTGATAGTGTGGGACCTATTGTATTTAAGACTCTTTTCTTGTTATCCTGTCTAAGAAGCAGACTATGTCAACGATTGTTTTGTCTGTTTGACTCGTTTCTCTAATTTTGTTATAGCACTTTTTTTTTATAAACAAACAACTGTCAGTCCGTCTACAATCGGTCTATTATACGACATTCCTACTTTTTTGCCTTTTCTACTGTCGGCTTATTATATGACAATTGGATTCGATCACAAGAAAGCCGTTCTTAACACGGGGAAAGGAAGAGAGGCTTTCACATTATTCGAGAGAAAGATAGTCTTTCATCAGAATGGTCCATATCTTGCTTGTCACTATCGTCCTGACCCTAACTCCAACCTAAGGATTGTTTCCGAATTGGGTTTCTCTATCAATAAACACACACGGCATTCATCGTCAAATTTTTCATTTTATAAGAGTACTTCTCTATGAGAAATGATTTTGTGATGCCTGGAAACATATCTGGATGCAGGAAAACATCTAATATATTCACACATATGCGTACACACACACACACACACACACACACACACACACACACACACACACACACACACACACACGTATATAATAATGCATGTGGTGCGTTTGATTGAACGAGTGCAATTGTCAGTGGAACCACTCTGCATGTTCCGGTGTTCCTATCTTGAGATAGATTAGCGGGGGAAAATGTTTCAGCGTCTACAAAACACAACAGAGCTGACAGTCGGCCATTGTCTCTCGCAGACAATGGACAATGATTTCTTGTAGGATTTTATTTCTAAGGTTGCATAGCTGCGCAAAGGAAATGAAGAATGCGAGTCGAATAAACAGAGGCTGACGACTGAATAGGCCGCTATTCCTTAGTCGAAGGCAGTTAAGAGTACGAAACGGATTCGCTTTCTAATCTAATTTTTCCTTTCGTCATTTCAATTCTATAACTCATCCCCTCTCTCTTTTTTTTTTCTTTTTTTTCGCTGTCAGTCTCGTCTTTCTAAATTTATATCTTCCTCCATCTTTTACTAATCCTTTTTTTATTCTCTATCTTTTTACCTCTCTCTTACTTGCTCTCTATTGCTCTCTCTCTCTTTTCTCTTACTCTCTCTTTTCTCTTACTCTCTCTTTTCTCTTACTCTCTCTTTTCTCTTACTCTCTCTTTTCTCTTACTCTCTCTTTTCTCGCACTCTCTCTTTTCTCGCACTCTCTCTTTTCTCGCACTCTCTCTTTTCTCGCACTCTCTCTTTTCTCGCACTCTCTCTTTTCTCGCACTCTCTCTTTTCTCGCACTCTCTCTTTTCTCGCACTCTCTCTTTTCTCGCACTCTCTCTTTTCTCGCACTCTCTCTTTTCTCGCACTCTCTCTTTTCTCGCACTCTCTCTCTACTTTCTCGCACTCTCACTCTACTTTCTCGCACTCTCACTCTAATTTCTCGCACTCCCACTCTAATTTCTCGTACTCTCACTCTACTTTCTCGTACTCTCACTCTACTTTCTCGTACTCCCACTCTAATTTCTCGTACTCCCACTCTAATTTCTCGTACTCTCACTCTACTTTCTCGCACTCTCACTCTACTTTCTCGCACTCCCACTCTAATTTCTCGTACTCCCACTCTACTTTCTCGCACTCTCACTCTACTTTCTCGTACTCCCATTCTAATTTCTCGTACTCCCACTCTAATTTCTCATACTCTCTCTTTCCTTTCTCGTACACTCTCCCTCTCTCATACTCTCCTTTATCGTATCTCCTTTCTTTCTCTCTCCTTTCTCTTTCTCTTCTTTCTCATACTATCTTTTACTCTAAATCATTTTTTACTTTCTCTCTCTCTCTCTCTCTCTCTCTCTCTCTCTCTCTCTCTCTCAAACACTTTCTTTAACTTTGCATTGAATTGAACCCACTGTTTAATCCAGGGTGATAGCATTCTGACTGACTTAAATATAGATACAGGCCTTTGAATTTTGGCATTGAAAAATAGCGTTATCTCTGAAGTCCTAGCAAGCAGGATCTGTCGAACAGTCAAAGCGTTGATAAAAAAAGATTTTTACAAAATTTTTGCTGCTACAAACATGATATATTTATGACCGTCTTTCTATTTTTTCATTTTATAAAAACTGATATTTCTCAAATTTTTATAATTTTTTTTTTCATATAATGAAATGAGTGCATTTAATTTTTTTGATTATTGGCTTCAATCTTAAAACGAATTTTGTGTTAAAACAAACTAATAAAGAATGTTTAGTTTTATTTATTAATAAAATAGACGTTAATTTGTGTGTATATATGTAACTGTGGGAGATGCCCCTTGAATATACTTTCCTGGCATGTAGGCGAACGTGCATTTCAAGCATATGTTTGACACAGCAAATGATGACATCTGAAGTGTGTGCGACATAAAGTTGCACCTCATAGATAACCTAAAACACTTTGTAACTGGGCCTGGCTCAATCCTAATGAGCAAAATTGCATCTCATAGATGACCTAAAACACTTTGTAACTGGGCCTGGCTCAATCCTAATGAGCAAAGTTGCACCTCATAGATCACCTAAAAGATTTTGTAACTGGGCCTGGCTCAATCCTAATGAGCAAAGTTGCACCTCATAGATCACCTAAAACACTTTGTAACTGGGCCTGGCTCAATCCTAATGAGCAAAGTTGCACCTCATAGATCACTTAAAACACTTTGTAACTGGGCCTGGCTCAATCCTAATGAGCAAAATTGCACCTCATAGATCACCTAAAACACTTTGTAACTGGGCCTGGCTCAATCCTAATGAGCAAAGTTGCACCTCATAGATCATCTAAAAGACTTTGTAACTGGGCCTTGCTCAATCCTAATGAGCAAAGTTGCACCTCATAGATCACCTAAAAGATTTTGTAACTGGGCCTGGCTCAATCCTAATGAGCAAAGTTGCACCTCATAGATCACCTAAAACACTTTGTAACTGGGCCTGGTTCAATCCTAATGAGCAAAGTTGCACCTCATAGATCACCTAAAACACTTTGTAACTGGGCCTGGCACAATCCTAATGAGAAAAGTTGCACCTCATAGATCACTTTAAACACTTTGTAACTGGGCCTGGCTCAATCCTAGTGAGCAAAGTTGCACCTCATAGATCACCTAAAACACTTTGTAACTGGGCCTGGCTCAATCCTAGTGAGCAAAGTTGCACCTCATAGATCACCTAAAACACTTTGTAACTGGGCCTGGCTCAATCCTAATGAGCAAAGTTGCACCTCATAGATCACCTAAAACACTTTGTAACTGGGTCTGGCTCAATCCTAATGAGCAAAGTTGCACCTCATAGATCACCTAAAACACTTTGTAACTGGGCCTGGCTCAATCCTAATGAGCAAAGTTGCACCTCATAGATAACCTAAAACACTTTGTAACTGGGCCTTGCTCAATCCTAATTAGCAAAAATGTGTACTCGTATCCGAGTTCTGCCATCGATATGGTATATGTAATAGTGTCAAAGTATATACTTATAGCAAGTGAGCTGCACGGACGTTTGTTTCTTTCTATGAAACGAATTGCCAGCCTTAGCCTGACCAATTGCTCTGATGGAATGAAATACTTCTGATAAGTGTACATTATATAGTTCTGCAAAGCTTTAGAGTATTGAGTGTGTGTGTGTGTGTGTGTGTATATATGTGTATATATATATATATATAGAGAGAGAGAGAGATGTACGGCATAATCACATTAACACACTGGTTCTCATCAAATCATCGAAGTTAAGCAACGTTAAGCCTGGCCAGTACCAGATGGGTGACCATTTGGGAATTCTAGGTGCTGTATGTGCTTTCCGCTTATCTCGGCATTGTTTCCTGTCGTCCTGAACCTCCACTTGCCACTGGTACTCGACAATGTTAAATCAGGAGAGGTGTGGTTGAGGATTGCGCAACTCTTGCCACAAAAATTTCATGCGCAGGCGCTTATACAGTGGGTATCCATAGTCTGTCAAGACTGGAGGAAGTCATTTTTATATATATATACACGAGGGGGTTTAATACATGGAATGACATTTTGAACAAAATGGAAGAACAAAGATATAAGTTCTGTTTTCTTTTCAATAAAGTTTATTGACACTAAATAAATAAATGAAATTCCTAAGTCATGTAAATTATTTAATGAAATGAGTTTGGACATTGCTCCTAAACTTTTTATTTACTAAAACCATGTATTTAAAAGAAATACTGGTACTTATGTAGAATAGGTACCGTGCTATTTTTATATAGTATTTTTAAGTTAAATTCAAATTTAACGAAAAAGGTGCGGAAAAGCCTTCTACATGAATAGCTTCTTCCCTTGGACTGTTAGACTTTGGAATTCCTACCCTGTTTCCCTGATTGTGCTAACCTGCAGATCTTTAAATGTAATGTGAACAGATATCTTGCTGCTCAGCTCAGTACAGTCCCCTCTTAGACATGATTCTAAATAGTAGCCTTTTACATTCCAAACGGCAATATGCGTTGTTTCTGGGTGAGAGAAAATAATACAAAAAAAATCCATCGGGTCACTTTCAAGATCGGGTAATGAACAAAATGTAAATATGCACAATGTTGCCATGTTTGGTTAAATGCATAAATGCACGTTGCAGGTGGCAATTGGCAAGTGATACGTATTTAGTTACAAGTAAAGACTACACAAGAAGAAATAGGCCAGCATCTTTGAAATAGTATTATCTTCTTGAATACAAGTAATTTTGAATCACTTAAAACTTGGAAAAATAAATGTGTGTAACTTGGAGTGTGATTTTTTTTTATGTTCGTAGATGAACAGATTGAATTGATTTAAATATATCGAATAGATTGCCAACGTTGCTGCTGTAACGTTAGGTGGCGTTACAATTTACTTTAGTAATTCATAAACATAAAACTGGAAAAAAAGAAATAAAAATCCCAGTCGACATCTTTTCCTTTTTAACAAAAGCGTTTATTTCCTTTACTCTTTTATTTTTTTATATATAACTAGACGTACTTATATATAACAAGATGTACTTATATATAACTAGATGTACTTATATATAACTAGATGTACTTATATATAACTAGATGTACTTATATATAACTAGATGTACTTATATATATAACAAGATGTACTTATATATAACTAGATGTACTTATATATAACTAGATGTACTTATATATAACTAGATGTACTTATATATAACTAGATGTACTTATATATAACTAGATGTACTTATATATAACTAGATGTACTTATATATAACTAGATGTACTTATATATAACTAGATGTACTTATATATATAACAAGATGTACTTATATATAACTAGATGTACTTATATATAACTAGATGTACTTATATATAACTAGATGTACTTATATATAACTAGATGTACTTATATATAACTAGATGTACTTATATATAACTAGATGTACTTATATATAACTAGATGTACTTATATATATAACTAGATGTACTTATACATATAACTAGATGTACTTATACATATAACTAGATGTACTTATATATAAGTACATCTAGTTATATATATAAGTACATCTAGTTATATATATAAGTCCATCTAGTTATATATATAAGTCCATCTAGTTATATATATAAGTACATCTAGTTATATATATAAGTACATCTAGTTATATATATAAGTACATCTAGTTATATATATAAGTACATCTAGTTATATATATAAGTACATCTAGTTATATATATAAGTCCATCTAGTTATATATATAAGTCCATCTAGTTATATATATAAGTCCATCTAGTTATATATATAAGTCCATCTAGTTATATATATAAGTCCATCTAGTTATATATATAAGTCCATCTAGTTATATATATAAGTCCATCTAGTTATATATATAAGTCCATCTAGTTATATATATAAGTCCATCTAGTTATATATATAAGTCCATCTAGTTATATATATAAGTCCATCTAGTTATATATATAAGTCCATCTAGTTATATAT
This sequence comes from Euprymna scolopes, assembly GCF_053919585.1. Lineage (NCBI taxonomy): Eukaryota > Metazoa > Mollusca > Cephalopoda > Sepiida > Sepiolidae > Euprymna > Euprymna scolopes. The sequence goes on along the minus strand of NC_136509.1, from coordinate 19,327,136 downwards.
ATAAGTCCATCTAGTTATATATATAAGTCCATCTAGTTATATATATAAGTCCATCTAGTTATATATATAAGTCCATCTAGTTATATATATAAGTCCATCTAGTTATATATATAAGTCCATCTAGTTATATATATAAGTCCATCTAGTTATATATATAAGTCCATCTAGTTATATATATAAGTCCATCTAGTTATATATATAAGTCCATCTAGTTATATATATAAGTCCATCTAGTTATATATATAAGTCCATCTAGTTATATATATAAGTCCATCTAGTTATATATATAAGTCCATCTAGTTATATATATAAGTCCATCTAGTTATATATATAAGTCCATCTAGTTATATATATAAGTCCATCTAGTTATATATATAAGTCCATCTAGTTATATATATAAGTCCATCTAGTTATATATATAAGTCCATCTAGTTATATATATAAGTCCATCTAGTTATATATATAAGTCCATCTAGTTATATATATAAGTCCATCTAGTTATATATATAAGTCCATCTAGTTATATATATAAGTCCATCTAGTTATATATATAAGTCCATCTAGTTATATATATAAGTCCATCTAGTTATATATATAAGTCCATCTAGTTATATATATAAGTCCATCTAGTTATATATATAAGTCCATCTAGTTATATATATAAGTCCATCTAGTTATATATATAAGTCCATCTAGTTATATATATAAGTCCATCTAGTTATATATATAAGTCCATCTAGTTATATATATAAGTCCATCTAGTTATATATATTTAAGTCCATCTAGTTATATATATATAAGTCCATCTAGTTATATATATATAAGTCCATCTAGTTATATATATATAAGTCCATCTAGTTATATATATATAAGTCCATCTAGTTATATATATATAAGTCCATCTAGTTATATATATAAGTCCATCTAGTTATATATATATAAGTCCATCTAGTTATATATATAAGTCCATCTAGTTATATATATAAGTCCATCTAGTTATATATATAAGTCCATCTAGTTATATATATAAGTCCATCTAGTTATATATATAAGTCCATCTAGTTATATATATAAGTCCATCTAGTTATATATATAAGTCCATCTAGTTATATATATAAGTCCATCTAGTTATATATATATAAGTCCATCTAGTTATATATATAAGTCCATCTAGTTATATATATAAGTCCATCTAGTTATATATATAAGTCCATCTAGTTATATATATAAGTCCATCTAGTTATATATATAAGTCCATCTAGTTATATATATAAGTCCATCTAGTTATATATATAAGTCCATCTAGTTATATATATAAGTCCATCTAGTTATATATATAAGTCCATCTAGTTATATATATAAGTCCATCTAGTTATATATATAAGTCCATCTAGTTATATATATAAGTCCATCTAGTTATATATATAAGTCCATCTAGTTATATATATAAGTCCATCTAGTTATATATATAAGTCCATCTAGTTATATATATAAGTCCATCTAGTTATATATATAAGTCCATCTAGTTATATATATAAGTCCATCTAGTTATATATATAAGTCCATCTAGTTATATATATAAGTCCATCTAGTTATATATATAAGTCCATCTAGTTATATATATAACTAGATGTACTTATATATATAACTAGATGTACTTATATATATAACTAGATGTACTTATATATATAACTAGATGTACTTATATATATAACTAGATGTACTTATATATATAACTAGATGTACTTATATATATAACTAGATGTACTTATATATTACTAGATGTACTTAGCTGGCATTACACAAGAAGAAAAAATAAGTTATCTATGAAGAGACAGAAATTAATTTTGTTGACTTTAATTTTGTAATCCAATTAGTTTTGAAATAAGAATTAAAAAAAAAAAAATTAATACTTGAAATAAACAAGTGTAATCTATAATATAAATCTCACCTGTCTGTTTAAATGTATGAAAGTGTGTATATATATTTGCCTAAAACTTTCGACGGTGATGACGGATTTTCACAAGATTGGTATCGTTTTGAAGCTCAACTCTTTGGATGACAAATATCGAAAGATTGGCTAATAACATTGATTTCTTCATCCTCAACTGGGCACTTTTTTTTCGCTGACATTTTTGCAAGTCATTCAAACCTTGCGTTAACAACGTCACATAAGACGTTATTTCAACTGCTCGTGACGTCACAATCACGATGGGCGCATCGATAAGACCGTTTGTTTGTTTTTTTTTTCACCTCCTTTTCCTCGGATGCGTTACGAGTTCGAGCCTGCTTACTACTCCTAATTTTTTTTTTTTGCGCTCAACCAACACGCTTGCACAAACCTCCACTTTCTTTATGCCGTCGCGTCACAGATTTGAGCTTGCCTGCCTACTACAATTTTTTTTGGGGGGGCGGGGGGGGGCTCAACACACACCTACAAACACCCAGCCAACGCCGGGCACGCAGGCTAGTTAATTTGAAGGCAAGAAACATAGAGACACGCTTCAAGTTGCATGATTAAATTGATATTTATTTTTTTTTAAAGAACTTAAGGAAGACAATGTATAGTTGTACATGATTACTTCCCTTTAATTTTTCTTATTTATTTAAGTGGGTAAAAGAGAATATTTTCACTTTCTTAGCTTTGTTGATAATCCTTTGTTCCACTGAGAAATCGTACAGATTATTATAACCATTGAACTTTGAGAAACAAATCTGAGCTACCATAGCTTAGTGCCATTGGTGCTGTGCTCGAATGTATTTCGTACAGTGCCTAAATAATTAACAACTAACCCCCGGATCATTTTTATTTTTTTGTTTTTGCCATCGTTTAACTTCAGGAACAAATCCGAGTTTCCATAGTTACAGTGTGTAGTGTTGAGACATTATGTTGGAAAAAGATGGCGATAAATCAAATCGGTGAAGAATCAATGCAGTTATGATTTCGAGTGTTGAGTAATTCTTAGTAACATAGATTGTGGCATAGAATCAATACAGTCACTATTCAATCATTTCAAGACAGAGGTTTGACAGCGAACTGAATTAAATCCAAAATTCAATATTTTTTATAATAAATTTGAACGCTTTTGAACCAAGCACCAACGGATGCTGAAAGATTTACCAGATTCATTGATGTTTATGAAGAGCACATAGTATTTTCATAATTGTGGTAAGAAATATCATGTTTTATGTTGCAAAAAACTCAAGTGTACCCTTTGTAGTTTATATATTTGAAGCTGCATATTCTTTTTTATGATACGTTTATTATGTTGAAAAAATATACTTACTTATGACTAGGGCTGTGACAACTGCATATTCTTTTCATTGTTTTGACTCTCGAGTATCTATCCGACACGGTTAAACACAGTTAATCAACTGACAACCACATCACTATATAAAAGCATATAAGATATAAACGGATACACACTCGAGAGTCAAAATAATGAAAAAAATATGCTGTTGTCCGTTGTCCTAGCCCTACATATGACAAACCATATATATATATATATATATATATATATATATATATATATATATATATATATTCAAGCAAACATTATTAAATGCAACGGAGACACTTTGGTTTATGATTCCTTTTTTAATTTTTCGATTTTTCGTATAATCTTTTTATATCAAAATTGAAAACATTAATAAAGGTTTCATAGTTGTTACTTTCACGAGCGCTTTCGATTCGTCTACGAATCATCTTCAGGAGTTGAAAAAGTAAAAGTGAGAAAGAGCGGAAATGAAAATTAAAAAGTGAAAAGTAAAATATATAAAGTCGATGAGAAGTCGATTAAAAATATAGGTCGATTAAAAATTCGAGTATTAAAATCAGCAAGTTCGTGGGCACTGTTGGCAAATCCGTCCTCTACAAAAGTCATTTTAACAAATTGCTGCTTTTCTCGAATGCAATATTATTTATAGTAGGTGATGAGTTCTAATATATGACGCTTCAAGAATTTTTAATTTTTGAATATTATTTTCACGTTGTATAATTTTGTGTTGTCGATAAGGACCTTTCTAAGATTGGAGAGTGTTCTTTTATTTTATTTTTTTTTACATGGGGGTCACCACTTATCAAGGCCCGAAGGCCACTCAGGGATAAGGGTTATTGCGTGTACAGTAATCAATGAGATAGTATTGCAGTAATCATTAGTATTGGGGGTTTTGATAATGTCTTTCTTAAGGGGGTGGTTTGTCAGGAGTTTGTTTATGTTGGACTTGAAGACGTCCAAGTTGTAGTCAGGTGGGAAACAGGCAAGCGGCAGAGAGTTCCACTGGCGTGCAGTTCTAAAAAAGAAGCTTTGCTCATGGAATCTACGTTTGGATTTAGGCACAGATAAAGAGTGGGGAAAATTATTGACAGTAGTTTCAGCCAGACGGGTTTTTCTTACGAAAGATTGGCGAGGGGGGACGAGGGATTGGAGCTCAGACGAGCACCTGCCATGGAAATAACGATAAAACAAAGACAGGCTCGCAATGTCTCTTCTGTGGGAGAGAGATTGCAGGGAAGAGAAAAGGGCATCCCCCACTAAACCATGAAGTCTATTTTGTACTCTGTCAAGACAGGATAAGCTGTTTTTAGCAGCTCCTGCCCAGAGGTGGCAGCAGTACTCCATCCTTGGACGTACTTGGCTTTTATACAGATAGAGAATTGCATTAGTAGTGAAATATCTTCTGGAGTGGTAGAAGGGTCCCACTATTTTCCCAGTGTCCCTGGCAACAGATTTGATGTACGTGTTCCATTTCAGATCAGGAGTAAAGGTCAAACCCAGAAGCTTGTCAAAACATGGAGCCTCCCCAAGACGAGCGCCATCTATTTCAATTGATGCCAGATGGGGATCAGAGCGTTGATGATGTAAAGATAGAAGCTTGGTTTTGGATGCATTAAAAGTGACCAGCCACCTCTTCCCCCATTGTACCATGCGCTCCAGATCAGAGGAGAGAGAATTAGAGAAAACTTTGTCATTTACAGCCTTTGATGTGTTGCCATAGATGGTCGTGTCATCAGCATAGATGTCAACGAATGATTTAAGTATGTGTTTTGGGAGATCATTGATGTAGATCAGGAAGAGAGTTGGGTCTAGGATCGACCCGTGGGAGACTTCAGCATTATGTTGATATATACTGCTAGTATTTTTTTATACACTACATTGGTTTTTTTCCAAACTGATTAAGAAGATTTCTCAAATCTCAATATCCCTTATGTCAAATCTCGAATCTGTAAACTGAAAATTGACAGAGTAGCTTGATAGGGAAATACACACACACGCACACACACACAAACACATACACACAGACAATTTCACTTTTATAGATATATAGATAATTTGTCTAAACAAGGGAAACCCGATGTTAACCAGGATTGAATGAGAATCAATGAATAGTTCACACTCCCATATTTTCTTGTCATCAAAATCCATGAAATCATTTAATTGCCTGCTCTAGTTGGGGACACTCCACGGTGCGCCAGCAGGAAGTTTCACATGCCTACTCACAGTGACTTAGTCCACAATACACTATAGTTTACATTGCACTGTAGAGAATCTACTGTTGGTTTTATAAAGATTCATTTTGAATGCGCCCCTATCATATCAAAGGACCTACACGTGTGGTAATAAAACTTCTCAAGTGCACTTGTGGTGTTAGGCTGTATAAGGCATTTATAGCATAGCGCTGATGTAAATGTATCCAAATTGACGTCACCGATGGAGGGGGGGGGCTATAAAAAAGAGAAAGAGAATGATCACGTGAGAGATGAGATAACGTTCAAGATCTCGTTTGAGATGTGGAGAATGTTTTAGACCATGTAGGTGACATCACGGCTCTAGCAATGAGGAAATAAATGCAATCACTACAAAGAAGTTAATTGGGGTTATTTCCTATTTTCTGTCTTGGTCTCCTTTGCCACGTGAGATGGGTAACATTACACGTTAACTTTAGTCAAAATTGCCCGTTTATTCTTTCGTCAGATTTTTACAATTATCGATACTTATCGAAAACATTCCGATACAAAACCTATCTAAGAACACTGCCAGGCACATAAGTTACATTTCTGTGAAATAAAAAAAAAAATCGGTCCAGCTGTTTAGAAGTACATAGGGAATGAACATATACACGTAGACAAAGGTCTTTTTTATGCAATAGTAGAGATAAATAAAAAACAAAGCATACATTTCTGATTTGTTGGATATTAAGTTGACCATACTGCAGACAGTGAAAAACAAACAAGAAGCCTTCATTAAACTTGTTTAATATAAAATAAAGGTCATCAGCTGTTTACCATGTAGCTGTTTCGGAAAATTAAAAACAAAACATCTGTTGAATTCATGGCAGTGGAAAATATCACTTTCCCAACAATATGCATTAAGTAGTTGAAGACTTTGTGAAATAAAGAAATTCAAGATTCAGAGGGGAAAAATGGTTTGTGTAAAGAATCACGCAAATCTCTCCTGGTGCATAAAACTGATATTAAGAGAGACAATGTCTTTCCGAGTCTCGCATTTTTTTTTTTTTTTTTTTGCATTTTTTATTTTATCCCCCCCCCCACTTTTTTTTTTTTTTTAATTGATTTTTTTAACGATTCGTTGATAAAGATGTCGAAGACTTCTTTTTATTTCTTTGATCTGGTTTTCCGTTAGAGATTTTTTTTTTTTTCCGCATCGAACTTGGTGTCTGAACAAGAATTTAAAAAGAAGCACCAAAACCCAACAACAAAAGAATGAATCTGAATAGACTGTTGAATGGAGTTGTTGTGATAATAAAGGAACCAAATCTATGAAGTCTGCGAGTTTTTCTGGTTTTTGGTACATCATGGTGAACTCTATAAAAGATTTAATTCTTCCTTTTACCTGGTTTTTTTTTTTTTTTTTTTTTGTTTTTTTTTTAAGCCTTCATTGAAAATTTCTTTAAAAACACCGCAAAAAATTAAACAATTATGAAGAAAAAATTTCATTTGCTGAAAACAAATTTATTTATGAATCTTTTTAGATAAGGATTGATAATTTATATTATATGGACTACTGTTCTCATATTGAGTTTTATTCTCAATGTTTCAGCCGATCTAACCTCTGACCTTCTTCAGGTGTATCTTGTCGAACTCAGAATCTTTCTGTCGAACTCAGAGGAATTTGCATAGAATTTCAACAGTAACACTTTAACTAATTTTTTAATGTCTATGTATCATTTGCTATCTCGAGCAAAAGAACATTTTACTTATCCTAGGACGGGTATTACACATTTATAAAATAATTGTACCTTCCCTAGGATAGGTAATTTACAGCACGTATATGAAAAAATGTTACCTTCACAAGGACGGGTAATGTACAACACATTATTTAAAATAGTTTTACCTACCTTCAGACGGGTTATGTGAATACATATATGAACCAATTTAGCATACTCCCGACAGGTATTGTATAACGTATATGAAATAATTTCTCTTTCCACCAAGGCGACCATAATTTTAAGAAAAATTAAATAATTTTTAAAAGATGGATCATTAGGATTTCCAAATTAATATATAAATACATTGTCTTGGTTAGTGATTAGGCAACCCCTGCTTCACCATACATTTCAACATTACCGGATTTCTTTCCTCCTGCAATATAATTTTAAGAAAAATTATTTTGGAAGATGTCTTGGCAGGCTTTTCAAATTAATGCATAAATACTTAGACACAGTTGGTGATTAGACAACACTTGCTTCATTATAAAATCCCACATTACTGTGTTTCATTTTCTTTCCCCACTACCGACACCAAACTTTTTTGGAAAAAATATGGCGTTTTGAGAAGATAACTCAGCAGATTTTACAAATAAATACACAAATACTTTGAGAAGCTTAGTGATTAGGCAACCCTTACTTCACTATAAAATTCTACATTACTGTGTACTTTCCCTCCCGACTACTGACACCATGATTTTTAGTGGAATGATATCATTTCTTGAACATAACTCAGCAGGTTTTCCAAAGAATTGCATAAATGCATTGACACGGATGGTGATTAGGAAACTTTTACTTTACCATAAATTTCAATATTAATGTAGTTCTTCCTTCCTTATCACCGACAATATAATAGGAAGAGAAACGATGTCTGTTGCAGAATATGATTCCACAGGTATTCCATATTTTTGGAATATGACATTGTGGGAGATTGCTTTGTGATCCAAAACGGACATTACTTCCAACCCCACCCCAGAAGAGAAGGTTTGATAATCCGCAGAGCACGTTTAAAATTAACATAATCATGCTTCTTTTCTACCCCACACTACAACCGTGACGCCATTTCTGGATGATAACATTGAAAATCAGAAAAATATTAATCACCCCTTACAGAAACTGGTCTAGTTCACCATCACAGAACGCCAACAATATATTTGAATTTATTTGAAGTAATTTGAGATTGATTTTCATTTCTATTTCAGCTTGAGTATTTTTTGTGAGTGAACTGTTTAGAAAAAATATAATACATGCATGCGCATATCTAAGTTTCTTTCCGTTTTTTTTTTAAATTTCATTTTTATAAAAAAAGGAATTCAACGTTACGTTTAATACTTACGGTATTTCTGTTTATAATAGATAAGAATACTGCATTAATTAAAATATACATAAATATTACATTTTAATTAATAAGTACATAAATAATTATTTAAAAGAGTGAAGTCACCGACAATTGTTGTTTCTATATATATACTTAGTTATTTGATATTTTTATTTTCATTTTTTTTTCAATTGTTGCTATAAGTTTGAATGTTCATAACGCGTTTCGAACGTTTTTTTTTTTTTTTTTTTTTATCTTCAAAACATGTTATGGACACTCAATTTCAAAAAATGAAAATAACAAATAATAAACTAATTATATAAGATACCAGAATTGTTGGTGGCTCCTTAATCAATCATTATGAACAGCTTCCCCTTTCAGAGCACAGAACCAAGATCAGACATGATCAGTAGACGCGCATGATGAACTTTGTGATACAACTAGCAGTTCTAAGTAGCCCAAATGAAGGTTGTACTTAATTTAATTTAAATTTCTGCAAAGTGGTAAAATGGAGTTGAAAACAAAAACAGGAAGAAAAGGAAAGGAGCAAAAAAAAAAAAAAAAATGCAAACAGAAAAACAAAAAAGGGGAAAATTTATATACACGGTCTGCCATGAGTAACTATATATTCATTTGCAAGATTTATTGACCCTTCCCGATTTTTTTCTTGTTGGTCGTTCTCACAAAAGTTATAAATTAATCACGGATGTAATAGATCGTTCGTATTGTTACGTTGTGTGTGTATGGGTGGTGTTTATATATGACCGTGTATATACTGTACCATATTTACGTATGTGTGGTATACGTGTTTATGTGGCACTACTAAATGTCTGTCGTGTTCTTATCATAAACGAACCTCATGTATGTATATTGTACGTTTTGTAACGGACTGTTGTCCTTAGATCCTTAATGTCTATTTTACAGCCTGTGACTCGGCAAAGTGTTGGCGCATGCCTGTCAGAACATATAATATGACGACATACCGGTTTCTGCTGTTGGCCCCCTCTGTTTTATGGGCCTTCCTGGGGTATTTGTTAATCATCTTTGGAGGAGCTGGAACCTGTTATAACAAGGGCACTTCAAGACAGATTCAAGACAAATGATTGGTTTTATATATATTTTTATTTGCTCCCAGGCATTGCATCCCAGCATAACTGGAGTGAGTGACGATCTTTTGGCTTGGGTTTCTCTGTCTCTATTCTGAGACCTCCTGGTCTCCTCCATGGGGAAGACTTTCCTAACCCATCTTGTTCATTCGATGCCTCTAATCCAACTCAACACTATGCTTGGGCAAACCGGAACACATGACACTTGACAGGTCACATCTGTCCCTGTTCAGATACTTTCTAGTGCAGACTGACTGGTTACAAAATTTAACAGCCTGCCAAAACATTACGATTCAAATCTCTGTTGTCCACTCATCGCTAGATATACAATTATATAGACAGATATATAGATATATAGATAAATACACAGATAATTAGATAAACAGATGGCTGGATGGATAACAGATAATCTACTGCTTCTGCCCAGTCACTCTCTAACACCATAACATTTTAAGTTCTGATGTTGTATGAACTAAGGGTCATGACACAGACATGCACATTTCATTATTATAGAAATTCACTGGATGTGATTTTTTTTTTTACATGGAAATTACCACTCAAGGCTTAAAGGCCACTAGAGGATAATGGTTAATGAGTGTCAGGAGGTCAGTGAGACAACACTGATGATCGGTGCAGTGGAAATTGGATAAAATTTGATTATGACGACTCAACGAGAACTTGTTTACATTGGACTTGAAAACGACCATGTTGTAGTCAGTTGGAAAGCAGCTCTGCACTATATTTCTGCAGGTAGGTGGTAACAAAGAAATTGTTGCCAATAGTTGAAACTAAATGAGTGTTTGTGATTGTTTTACAGGGGGGGGGACCATAGATTGTAGCTCAGTCGAGCACTTTCCATGAAAATGGCGATAGAGCAGATATAGACTCACAATGTCTTCTGCGAGAAAGAGATTGCAAAGAGGCTAAAATGACATTGTCTACTCTTTTTTGAAGCCAGTTTTAAAGCCTGTCAGATAGAAAAAGTGCTCTGATCAACTCCCCAGATGTCGTAACGGTACTTCATCTAAGAATGTATTTGCCTCTTATACAGAAGATTTTATTGTGAGTGAGATACCTTCTGGCGTGGTAGAATGATTCAACCGTTTTTCCAGATTTGATGTACGTATGTGCTTCGTTTCAGATCGGGAGTAAATGTCAATCCCAGAAGCCTGTCGAAGCGGGGTGCTGTCTCGAAACGAGAGCTTTTCAATTCAGTTTTGGCTAAATGAGTTCTGGAAATATGCAAATAAATGTTTAATTAATTAAAATTAACCAGGCACCTTTTACTCCATGGTTAACGTGTAAACCCATCTCTGTATGCATGTTCCTCCAAGGATGGAATACTGTTGCCACATCTGGGCAGGAGCTGCTAGAAAAGACTTGTCCTGCCTAGATAGAGTTCAAAATAGACTTTGTAGCCTCGTAGACGATGTCCTTTTCTCTTCGCTGCAACCTTTATCTCACAGAAGAGATGTTTCGAGTTTGTCTTTGCTTTATCGTTATTTTCATGGCAAGTGCTTGACTGAGCTTTAATCTATGGTTCCCCCTCGCCAAAGTTTCACAAGAAACACTCGTCTAGCTGAAAACACTATCAATAATCCCCCACTCTTTATTTGTGCCTAAATCTAAACGTAGATTCCATGAGCAAAGCTTCTTTCTTAGAACTGCACGCCTGTGGAATTGTCTTCCGTTTTCCTGCTTTCCAGCTGACTACAATATGGTTGTCTGCAAGTCTAACGTAAACAAGTTTTTGATGAGTCGTTTCATATAAGTTTACAAATTTACCGAAATTCTATTACTAACGATTACTATATTGTCCAATCTCTGCTGTACACTCTTTAACCCTTATCCTCGAGTGGTCTCTGGGCCTTGATAAGTGATTATGCCTATGTAAAAAAATAAATAAATAAATAAATGTTCGTGTTGTGTGTAAATGTTGTTCTAACAAGTTTGGTTGTTCTGTCTTCATTGTCATCTTAATCTCTGAAATGGTCCGACGTTTTGACCTTTTTCGGTTTGTCTTTCCGTCCGGCACACAGCCGCCATCTTATTATCTCCCCCCCGTCCTGAATGCACCAGTATTTTCAACGATGCTTGTCGCGTATATATGCCTAACACTTAATCCTTACCGCTACTACTTGAATCGTGTGTCTAGTTGGCATATCGTTAAATCATCTGTATAGATCTGCGGCTTACTGAATCGGGGCTTTGTCAGATCAAAGACGTCCGCTAATAATCCCCAACAAAAGGGATATTAAGCCCAATGAACGCCATTGCATGTAATGATGACACTGTTTCTGTCATCGGCAAAATGGATTAACTTAAACAAACAACAATAACTCATTATTTCCGACTGCTCTTTTGGACAGCATTAAAACTTTTCCAATCTTCCTTAGATTAATAGGCGTAACTGCAGCCATCTATTTATCAATAACTTGTCATACAGACCTGGCGTTGCTCACAGTCCATTATATTCACATTTCTTTTCTGAATATTTCTATGTTTTCTGAGAACAAACTGCAGTACAATCTATATATATATATAAAAGTGAAAGTATCTGTCTGTGTACTTTTCCCTACGCAATAACTCTGTCAATTTTAAGTCTACAAACTCGAAATTTGATATACAGGGTACTGAGATTTGGGAAAATCTTTGTAATCTGTTTTCAGCCAGAAATTTGGCTGGTAAGGGGTCAAAGTTCAACGAGTTAACCTTTGAGAACTCTACCAAACTCCTCCGCCAATTTTGGATATAAACACTTGAAATTTTAAATATAGGTTCGTTGGAAATGGATCTTACGTAGTAACCTGATTTGAGCCCAACACAATAAATGTTAGGGGGCCATAATAGGGGTCAAATTTAAAAAAAAAAAATTGACCGCTTTTTCTTTCTTTTCTTCTTTTTTTTTTTTTTGCTCAACATACACCTCCAAACACCCGGGTAACATCGGGCTGAAATGCTAGTGTGTGTGTGTGTATATATATATATATATATGCATAGAAGGGAAAAGAAACCTGATGCGTTAGTATATATACAAATAACATAATGATTAGAATAACGAACTAATTAGAAAATAAGTTCTATTTCTGCTTGACAGCTCGACTAATTCCGATTGCGTTTTTTTATGATATTTTCCATTTTTTTTTTTTTTTTTTACAATATTCTTTGGTCCCTTTCTTTTTTAGATATTAAAGATTTCCATTATACTAGTTATCTCAGACAGTAAGTCCAGATATACTGATTTTTATTTGTGATTGTTTTTGGAAAATAAATGGATATACGAAGATAAAAACTTCTACAAAATTTTCGTTTGTTTGTCCATTTTTGTCTATACGTCACATTATTTCAACGCCCGGTTTCCTGCATTGCTATATACCCCTCCGTGTGTGTGTGTGTAATATATATATATATATATATATAATTTTTTTTTTGATTTTTTATTCTTCACATAATTCTTTTAATTTTTTATTCTTCACATAATTCTTTTTTTTATTTTTATTCTTCACATAATTCTTTTTTTATTTTTATCCTTCACATAATTCTTTTTTTTATTTTTATCCTTCACATAATTCTTTTTTTTATTTTTATTCTTCACATAATTCTTTTTTTATTTTTATTCTTCACATAATTCTTTTTTTATTTTTATTCTTCACATAATTCTTTTTTTATTTTTATTCTTCACATAATTCTTTTTTTATTTTTATCCTTCACATAATTCTTTTTTTTATTTTTATTCTTCACATAATTCTTTTTTTATTTTTATTCTTCACATAATTCTTTTTTTTATTTTTATTCTTCACATAATTCTTTTTTTATTTTTATTCTTCACATAATTCTTTTTTTATTTTTATCCTTCACATAATTCTTTTTTTTATTTTTATTCTTCACATAATTCTTTTTTTATTTTTATTCTTCACATAATTCTTTTTTTTCCATTTTTTATTCTTCACATAATTTTTTTTATTTTTTATTCGTCACATAATTTTTTTTAATTTTTTATTCTTCACATAATTCTTTTTTTATTTTTATCCTTCACATAATTCTTTTTTTAATTTTTATTCTTCACATAATTCTTTTTTTATTTTTATTCTTCACATAATTCTTTTTTTATTTTTATTCTTCACATAATTCTTTTTTTATTTTTATTCTTCACATAATTCTTTTTTTATTTTTATTCTTCACATAATTCTTTTTTTATTTTTATCCTTCACATAATTCTTTTTTTATTTTTATTCTTCACATAATTCTTTTTTTATTTTTATTCTTCACATAATTCTTTTTTTATTTTTATTCTTCACATAATTCTTTTTTTATTTTTATCCTTCACATAATTCTTTTTTTTATTTTTATTCTTCACATAATTCTTTTTTTATTTTTATTCTTCACATAATTCTTTTTTTATTTTTATTCTTCACATAATTCTTTTTTTATTTTTATTCTTCACATAATTTTTTTTTTATTTTTATTCTTCACATAATTCTTTTTTTATTTTTATTCTTCACATAATTCTTTTTTTATTTTTATTCTTCACATAATTCTTTTTTTATTTTTATTCTTCACATAATTCTTTTTTTATTTTTATTCTTCACATAATTTTTTTTTTATTTTTATTCTTCACATAATTCTTTTTTTATTTTTATTCTTCACATAATTCTTTTTTTATTTTTATTCTTCACATAATTTTTTTTTTATTTTTATTCTTCACATAATTCTTTTTTTATTTTTATTCTTCACATAATTCTTTTTTTATTTTTATTCTTCACATAATTATTTTTTTATTTTTATCCTTCACATAATTCTTTTTTTTATTTTTATTCTTCACATAATTCTTTTTTTATTTTTATTCTTCACATAATTCTTTTTTTATTTTTATTCTTCACATAATTCTTTTTTTATTTTTATTCTTCACATAATTTTTTTTTTATTTTTATTCTTCACATAATTTTTTTTTTATTTTTATTCTTCACATAATTTTTTTTTTATTTTTATTCTTCACATAATTCTTTTTTTATTTTTATTCTTCACATAATTCTTTTTTTATTTTTATTCTTCACATAATTCTTTTTTTATTTTTATTCTTCACATAATTCTTTTTTATTTTTATTCTTCACATAATTTTTTTTATTTTTATTCTTCACATAATTCTTTTTTTATTTTTATTCTTCACATAATTCTTTTTTTATTTTTATTCTTCACATAATTCTTTTTTTATTTTTATTCTTCACATAATTCTTTTTTTATTTTTATTCTTCACATAATTCTTTTTTTATTTTTATTCTTCACATAATTTTTTTTTTATTTTTATTCTTCACATAATTCTTTTTTTATTTTTATTCTTCACATAATTCTTTTTTTATTTTTATTCTTCACATAATTCTTTTTTTATTTTTATTCTTCACATAATTCTTTTTTTATTTTTATTCTTCACATAATTCTTTTTTTATTTTTATCCTTCACATAATTCTTTTTTTTCCATTTTTTATTCTTCACATAATTTTTTTTATTTTTTATTCTTCACATAATTTTTTTTAATTTTTTATTCTTCACATAATTCTTTTTTTATTTTTATTCTTCACATAATTCTTTTTTTATTTTTATCCTTCACATAATTCTTTTTTTTCCATTTTTTATTCTTCACATAATTTTTTTTAATTTTTTTTTCTTCACATAATTTTTTTTTATTTTTATTCTTCACATAATTTTTTTTTATTTTTTATTCTTCACATAATTTTTTTTTATTTTTATTCTTCACATAATTTTTTTTCCATTTTTTATTCTTCACATAATTTTTTTTTATTTTTTATTCTTCACATAATTTTTTTTTATTTTTTATTCTTCACATAATTTTTTTTTATTTTTTATTCTTCACATAATTTTTTTAAATTTTTTATTCTTCACATAATTTTTTTTAATTTTTATTCTTCACAATTTTTTTTATTTTTATTCTTCATAATTTTTATTTTTATTCTTCACAATTTTTTAATTTTTTATTCTTCACATAATTTAAAAAAAATTTTTATTCTTCACATAATTCTTTTATTTTTCATTAGATTTATCGTATATGCTAATCAAAATATTTCTCATGCACTTATGCTAGAAAGGACTTGTCCTGCCTTGATAGAGTTCAAAATAGACTTCCTAGCCTCGTAGTAGATGTCCTTTTCTCTTCGCTGCAACCTCTATCTCACAGAAGAGATGTTGCGAGTTTGTCTCTGCTTCATTGTTATTTTCATGGAAAGTGTTCGACTTAGCTTCAATCTATGGTCCCCCCTCGCCAAACTTTCACAAGAAACACTCGATTAGCTGAAAACACTATTAATAATTTCCCCCACTCTTTATCTGTGCCTAAACCTAAACGTAGATTCCATGAACAAAGCTTCTTTCTTAGAACTGCTCGCCTGTGAAATTGTCTTCCGTTTCCAGTTGACTACAATATGGTTGTCTTCAAGTCTAACGTAAACAAGTTCTTGATGAGCCGTTCCACTTGTTAACAAATTTACAGAATTTACCATTACTAACGATTACTTTATTGTCCAATTGACTAATGTACATTCTTAACCCTTATCCTCGATTGGTCTCTGGGCCTTGATAAGTGGTTATGCCTATGTACAAAAAACAAAAAACACGTGCTGTTTTTTAAAATCATATTTACAAGTTATTACAGTCGTGTTTGTGTATGTGTGTGCATATGCTAGGCTACAATTCTTATTTTAAATACATCTTTAAATAAATATTTTGCCCATGCATCTATATTACCGTGCTATTTTTTAAAAATCGTATTTAAAAGTTATTACGGTCGTGTGTGTGTGTGTACGCATGCGCGAACAGTATAAAGCAATCTAATACTTGCATTAACCAGACTGAGTCACAGAAATATGTGGCCGTTTACAGCTAGTTTCCAATATTTTTAGATTAGATTCAGGTCACCTCCTTAAGTGTTTCCAATCACTCTGTAACAGTAAGACTATCAGTCTCGCTTGCTTGTTTGCACACTGAATGTATTAATAAATAGAAGGGTGAATGAGACAAGAAGTGGTAGGAGGAGGGAGGATGTAGCTAGCACAAGTGTCTCATAATCTGAAAGATGTGAGTTCAATCCCATTACATGTTTTTATTTGATCAGCATCACACTACGTAGATGTACCGGATTGACTGCTTCTTTTTGTATAGTTACCTTAGTTATCACGTTTGAACGGTTCAGTATTGTTAGATGAAAGTATGTGTTGTGAGTTAATTAGTACACACTGTCTGATTGGCATCACGTCTCATTAATGTTTAACTTAGTGTGAGAAGAAAGAGATTTTGAGACTGGATTTCACTGCTGTAACAGTGTCGTGCGGCTACACCTATCAAAATCGTTTTATTTTTGTTGTCTGTAGATGTGGACAGTAAAGAGAACTTGGATGGGTAGAATAATATAATTCATCCTTTGCGTAACACAGGGGTTCCCAATCTTTGAAGTATGGTGAACCATTTTAGAACAAGCAATCAGTAAGTGACTTCCTTAACTGGTGCTACCAGATCAGGCTATGAACAAAATATCAACTTGTGTTCAATTTATTGTATGCAATGAATCATTTATGGTAGGTGTTTTGGCAGTAGGTCTCCCCAAAAGGGTTTCTTTGCCCTGAAACAACCAAACCAACTTATAAGAATAGAACTCACAACTTTTGGGGTATCGATGAAAATGGAAGGCCTTTTCAATGTCATGACTACTGCACTGACTGATAATTTGCAACCAGTTTCTGGCATCTTTAAACTATTAGTGTCAATAGAACCACTTTGTGGTGTGAAAAGAATTTGTGCTACCAGATCAGGCTTTCTGAAGATATTGGCTTCCTGAAACGAAATGCACATGACATTGATGCTTTTTGTTTTTCTACTTCCTTTTGCAAAACTTAATTATCTTCTGCAAAACCAAAACAAAAAACAAAAACCACCTTTTCCCCCCTTTTCCTTGTTACCATTTTCTCTTCCTCTTTCTATTCCCCCCCCCACTTCCTGACTTGTTTCCAAACTTAAAATGTACCAAACCTTAATACTGTAAAGAAAAAAAAAAAGGATAAAATCCACTATAAAACAATCAAACAAAACACTACAAATTAGCGATTGAAGATGGAAAGAGTTTGAAAAAATAAAAACCTACAAAAATAACTGGATGCAATATGAATACTAGTTTCAAAATAACGGGATTCGACATTAAATAACCCAAAAAGGGTTGATATGCTGTAAAACAACCAAACCAAACCTTAAAATATCTTATATATACATTCATGGTCCAACAAACTGCCATATATTGCGATTATTGATCATTTGCAGCGTAACTATACATATATACAGTCCATAAATTCATGATTCACCCCCACATTATTTAGGGTCACAACCCAAACATTGAGAACCACTGCTGTAACATTTTAAATAACAATTATAAACGTCCTTACTCATACATGTTCGGCTTTTATATGCTTTTCGCTTATTTACTTTATCGTCATTTCATCTAGTGGCTGTTGTAGGATAAGTTTCCCTTCATGAAGAAAGAGGACACAAGGAGACGTTCACTGAGAGTTTTTATAAATGGTTTTATTTAAAGAGAGTTGACTTAGGAGAAAGAGAGATTAACCTTTCCTTGGCTTGGCTAGTTATTTACTTCCTAACTCCACCAAAATGAGTGACCCACACAGACAGACAGACACCGAGGCAACATTCTACTTAGAATATTTCTACATTATTAACTGTCTCAGTCTTACGGATTCCATGAATAGAAACTGACACAAAAGCATTAGTTTTCTCTCAATTCGAAAACGTGACGTCATTTGTCATCATTCAACTCTGTTGTTCTGCCTGCCTCTACTTTGTCATTCATCTTTTATTCACGATTCTGATATCATGCACTCTGTGTGACCCTTGTCAAAATTCACACTAGATAACTTAATCGCAACTGACGTAGGGTCCTTAATATGTAGTATTAGTCCTGATGAAAAGATAAATTTGGACGGTATAGGAAGATGTGCGCAGAACAGGTGACTTTGATGGTGTCGCCATGTCGAAAGAATGGATGAGTGTTTCTGGGTTAGATGTATAAGGGTTAAGGTAGCTGTTCGAATTCACATGGGATGGTCATGAAAACACAAGAGGAAATGCTAAAAATGAACTTGAGAAAGAGGAATAAATAATGTCCTGGCCAGAGATTGTAGAAATAGTGAACAGCCTTAAAATACTTTTTGGTTCAATGTATGCTCGATGATTTGATGTGAAAAGTTTGGTCAGCTTGGAAAAGGCATGCTAAAAAATAGACTTATTTATGATGCTATTTTTACATATGTATGATTTTGAATAACGAGTTTTAAAACTGGTTCATGACCTTCTGACATCAATAAAGACATAGGCTCAAAGGTATGTATTCCAAATCAGTTTGAATCCGAGATCAAAAGTTTAGCTAATACAATTTTACTTTATACAAAGTGGAAATGATAAAATTGTCGCTCTAGGAAAAACGACATGATTCCATTTCCGTTTAATGAAAGCCGATTTCCTTTTTTTTTTTTTTTTTCTTGGAAAGCATCTACTAGTTGGCCACAAATCCCAAGAGCGATAGGAGCTTTTTATCATGTCTGAAAGTGACACAATGTTCAACGAGCGAGATTGAAGATGTGTCGTTGTACAACTCATGCACTCTACTGATACAAGTTATGACAGCAGGACCATTGCCAGCACCCTCAAAATGCATTGCTGGATTGCCCTGAATAACAGGAACGTGCACAGGGCGATGAAAACAGTTTTTATCTTTAATGTGGTTTAAGGAGAGAGCCACATCATGCCACCTTCCTTCTTCGAAGTTGGCTTCAAAGTCAACACCAAAGTGCACCTGGATGTGCTGAAGAGTGTGGTGATCTCCTGGTTCAATCAGGTGACCGCTGGCAGATTCTGTGGGTGGCAGCAGAACTGTGCCAGCCAACAAGTCGAAAGAGACCAAAGTTTGGCTTCAGAAGGAGTGCTACGGCTTTGTACCCTTCTCTCACTGGCCATCTTTGGAGGAAGCTGGTTCAATTGACTTATACTTCAGTACAGTACAGTGTGTGTGTGTGTATATATATATATATATATATATATATATCGCCAAAGGGCGAATGAACCCTTTTTCGGGGTCAACGGCCAACTAGCACCGTGTGTGTGTTGGGGTGGAGAGGACTCCTGTAAGCCGTGGTGAAGGCAACCTTTTTAGGAGAAGCAAATCTCTGATTTAAAAAAACCATAAAGCGGGAGACCAGTACCCGCATTAAGCTGGTCTGCGGTTTAACTTGTTGCTGGCTATCTTGCTCTTGCTTGTAGCTGGATCTCAACATTTTGAACCGAGAGAGAGAGACTTTGCTGTCGTACAAAGCTAAGAATCTGTAACATCATCTGTGTATAGATACTCCCTCAGGCATTTGTCTATAAAAGTGGTCCTGTGGCGATGGAAAAGTTGTGATGCATGGAGGCTTGAAATGCTGGAAGCATGTAATAATTGATCTCAATGACCATCTTCAGTGTCATGCCTGCTTGAGCGTGTGAATTCACCAGTAGGACTAAAAGAAAAAGTCATTTTTGGGCTCATTGTCTTAGGGAGTGGCACTCGTCTGACAAGACGTTGCAATCATCATCATATATATATATATATATATATAAAAAATATTTTAAAAAAAGTTAAAATCATAATTGTGGATTGAATTTTTGTGCTAACTAGAATGTAAATTTGTAGTATATATACGTCTTATAATTCATAAATTTTACTATCTTATAAAAAAATATATATTTTTTTATAAGATATACATTTTATATTTACTTATCTATCTATCTATCTATCTATCTATCTATCTATATATATATATATATATATATATATATATATATATATATATATATATATATATATATATTTAAGAGTGTAGCCATCAACAATTGTAGGCAAAATCTTGATAAATGGAAATCTTATATATATATTTAAAGTGATGGTTGTGTAGTTCCACCGAGAGAAAAAATGTATATTTAAAAAAGTGTAGCCATCAACAATTGTAGGTTTTATCATTTTTTAATATTTTTTTAAAATCTTCTTTTTTTTTTTTTAAATATTAAATAAATGATAAAAGTCTGAAAAACCTACAATTGTTGATTGCTACACTCTTTTAAATATATATATATATATATATATATATATATATATATATTGAGTAAACATTAAAATTTATACCTTTTAAAAGTATATATTTCTTATAAGATAACGTACAAATAAATCCTTTTTACACCGTCAATTAAAATTTAATTTTCAATTTATTTGCTAATAAGCAAAAATTTATGATTACCCATGTCTATTTTGTTATTAACATTTCCTCCGATGAGATAAGCCATTCATTGAAAATCCATGGATTAAGGCCAAAACTTTAATAATTATCCGTACTCCTTTGTCAAACAATAAATGTTGTAATTCTACATAATTTAATTAAGAATTTCCATAATTCAAGGCAGAATAAATATATTTGTTGTCAGTTCAATAAACCCACTTGCCGCTATATATATATATATATATATATATATATATATATATATATATATATAATAAAACTACTTAATTTATTCACATAAAATTAATATACGAAAGTATAGATTTATGCGTAAACTTTAAGTATTTACTTCAAAAGTGCTCAATACGTAGTTAGAGCTAGTTAGTAATTTATAAAATATATATGCCGATTAAGCTACACTGAATATTCGGCGTTTCATCCACTCTAGGACTCCTGAGCCCTAGAGTGGATGAAACGCTGAATATTCAGTGTAGCTTAATCGCCATATATATTTTATAAATTATTATATATAGATATATATATATATTTTTAACCCTATAAAATGAGTATACATATATTTTACTTGCTCAGTATATTGAAATGTAAATTGTTCAATAAATTCACTTATGTATTAAGTGTTTTGGTATTTTATTTTTCATTTTTTTCCCTTGTTATGAACTTTTTGCATTAAAAAGTTTTTTTTTTTTTTTTTACATTTATAACTAGTTTCCATATAACGCAGTTTCAATTTATGCTTGTACCAGGAAATTCATAACTTCACTATAATATTCATTTGCTAACATCCTTCCTCTGATGAGAAGAATGTAATTCTTTGAAACTCTGCGGATTAAGGAAATTTTAATATATCTTATTTGAGTATCCTTTTGAATAATAAATTCATGTAAAATATAATTTATCGTCTAAAATTCATGTCCTTATATATTAGAATCCGGGGATACAGTGGCTGTATGATACAGTTTTTTCAGGTTCCCATGTGGAATCCGATGTTTTTCCGACTCCTGGTTACGGTATTTTCCCTGCCTTACGGTGTAATTTATAATGTTATTTGATTATATACCTGTGTCGTATATACTGTACTGTTTTTTATTACTAATTTTTAATGCCGTATCCCGGAGCTCTAATATACATACATATATACATACAGCAGTGTCCAAAACTAAGGGACAAAATTTTGAAATAATATTTGTTAGAAATAACAACTGTGAATAGCAGAAATTTTGACAACGGTAGTAATTATCGTCCATAATAACATACTAAAATTTTAATCATTTGCAAAGGATAGAAAAAGAATTATAACAATTATTTATTTTCAAAATAGGAACGTCCAAAAGTAAGGGACAAAATTGAGAAAAACAATGTAAACAGTATGCTATATTCAAATATTTTTATTTCCTCTAAAGAATAATTCTTACTTAGTCATTTGTAAACTTTGCATTTTTGTTGTCATTAAATTTAAAGAGAACTATGTTGTAGTCTGCAGTGAAGCATTCCTATGGTAATGAGTAGTACTAGTAAAACAGCATATTCTTTTCATTGTTTTTACTCTCGAGTGTGTATCCATTGATATCTTATATGCTTTTATATAGTGTGATGTGGTTTTCAGTTGATTAACTGTCTGTGTCGGATATATACTTGAGTCACAACAGTGAAAAGAATACGCTGTTGTCATAGCTCTCGTAATGAGTTCCATGGTAAAAGTTTTACCATTATTAGGATTACTGCTGAATGATTTTAAGTTTATTTTAGTTTTTTGTTTGTAAATGTGGATTCTGTTTTTTCTTTTCATTTTCTCTGTACTTGAACTTTAAACTATTTTTCATGAGAATTTTTTCTAACGAATTAAAAATAAAAATCAATTTTTCAGGGAGTTGGCGTTTCAAATTGGTGAACAGTTCCAAGTTTTGGGTAAACCTATTAATCTGCGTGTGACTGTGATTACTGGTGGTCTGAGTAAGTGTTTGCTTTTTTTTTTTTTTTGTATACTAAATAGGTTGTATGTATGCCTTTTCTCCTTCTGTCTCTCCCCTTCGATGCATTCATGAATTCATTGTTGCTCATTATTCACAGCTTCATTCATGTTGTTTTCTCAAGTGTTTGATGTATTGCCACAGCTTTATTTGCAGTTGTATAGACAGTAGGTTACAGTTTCTTTCTGTCCAAGCAGTGCCCATACTGAGCGATTGTCCTAACCATTGTACACAAGGGGATCTTCTGCCCAACGAAATATGAAACCATGAACAGAATTATTCCTGAATGCTTTCGTATTACATCAGTTACCTGCTTTCCATGACCTCACATTAGCTTGATCGAGAGGCTGAAGTGGCTACTCAGCCTTGCCCAGGCGTCTCCCGCAGACTAGCAGAGGGAAGGAGGCGCCTTACTTTTTCCTTTGACAGTAGTGCTTTCCTGCTACCCTATACAGCACTTAATATTCATAACGGATCACCAATCTAATATTAGCCAGACTCATCATTGCTTAACTTCCGTGATCTGGTGGGAACCGGTGTGTCGTAATTATGCCATATATCAAGCAGGTTAATTTCTATTAATGTTGAGAACTGATGAAACGATTTTACAAATAAATGATTTTGCTGCACTGAATTGGCGTTAGATATACATATAAACTAGCAGGGCTACCCAGCGTTGCCCATGACAAAAGTGTAACCATTTCCTATTGCAACTTCCCTCCCCTCTTCATCTTCCTTCTCTGCGCAGCTCATTCCTCTCTAGACATACTCACACAATTTTATAGATTTCTCAAGGAATGGATCGGCATAAGGGAAATAATGCCTTGAAAAAAATCGGTTCTCTTTAATTAGTAGATAATCTGGCTGCCTCCTCCTCTCTCTCTCTCTACACACACACACACACACACACACATTGATGTCTGTTTATCACAATGTTTCTCAAAATGGGCGCTGCTTTGATATTGAGGGGGAGAGAGCAGTAACACAAAAGTGTGCAGTTGAAAAAAAAAATATATATATATATATATATATATATATATATATATATATATAAATAGGTCCCACTGTGTCAACTAGGCTCCAACCTCTGTCCCATTGTCTCAATGTTGCATCCCTGTGCCTGTTTTACAAGTATTTTAATGGAATCTCCTCTGATGAACTCCTTGCACTTGTGCCCCCTCGACATACATATCTCCGACAAACCCGCTTAGCAACAAAATCACACCCCTTCACTGTTGAGGTCCCTAAATGTCAGAAAGTTTTCTACTCTAATAGTTTCTTCCCTCGAACGGCTAGACTTTGGAATTCTCATCCTGCTACCTGTTTCCCAAACTGTACTGATATGCAGAAGTTCAAATGCAGCGTAAACCAAAGTCTTAATCTTTCTTGGGCATGGTTCCAATTAGTAGCCCCTTATGTCCAAGTGGCAACATGCCTTATTTGGAGTGAAGATAAGTAAAAAAAATAAAATAAATAAATAAATAAATAAATATACACACATATACATACATATATAGATAGATAGATAGAGAGAAAATAGGCAAACTTTTTTATACACATATATAAAAGTGTGTGTGTGTGTGTGTGTGTAGGTTATATATAGTCAATTGAGAGAGAGTGTGTGTGTGTGTGTGTATATACATATTTACTGTATGTGGATGACTATATATATATAGTCATCCACATACAGTATGTTTCGCTGTTTCAAGCTCATCAGTGTGGCTAAACAAGCAACTACCTCAAGCCAGGATCGAAAACTTTATCGACCAAACAACAATTGGAGCTTCTAACCATTGCGCTATATGTCTGCTGCTATGCAGACAGTGAATTAACAATGTTTTGACATTGTCCAAAGTACATAAGCTCAATTTGTTTACACAAAGAGCATTGCTTCATATGCTAATGGTAATTTGTATATCACTTCCCAATATGCTCAACCCAAGATAGGGAGCATTATAGTCATCCACATACACTACTGTTTCGCTGTTTCACATACCTAGTCAGTATCAGATGGGTGACGATTTGAGAATACCAGGCGCTGTATGTAGGAGGATGTCAACACTTCCCAGCAAGAATTGCAAAAACTGATGTCATCATCTTCCCTACTGCAACAGGGGACCGCTTGTGAACTTTATATTCGGGAGAAAGTTTGTTCAACCCACCTAGTGTGGTTGCCGCTGACGTGCATACTGGACGAAAACTCTGTGATATTAAAATATCCTTAACAATAAAGCAATTCCATGTATGTAAATACGAGCAGTGTAAGAAATGCAACAGCCAGATTCATCCTAAAATGGAGTACTGTTGCCTTGACAAAGTACAAAAGTAGTACATGAAGGTTTTTTTTTCTTAATTTCTTTCCCACAGAAGAGATGTTGCAAGCCTCTCTCTGCTCTATCGTTATTTTCATGGCAAGTGTTCGACTGAGTTTCAATTTATGATCTCCCTCTTGCCAAAATTTTACGAACAACAAATTCCATGGACAAAGTTTATTTCTTAGAACTGCCCGCCCCTGGAACTCTGTTTTGCTGACCTGCTTTCCGACTGACTACAATATGGTTGTTTCTAAATTTTTGAGATGAGGATTGGTTATTCGGAGATTACATAAACCAAAATGACCCTCAAGATTAGAACAATAGTCCAAGGAATCCAAATAATACAGTGTGGTCATCTTCAAGTTCAATGTAAACAAATCCTTGTTGAGCCCCCCGCCCCAAATAATGCATTTATATCCCATTTCCACCACTAACTCTTAATACGCTGTTGTCTCAGTGACTACCATACACTCAATAACCCTTATCCTCGAGTGGCTTTCTGATCGAGATCAGATATACATGCGATCTGGGACCGCTTGTTGATTTAATATTTCCCCAGAGACTTCCTCTGGAAAAAGGAAGCTGACTCAGCCTGCACAGTGTGTATGCTGAACCAGGAAGGAAGTAGACCTCTTGCACGTTTCATGCCTTTTAGGTATCGTGTATTGCGTTTGAAATTTGTAACCGACATAAATAACAAGACCTCACAGAAATGTTTCTGCAGTCCATTTCTAACGGACAGGTGATCTTAATAATTAGCATTTTGTTTGTTTAAATGTTTTTTTTTTGTTTTCATGTTCTATTGTCATGTCATTATTGTTTGTCGTGTATTTTTTCTAATTAAACAGTTCGGCTTTTGTGGTCATTAACCGGATCAGATTTATAATGAGAAAATATTGATATTTTGTGGGTTTTTTTTTTGTTTTTTTTTTTCGTATTTTCTATCATTAAAATTGTCTTCTGTGTTTTAAATGCAAACTTTCTTGTAAGACGGATTCTGATCTTTTTATGTAAAAGTTTTAATTACTAGATGAGGCATGGATGCCATGAATATATATGCAAGTAAAAGTAAAAATTAAAAAAAAAAGTTAATAGACATAAAAGAAATGTTTGCTATTTTAATATTTGACATAATTTTTTTTGTCAGTCTAAAGAGTAATCTGCATCAGGTTATGTGAATAACATGTGTTTATGGGGAAATAGGTTTATTCAATTCTATTTCACCTTTTATTTTAACCAGCCCTTTAATTTATGAAGCTCGATGTAACTACAGAGCATATACAAATAAATTTAGATATCTCATTGCTGATGCAATTCTCTACCTATATGAGAGCCAAGTAGGTTCAAAGATGGAGTACTGTTGCCACATCTGGGCAGTTTCACGAAAAACACCCGTCTAGCTGAATCCACTGTGAAAAATTTCCCCCACTCTATATCTGTGCCTAAATCAAAACGCGGATTCCATGAACAAAGCTTCTTTCTTAGAACTGCACGCCTGTGGAACTCTGTTCCGTCTCCCTGCTTCCCACCGGACTAAAACTTGGATGTCTTCAAGTCCAATGTTAACAAATTCCTAATGAACCACCCCCTTAAGTAAACACTTCATCAAATCTCCACACTAACGTAATGTACTTGCAATAACCCATATCCCTGAGTGGCTTCCGGGCCTTGATATGCGGTGATCACTGTGTAAAAAAAAAAAAAAAAAAAAAAAAAAGCACTCCATTCTGCCTTGACAGAGTTTAAAACAGACTTTGTAGCCTAGTGGGGAATGCCCTTTTCTCTTCCCTGCAACTTCTTTCCCACAGAAGAGATGTGGCGAGCCAGTTTCTGCTTTATCGTTATTTTCATGACAAGTGCTCATCTGAGCTCCAATCTATGGCTCCCCTCATCCTGACTTTCAGGAAAAACACTCGCCTAATTGAAACCATTTTCAATAATTTCCCCCCACTCTTTATATGTGCCTAAACGTAGATTCCATGAACAAAGCTTCTTTCTTAGAACTGCACGCCTGTGGAACTCTGTTCGCTTTTCTTGCTTTCCAACTGACTACAATATAGTTGTCTTCAAGTCCAATGTGAACAAATTCTTGATAAACCATAATCTTAAGTAATCCAATTTATAAAATTTCCACTACTAACGATTACTACATGTTCCCTTTACTATGATTTTATGATTACTACAACATGTTCATTGTACACTAATTAACCCTTATCCTCAAGTGGCCTCTAGGCCTCGATAAGTGGTAACTCTTGTAAAAAAAAAAAAAAAATTAACAAAAGTCTATATTTCAAATTTCAAGATGTGGACCATCTTACTGTTTATTTCTTTAAGCATGTTAAAACGTTCAATTTTTAACAGCACCTGTTTCGTAGCACACAATTATTCATGTTATTATTATGTCAATTTTTGGATTTGTTATGGGGACATCCACGCCCTTATAACCGCTAAGATGGACTTGTCCATTAGGCATATAATCAACAAGTCTAGACTGCTCAATGAGAGCTATGTCGGATGTCGGATGTCGTACAGAGATGACTCCCCACGGACTTACTAACCTTTTCTGTATCACTAACCCTTGCTTGATATAAATGTTCTTATTCTCACCAAGTCGTCGTGTTCCTACTTTCACCCTTTCCGGCTCCACTACAGGATTTATTCCACCCTTAACTCATCAGAAGAAAAAGAACTTATCAACTTTAAAAGAAAATAAAGGGACGGGGGCATAATTACAAAATACGAAAATTGGGACAGCGGTTGCCATTGTGTTTTCTTTTGGTTACACCATCTTTTCTTTTTGACATCCACAAGAGTAAATTGACTAACTTTTGAGCATGCATACATACACATTTTTAGCTTTAAGTTGCTTAATATTTGGCCTTTTTTAGTCGCGTGCAAGCGACTCTATAAGTCACTCCGTCGATCAGTCTGTCCATAACACTCTTGTGCTTGGCCTTTTTGGTTAAGATCAAAGGTCTGTTATTAATAGATGCTGTTCTTAGCTTTTTAAGCTTGCTGTACTTATGTTTGTAACTTTGTGATATAAAGTCGGGGATCACTTTTCTGTATTAATTTAATGTAAAATGATCACCCACTTTACAACCAGTCAGTCTCAAAGCCATTCCAGTGATTCTCCAGATCATTCAAGTTGTTTTTGAAGGATTCCAGTTATTTTTTAAGCATTCAAGTCATTCTTAAGGTCAATCAATTCATCCTTAAGTTCATTCAAGTCATTCTAAGTCATTTACTTTTTATTTATTTAAGTCATTTCAACCCATTTTTCAGTCATTTTAGTTTATCTGTAAGAATTTCATATCAATCCTACATTCACGCATTCATTCATTACACGAGAGCACGCGACTAATGGCTATCGGCCTTGTTTTTATTCATCTGGTTATAGCTCAGATGGCAATGATGAAGGCTGAAGTGCTAAATAACAACTATGCCTGAAGCAGGGACTTTTTAAACATTATGACTGCATGTTTAGTGAATGGAACATTTCTTTTAAACTGAAGTGTAATAAATAACGACCAATGAACAGAGCCCTTTTTTATTTAGATGCGCTGATGCATCAAAAAATTTGCTGTTTCACATTAAAAAATGTCATAACCCAAATTATCCTTAACAACATAAATACGTTCGTTCACATCTGTGCAATTTTTGTGAAAAAAATATTGCATTTTTATTTCATTGAGCGTTCACTGTGTCCATCTGTCCCTAGAATAACAGAAAATGGCCGCTTTTTTTTTTTAGTTTGAAGAGACAATCGATACCCTGTGTGCTGGGGGTTTGCAGTAAAAGAACAATCTCCAACTGCTCTTCTCCTGAACTTGCATTACTTTACTTTAATTGCAAGAAGTTCAATACGACTTGAAACAATGCTCAAATAAGCAGAGAGAGAGAGAGACTAGTGTTTACTCAAATTTATATTAAAACATTCACACACACATACATAAGATATGTTTCTGAATTTTTCAGATGAGAATTGGTAATTTGGATTATTTTAGCTACTGTTTTCATCCTGAGTGTTATTTAATGTTTCGGCCGATGCAACCTCCAATTTCTTCAGGTGTATCTTGTCAAACTCTCTGATCTTTTTATCAAACTCAGGAATCTGTACTGAATTTTGTACTGAACCCTTCACTTATTCTACAGGGGTAGCTTGCTCTTGTTCTGTCATTCATGATCAGGTAGAACTCTTAAGTAATTCACAATTGTATCTTAGAAGTGTCCACGCTGAGGATTGAACCTTCAACCTCTGGAAAGGTGTCATTTAGAACTGAATTTTACTTAGTACTTTATTTGTTATGCCACGGGTCCTTGTGGACACTGCTAAATTATATGCTTGTAAAATAATGGGAATCATTGTTAAATGGAATGGTATGGGGAAGTAGGACAGATTGACAAGGTGACATGCATATCTTGGGAAGGATTAGATATTGGAGAAAATGAGAAAAAAGAAACAAGTATTGTATTGGATTGTTTGGACTATTTTTCCCATCTTCCTTGTTTTTCTCACAACGTTTCGGCCGATGTAACCACAGACCGTCTACAGATGCATTCGCACTGGATGTTATTGGTGAATGGTGAAAAATGTTTTTTTTTTTTTTTGCTTTCCCAATGAATATAGCCGTTAGAAATTCAAAACGCAAATAGCGCCAAGTCTATTTCTTGTTTTTTAATAAATCCGAGTCCGTTCTTTTTTTTTTTTTATGATATTTGTATATTTTTGAGATGCGGCTTGATAATTTTGTTTTGTGTTATTTCGATTGTTTGGACTATTGTTCTCATCTTGGCTGTTTTTCTCACAATGTTTCGGCTCCTGTAACCTCCAATCAGTAATATCCAATGTGAATGCACCTGAAATTTGGCTGTTAAGGGATCAAAGTTCAACGATTTGACCTTTGAGAACTCTACCAAACTCCTCCACCAATTTTGTGTCTAAACACTTGAAATTTTAGATATAGGTTACTTGGACATGGATCTAACTTTTTAATTTGATTTGAGCCTAAAACAATAAATGTTAAGGTGTCATAAGGGTTAAAGTTTTTTTTTAAAAATTGCCTCTGCGGTCTTTACTTAGCCAATTTTTGGTCTAAACATTTTAAATTTTACATAAAATGTATCCAGACATAGAACAAGCTTTTTAATCGTTTTTTTTTGCTGAAAATTTGGCTTCCAATGGGTCAAAGTTCAAAAAGATTTTACCTTTGCGATCTCTAGCAAACTATTAAGCCACTTTTGGGTCTAAACATTTGAAATTTTACATAAAGAGTATTCAAACATGAAGCAAGCTTTTTAATCAGTTTTTCAGCGAAAATTTGGCTGGCAAGAGGTCAAAGTTGAAAGAATTGACCTTTGCAGACTCTACTAAACTCCTCCTCCAATTTTGGATCTAAACATTTGAAATTTTAGATGTAGGTAACTTGGACATGGTACAAACATTTTACTTTAATTTGAGCCCAAAAGAACAAAAAATGTTAAGGGGGTCAAAATTGGGGTCAAAGTTAAAAAAAAAAAAAATTGAACAGTACATAGGGCCTGAGCAAAGCCGGGTGGAACTGCTAGTAAATAAATTAAACTCGGATAACTTTCTATTGAACTCAAAGAAAGGAATCTGTATGGAATTCAGAATGGAACACTTTCTTTAATCTACGGGAGTAGCTTGCTCTCGTTCTGTCAGCCATAATCGTGTAGAAGTCTTAAGTAATTTGCAATTGCATACACAATCACTCGTTCAAAATTCCGTACAGATTCTCAAAAATGACAGAAAGATTCGCGAGATTGATGAGATACATGTGAAAAAGGTTGGAGATACATTGTAAGGATAACTCTCAAGTCATATGTAAATTTTTTTTAGTTTTGAAATCACTACCATATATTAGGTTCAATATAATAATCGATAGAGAATTGTCTTTTATTGAGATTGTCGGACTGACTTCCTCATCTTGGTTGTTATAGTCACAACGTTTCGGCCGTTTTGCCCTCCGGCCTTCATCAGGTGTTTTGTATCGAACTGGGGAACCGTTTGTTAGGAGTCTCGAACCCAACCCTTTATTATTATTACGTGGGTACCGTGTTTGGACTCCAGCTAGGCTCTGGGACATAGTTGCTGATTCTCTGTTTTGAATGTTACTTTTCACTGCCTTCGTTCAGGATTGAACTCAGCACCTTTGGGTAACTGTAAACTTTGATACAACGTCTAGGACCACTCGGCCATATGTCACTAGGACAAGATGAGGAAGTCAGTCCTACAATCTCAATAAATGAAAACACCTCATCTCAAAAATACAGACAATTACTAGAGAATTGTCTCTATGATAATAATAAATACGTAATCTGCATGAATTAAAATATCCTATTTAAGCATATCTTACGACCGGGCAATGCTGGGCGACCTGTAAGTTTGAGATAACAATCACTGGATAATGAATTACAAAGTCTGTTAGGAATAAATTGATCATTTGATGTCAATTAGCTATGTACTGACAGTGTTGTCCAGCTGTGGCATTTTCGTGTCTGGCATTGGGCGACATATTGACCAGCATCCTGTAAATGCCCGATTTTCGGCATCAATTTTTATTTATCACTTTTCATTATTTATTATGTTCTAATTTGTCACAGTATGAAAGAGTCTGGCTGTCTCGTGTAAAGTGGAGCAGGTTAGTTTACTTAATCCACTGTCCACTTCCGTTTTGTGCGGAACCCGTTGGTTTTATTGCTGGTCATCTTTATTTAATGAATAGTTGTATTCCATGCTGTGTGGGGAGAGAAAGAGCCTGGGTTCAAAAGTTATACAGGTGTTGTAAGTTCTCATGATATAGGTAAATAGTTTTATACCACTTTTCTAATATACACAGAGCGAAACGATAAATTGTCACCCCTAGAAAAAAATGACATGAATCCGTCTCCATTTTACAAAAACCGGTTTTCTTTTTTTGTTGCAGACCATCTACTAGTTGGTCAGTTTTGTACAAATTCCAAGAGCAATAGGAGCCTTCTATCATGTCTGAAAGTGACACGATGTTCAACGAGCGAGATCAGAGATGTGCCACTGTACAACTCGTGTTTTCTACCAATCCAAATTATGACAACAGAACCATTGCTAACACCCTCAAACTGCAAATCCAGACGGTTCAATGTTCGAGAACACAACTCAACGCACCAAACAACCCACGGTTATGGTCTTTGGTGTGGTTTCAAGTGAGGGCCACATCATGCCACCTCACATCTTCGAAAGTCGGCTTGAAAGTCAACATCAAATTGTACCTGGATGTGCTGAAGAGTGTGGTGATCTCCTGGTGCAATCAGATGACCGCTGGCAGACTGGGTGTGGCAGTAGGACTCGGTGCTGGCCCACAAGTTCATAGAGACCCAGGCTTGGCTTTAGGAGTGCTATGACTTTTGTACCCTTCCTTCACTGCCCCCGTCCTCCGACCTGAACCTGATAGACTACTTTGTTTGATCATATGTCGAAAACATCATCAACATGACCTCCCACAGCACCAAAGCCAGCCTGATTACAGAGTGAGTATTCAATGAGCTACCGTGGACTTGTGGAAATGGCATGCTCCCAATTTCAGATTCGTATCGAGGTGGTGAGTGAGGCTGAAGGCGGCTACATTGAATAGATGTCAGCTTTACTACATTATCAAGTACCTGAATTGATTTTTCTTCAATAAAGTTTTTTAAAAACACAACTCAACGCATCAAACAACCCACGGTTATGGTCTTTGGTGTGGTTTCAAGTAAGGGCCACATCATGCCACCTCAAATCTTCAAAGTCAGCTTGAAAGTCAACACCAAATTGTACCTGGATGTACTGAAGAGTGTGTTGATCTGTTAGTGAAATTAGGTAGCTTCTGGCAGACCCTGGGTGTGGCAGCAGGACTTGGTGCCAGCCCACAAGTCCAAAGAGACCCAGGCTTGTCTTCAGAAGGAGTGCTACGACTTTGTACCCTTCTCTCATTGGCCCACTCCTCCCCTGACCTGAATCCGCTGGACTACTTCATTTGATCCTACATCAAGAACATCACCAACATGACTTCCCACAGCACCAAAGCCAGCCTGATCACTGCCATCTGGCAAGCTCTCGTATATCTATGTATTTTTTCAAAACTTACTACCTAGCTTTACTTATGTATTGAGCACTATCAAAGTAAATACTGAAAATGTATATATAAAATAACATATACGACTGTTTGTATGCCTAATTCAATAATTATTTTGCCAACAATTTATAATGAACAAATATTTGGTGTTAATTTATGATTGTATTGTCCTATTTTTCTATATATAGGCAATAATATTCAATACCAACCAACAAAATATTTTGACATGTATTTTGTGTGATTAAAATATGTAGGTAAAAAATCATTGTTAATTAATTCAGTTCTAGTATAATAATCTAAATTAATAAATCCAAAAGTTTTTAATAAATGCTATCAAAATTGTTCGCTGTCGTTTAAATTAATGCTTCATAGTTGATGGAAATACACTGTATATAATGTAGAAGTAAATACCCCAACGCAGCTGTGTGTACGTCTAATTTGTAAAATTATTTTATAAGCAGTTTATAATAAACTAATGTTTGGTGTTATTAATTTGTTGGTCACCTGCATTGCCTGATCCTAAGATATGCTTAAATGTGATATTTTAATGTATGCAGATTTCGTATTTATAATTATAGAGCCAATACTCCATTGATTATTACATTGTACCTAATATATTGTAGTGATTTTCAAAATTAAAAAGAAAATCTGACTGGGGTGCCATCAGCATTCTAGCCTTTGTTAAGTTTAAAAAATTTGCTAGAAATGCCGTTAAAATTTGAGATTGTGACAGGCAAATTTAAACTTACAGATTTTTTTTTCTCTATCTATCTATATAACTAGCGGCTGCGCTACGTCAGCACACACATCGCGAAGTCAAACAAAAAATCGAGTATACTCAACATTGTCTTACCATTCCCATATGCACAAAACAAAATCACTGAAAAAACAAAAAAAACGTTGGATAAAACGATGGTTAAAATTATGAACTTGCCAGGATTCGGACCTGGAATCTACTGATCCATAGTCAGATGTGTTATCTATTGTGCCACAAGTCCTGTCTGTATTCTGAAAGATGTTACCGCGACTGTATACAGACAGTGTTAAATTCCGTTGACATGGGCAGGTAACTTTTTTGACAATTGCACGAAACAGCCCAAAACGCCTTATTTCGGGCTTTTTGTGTGACTCTGCATTGTTTGTTACGGACAATATATAGATAAGGACAATCTAGGGACTCACAACTTTCAGGAAAAAAAGAATTTTTCAAATCGGTGTATCCGTTCGAAAGTTTTATTGGTATGTGTATATATATATAAATTATATATATATATATATATATATACACACACATAAATAAGCATTTAGAATTTTATTAATAGTACTGATGATGATTTAGTCACTATTAATATTAAAGTGATTTGATAAATAAAAAATAAAAAAGAAGGTAAATTACCAAAATCTCTCAAAATATTACATTCAATAATATTCAATAAAGGTAATTTAAATGAAAACTATTACTTTTTAAAATTACAACAGATTTATACAAAGATATGTAATGTAAGTTATACAGTCAAAAAGAACAAGATTAATAGTGTAGGTTTTTGTGCATGGATTATAAAATGAATAAAAATCTATTATACAGAAGAGATATGTATGTATGTATGTATGTACCGTCCATCCGTCCAAAACTGATAATAATGATTCTGGTACTGTCTTAAAGAATTGGAACTTGGATGCATATGAGATTTAGAACAAAATATTCATTTTTCCTACCGTAAAGTTTGCAGAATCTGATGGAGGGGGAGGGAGGTAACATAAAATAGTCGCTTTCTAAACGATTTCAGCATCTGCGCATGTATGAATCGCTTCACGTTTTGGATACATAAACTACATGAATTTGAATGTCATGGTGTGACTGTCGCTGTGGCCCAATGGTTTAGGACATTGACTGAGAAATATCAGTTTTTGCATCATGTCCACCTTTCGGCAGACGTTTCATTTTATATTTTTAACATATTTTTGGAAACATTTAATTCGGTAAGCTTTTGCATTTAAACAGAGTTAAAAGATTTTTTATTTTATTTTGTACTTTGTATTATTTAAAAAAAAAAAAACATAATTAGAGGGAATTTCTTTTAGCGATGGTTGATTTTAACTAAAACAAAAATCAGTTCTCTTATTTCGAATTTTTTTTTATCGATGGTTGATTTAGCTGACGGTTAATTTAAAAGATCAGATTACTATTAAATGCATGTAAACCACACATATTTTTTTTAATCATATCCCCTTAAACCTTTTTTGATCGCTCACATGCCCCTATTCCGAATTCCGAATTCGTAGCAGTGTGCCGACATGAGTGGATTTCTTCTTTCTTTTTTTTTTTTTTTTTTCGAACTGATATAAATTATTGCACATTAAAAATAAAATTAAAACAAAAATATTTAGGACTTTCATTTTTTTTTTTTTTCTTATATGGCTGGGGCAAAACCAGGTAGCCCTGCTAGTATTAAATAACAGCTAGAATGTTCTCATTGTGAATAAACTGCAAATTCATCTATTGTTCTTTTTGTAGACATTAACTTTGTCAATGTTTTCCTTTCTCTTTTTCTTTAAGATATGACCAATCAGGGACTCAAACTGACAGAACAGCCGCACATTGTAATTACGACACCCGGACGTTTAGCAGATCATTTAGAAAGTTGTAAAACGTTTAATTTCAATCGACTGAGATTTCTGGTAAGTTTAACTTAATGCATTTATTTTTAGCTTAAATTTGTTCTTTATTTACTAATATAATTGTGATATAACACAATGTAATGCATTTTTTTTATCTCTAAACAAACCAATATCGAATATAATATATGAATAACACTGCTTGGAGAAGCTGCTTAGCAGGAATAAATATAAGAAACTTTAAAAGAGAACAAAACAAGTACATATTTTCTGAAAGGATGCATCAGGAATTGGCTAAAGAGTCTCGTGGAACATCAGAAATTGGCCAAAATGGTTTGGCTCTAAAGCTATTATAGTCAATAAAATAGTTCCAGCTTCATATATAGAAGTAATAATATAGTTCCGGCTCCAGTTAAAGAAAGAATAGTTTTGTTCTTGCTTTAGACATAGAAGTAATAGTATAGTTCCAGTTTTAGATTTAGAAATAGTAGTATAGTTCCGGTTTTAGATTTAGAAATAGTAGTATAGTTCCGGTTTTAGATTTAGAAATAGTAGTATAGTTCCGGTT
This sequence comes from Euprymna scolopes, assembly GCF_053919585.1. Classification (NCBI taxonomy): domain Eukaryota; kingdom Metazoa; phylum Mollusca; class Cephalopoda; order Sepiida; family Sepiolidae; genus Euprymna; species Euprymna scolopes. The sequence continues at coordinate 19,290,569 of NC_136509.1, read as the reverse complement.
TTAGATTTAGAAATTGTAGTATAGTGCCAGTTTTAGGTTTAGAAATAGTAGTATAGTTCCGGTTTTAGATTTAGAAATAGTAGCATAGTTCCGGTTTTAGATTTAGAAATAGTAGCATAGTTCCGGTTTTAGATTTAGAAATCGTAGCACAGTTCCGGTTTTAGATTTAGAAATAGTAGCATAGTTCCGGTTTTAGATTTAGAAATAGTAGTATGGTTTTAGATTTAGAAATAGTAGTATAGTTCCGGTTTTAGATTTAGAAATAGTAGTATATTTCTGGTTTTAAAGATGTAAATAATAGTATAGTTTCATCTTTAGATAAAGAAATAGTATCATAGTTCTGGCTTTAGATATAGAAGTAATAGTATAGTAATGGATATATATTGGTGTAGATTTTCATTGTTTTTCCACTGGGTTATTTTATTGCTTTGAGGGAGAGTACTTCTCATTGTCTGATTCTGTGCATATTTTCTATCTTTCACCCCAAAATATATTTTATTTCCTTTTATTTCACTAGATTTTGCTCATTTTCATCTAATAAAGTAATGGTTTTTCTCCAATATGAGCTTATAAGGTAAAACTACACCTAATCTTAGAATATGTGAAAGAAACTTAACTGTTTAAAAATTACTTTCAAAAAATAAAATTCAAACACAAACCACTTTGAAAGCAATCGGAGGATTGATAAAACACGAGTTCAAAAGCAATTAGAAATTTGAAAAAATACTCAAAAAATAGATTAGAAATATGAATGCAAAGAATTCTGATACTAACTATAAACTATTTTTTAAGATCAAATTAAAAAAGTTTCTGACCTTAAATAATCTATTAGAGGTTAGAGACAACCAACTAATATGAGCTTTTTTTTTTTTTTTTTTACGTGTCGCTATATATTTTATAAATTACTATATATATACTTTGGCAGAAAATGGATACCCAATGTAAAGGTGCCTGCGCATGCAATTTTTATCAATATCGGTATATGATTGACATCACTGTTGCTGCAATTATGTTTAGTTTTATTTTCTATTTTTTATCTACTATTACTAAATTTGTTACTATTATTATTATTATACATGATCATTGACTATACTATTATTAGAATTATTTTGTATTTATTACTATTATTCTTCTTATTATTATTCTTACTACTATTATTACTATTACTATTGTTATTATTATTATTACTATTTTGTCATCTTTATCATCATCATGACTCTTCGGCACCTTCATAAATACTGATAAGCTAAGATTCTGCCAAACTTAAAACTTTATAATCCTCACTCCACCACCTTTTTTAATAATGACATCGAATTTAACACTTTATAGAAAGATCTGTTTCGTTCTGTCGAGAAAATTTCCGGTCAGAGTAATATGAGCTTTATCGTTTTAAGCAATGCTTTTATCATATGAATACCATGGGATAATCAGAATTTTAAGATGAGGATTATTATTCTTAACATGTTAAAAATTTTTCGGATGTACCCTCTGACCTTCTTCAGGTGCATTTCTTTCAAACTTGGAAATCTTTATGTTGATGGTTGGTTCTTTTTGTTTTATAACATATCAACCCTTTTCCTGCCGAATTCAGTGATTTTGGAGAAAATTTCTTTAATAGAACATATTTGGGTTTTTTTTTTCAAGTTGGTTTCTATTTAACCCACAGTTGGGACCCTAACAGGTACTACCACTACAGAGTGGACCTGGGAGCAATAGCAATTAAAGAGTGGCTCCACACTCCCCAAAGCCCCCAAGCTGGGGCCTCACCATCGGATATAGTTTAAGGTCATATCCAGGACCAGATTTATATTGAACTCAGGAAATCTATTCATAATTTCGAAACGAACCCATGGCATAACAGTTGAACGCGTTGATTAGCAACAACTTAGAACTATTTTTAATGCCTTAACTCTAATAGACTGAATTTAATTCTCGTGCATCATCACATATGTACACGTGCCTAGTAGATTCCTCCTTTGGTCGCCAGGGCAATGCTGCATAGTAATGGCAGAAATTCCCAGAACTTATTCCATCCATTCCTGACTTTGTTATCTGAATTTATATTTATGTCAGGCTCCTTGTCCAGAAGAATGTAACTCTCTCTCTCTCTCTCTCTCTCTCTCTCTCTCTCTCTCTCTCTCTCCAGATTTCCAAACTAACCTATTTCTGGACAGGTTTTTATTTATCCCTCTTTCTCTCAAGTCCATTTTTATCACTTCCTTTCATATTTTCTTTGGTCTTCCCCTGTGAACAAGACCTGCTACTTTTTTTTTTTTTTTTTTTTTTTTAACATAGGCATCACCACATTATCAAGGCCAAGAGGCCACTCAAGGATAAGGGTTAAAGAGTGTACAGTAGAAATTGGACATTATAGTAATCATTAGTAATGAAAATTTGGTAAAGTTGATAACTTATATGGAACGGCTCATCAAGAACTTATTTACATTAGACTTGAAGGCAACCATATTGTAGTCAGCCGGAAAGCAGGAAAACGGAAGACAATTCCACAGGCGTGCAGTTCTAATAAAAAAGCTTTGTTCATGGAATCTACGTTTAGGTTTAGGCACAGATAAAGAGTGGGGGGAATTATTGATAGTGTTTACAGCTAGATGAGTGTTTCTTGTGAAAGTTTGGCGAGGGTGGACCATAGATTGAAGCTCATTCGAACACTTTCCATGAAAATAACGATACATCAGAGACAAACTCGCAACATCTCTTCTGTGAGATAAAGGTTGCAAGGAAGAGAAAAGGACATCTCCTACGAGGCTACAAAGTCTATTTTGAACTCTATCAAGGCAGGCCAAGTCCTTTCTAGCAGCTCCTGCCCAGATGTGGCAACAGTATTCCATCCTTGGACGTACCTGGCTCTTATATAGATAGAGAATAGCATCAGCAGTGAGATATCTACCGGATCGATAGAAAGATCCCACCATTTTTTCCAGCGGCCTTGGCAACAGATTTGATGTACGTGTTCCATTTAAGATCAGGAGTAATGGTCAAGCCAAGAAGTTTGTCAAAACTTGAGGCCTCCTGAAGACGAGAGCCATTCATTTCAATTGATGTCAGATGTGACAACTTCAACTGTTTTACATTTTCTAACCCAAGAAATCTCATCCATTTTTTCAACATGAATTTATATCTATCTGGTCAGGCTCCTTGTCCAGAAGAATGTAACTCTCTCTCTCTCTCCAGATTTCCAAACTAACCTATCTCTAGACAGGTTTTTATTTATCCCTCTTTCTCTCAAGTCCATTTTTATCACTTCCTTTCATATTTTCCTTGGTCTTCCCCTGTGAACAGGACATGCTACTTCAACTGTTCTACATTTTCTAACCCAAGAAATCTCATCCATTTTTTCAACATGGCCATACAATCAAAGTCTCCTATTTTGCACACATTTCCGTATGCTATCGAGATTTATTCTTCCTGTGCATTCATCATCTCTAAACCTGTCTTTCTATTATCTATCTGGTCGGACTCTTTGTCCGGTCCAATGTGACTCTCTCTCTCTCTCCAGATTTCCCGGTCTTCCATCAGCTGCCTCAGATCTTCAGGATCACAGTTGGCGCCATGTGCAATTTGCTGGATGTACGTTGATCTAGGTTGTCCTATGCTCGTGCATCCATGGAGTCAACAGCAATACATTTCTCACCAGCTCTTGCTCTCTCCTCTGGCAACGACTGGCAAATTCTAGACGTAGTGACATTAAGGAACATGGAGCATCTCTTGTGAAAGAATTAGTCTTTTGGAATCAAGCAAACCATTTCTGACACACACGTTCTGTAACAACGTTCTTCCCAGACACATATCTTTATTCAAGTTTTGTAGTTTTTTTTTTTTTTTTTTTTCTTTTTCTGTAGCAAAAAAAAAAAAAAAAATCAGATCTCGGTAGTCCTCTTCCTTATCTTCCATTTCAAGGCTTGAAATACTAGCAAAAATATAAGAACTCCTTTGCACGAAGGCACGTCAGCAGAATCGCTACACCAAATACAGGATTTGAAGAACAGGAATATAAAATGATCTTCAGTAGGCCGAAAATATAATATTTAAAAAAAAAAAACTTTTCGGCCAACCTAATATCTATATATTTCTCTTGGTCTCTCTGTCTGTCTCTTTCACTTTATTTTTTCAGAAATTACTGGGCTAATCTAGCTTAAATTTTGTATCGACCTTTGTTATAAGGTGCAGCAAACTAAGTATTATGGTATCCATTCAATGCGCAGTTACAGATAAATAGGTATTAGTATTTAAGGTGAAAATGAGCACAAATTTAACCATATTCAATCACCAATTTGTCATAAAACACACATTCTACATTAATGGACTATAACTTTTGCTCAGCGACTACTATTGCTACCAGTTCACCGCTCTCGTGAAAAAAGAAATAAGTGAAATAGAGAAATGAAAGAATGAAAGGGAGGTAAGTGGGGGGATTTTATTGAAAGCAGACGAGTCCCACACATTATTATTACATATGTGTATGTTATGTTTATGAGGGGCAAAAAAAAAATATAAGACTGAAATTAAACAAAGAAAAGTGAATTTACTGGAAGCCTGGAAAAATCATGGATTACAATAGAAAAATGCGAGCATGAAAAGTAATATGATTAAGCTTAAACATGGAAAAGTAAAGGACTAGTTGTTAAAACTGGAAAAGAAAAAGACAAGATATTCTAGTAAAAAAAAAATATAATAAATTTATCACTTAAAATATTGTAGCATTAAGAATTTTTTTTTTAAATTTAATTTATACAATTTATAACATTATATAAATAATTCTTAATGCTGCAATATTTTGACTTATAAATTTATTATATTTTTTACTAGAATATCTTTTTCTTTTCCAGTTTTAACAACTGGTCCTTTACTTTTCTATGTTTAATCTTAACCATATTACTTTTCATGCTCGCATTTTTCTATTGTAATATATATATGCACATACAAAGTAAACAAATAGAGCTAAGGCGTTTGGACAATGCTTAAATATTGTAATTTTGCATATCCATCTTAGCAGCAGCCAAATAGTGTACTGGTCAGAAATGCTGACTGTCACCTAAGCAACTGAGTTTCAATCCTTGCTCGAGGTAGTTGCTAGTCTAGCCGCACTAATGAGCTGTGATACAGCGAACCAGTATTGTATGTGGAGGACTAATATATATATATATAATGTAAAATTTAGTTATAAAGCCTCTTTAAGCGATTGAAGTTGAACCCTGTTTAGTAAACAGAAAAAAGTGGCCAACTAGCATACATGTATCATTCCAAACTTTCTGTTTGTTGAATACTTGCATGGCTGCTGATTATGACAGCCCACTTACACGACTCCATAAGTACTTAAATTCACTTCCATTTAAATTTTTTTGTCTGTTTCACAAATATTTTAATGAAATGTGCTCTGATGGATTTGTTGTACTTGTGGCCCCTCGACGTACATATCCCTGACAAACCCATTTAGTAACAAAATCTCCCCCCTTCACTGTTGAGGTCCATAAATGCCAGAAAGGTTCCTACTTTATTTTAAAAAAACAAAAAGAAAAAAAAGACGTCAAAATCTTACTGCCTTTGTGAATTGGGATTTTCTTTCCTAAACACCATTAAAAATAAAATATTGTGAAGAACTTAAAATATTGAAGAAGTGTGCCTCTCACATTCGCTCACATATTGCAGCAGTAGTTAAAAAAAACACCAGGCTCAACTGTCCCACTGACATTCACCATTATTATTCTGTACTAAATATTGAATACAGGATATGTAAATAAAAATTCTCTTTTTTATTTTTTTCAATTTTATTGTAAAAAGGTTTTATGAGTAGAAAATACTAATTTTTTATGATAGGTGTGCCATGAAAATTTGAATAAGCTTAATAGTGTAACGCCATGTAAAAAAAAAAAAGGTTGAGAACCGCTGCAGCTGCACTAATTTAAGGAGAGTGATCGGATTTGGAGTTGTTAATTTCTGAACGTCTGCAGCCAACATCTTTTTTTTTTTTTTTTCATACTGAACTCGCCCCCTACCCCGATAATGTCTGACCCAGGAATCGTTGCAAGAAATCTTCTTCCCAAACCTGACTCCCACCAATATCAAAATTCTGATTTGAAATTTAAGAAAGCCAAAACGATATGTGCTTTTTTATTTCTTAAAAAAAAAAATAAAATAAATTTAAAGATATGAAATAAACTTTCACCTCGGTCGAGGTCTTTTTCAAGAGATTTTTTTTTTAATCATTTCTTTTTTTTCTTCTTGGAGATATAAAAATCTTTCTGAGTCGTAGTCCATTAGGATATTAAATGGGGTTAAGGTAAAAGATTCAGTACTCAAAGTTAAGACACTGGATGTGGACTCTGTTTATCTAGATATCGAATGGAAGTCACTAAGCATGAAACAAAATACGAAACCATATGGAAACACTTTTTATTTTATCATGAAACACTAAAAAATTTTTTTTTTTTTTTTACATGTGACTCACCACTTATTAAGGCCCGAAAGCCACTCGAGGACAAGGGTTAATGCATGTACAGTAATCAATGGGTTGATATCATAGTAATCGTTTGTAATGGTGATTTGATAAAGTGGATTACTTAAGGAGCAGTTTTATTAGGAATTTGTTTATATTTGACTTGAAGACATCCAAGTTGTATTCAGGTAGGAAACAGGCAATCGGAAGAGGGTTCCACAGGCGTGCAGTTCTAAGAAAGAAGCTTTATTTATGGAATCTACGTTTTGATTTAGGCACAGATAAAGAGTGGGGGAAATTATTTACAGTGGTTTTGGCTAGACGGGTGTTTTTCATGAAAGATTGGCGAGGGGGGGGGGGGCAGAAATTGGAGCTCAGATGAGCACTTGCCATGGAGATAACGATAAAACAAAGACAGGTTCACAACATCTCTTCTGTGGGAGAGAGGTTGCAGGGAAGAGAAAAGGGCATCCCCCATTAAGCTACAAAACCAATTTTGTACTCTGTCAAGGCAGGATAAGCTGCTTCTAGCAGCTCCTGCCCAGATGTGGCAGCAGTACTCCATCCTTGGACGTACTTGTCTTTTATATAGATAGAGAATTGCATCAGCAGTGAGATATCTAATGTAGCGGTAGAAGGATCTCACCATTTTTCCAGCGACCTTGGCAACAGATTTTATTTTTTACATTTCTATAAACATTTTTGTTAATATTTAAAATATATCGATATTCATAATTTTCTAAATATTTAAAATAAATTCACAAATTTTATTACATAATTTTGTCATAAATAAAGTATCATAAAACAAAGTATTGAATTACGAAACCTAAATTTCCTTCATTATTCCTTTGTTGTATCGATTCCATTTAAGAAACTTTTTTATACAAATGTTTGAAATATTTTTTTTTTCATAACACAAGGATTGTTTATTGTTATGTTTGACGTTCATCTTCGTCACCAACTGTTATGTTGGCAGGTTGAACCAAATAACGTATAAGGCAATACAAATGAAGACTCAACAAACAAAGGTAGATTAATAGGAAGTGTATTAGGAAAAGTATATTTACAGTATATTTACATAATGGTTGTTAAGTAAGAGAGTCTTGGCTGGAAAACATATCCGCTCTCGGCTCGGCCTTCGGTGGCTTCTGGTTAACACACACTCAGACTAACCCAGTCTTGCTATTTATGTGTAATATTATCCACATATGTAAATGAGTGGGTGCCACCACAACATTTCTAAAAAAAACTTTCATACATATTCATGACAAAATTCTATGATAAAACTTCTTTTTAAAAAATTTATTTTATTTTTTTTTTATTACATTTTCACCCCAAACAAGGCACATTGCCACTTTGATGCAGGGGGCTACTATCAGGGACATAAGCATCAGGGGTACTGTGTAGGCAGTTGGGCAGCAAGATGTCAGTTCAGGTTACACTTGAACTTCTCCATGTCAGTACAGTTGGGGAAGCAGGGACCCGGAAGAGAATTCCAAAGTCTAGCGGTTCTGGGGAAGAAACTACTGGAGTAGAAGGCTCTCTTACATCTAGGGATCTCTACTGTGAAGAGGTGGGATTTAGCTGCTTTTCGGATTTGTCGAGGGGGCACAAGTGCTTGCAGTTCGTCAGAGCATTCACCATTAAAATACTTGTAGAATAGGCTGAGGGATGCATCATTTCGTCGATGGGACAAAGGCTGAAACCTAGATGACAGTTCAGGACTTATCAGGTCGGCAACTCTCTTTTGAACCTTGTCTAGGAGCGACAGACTAGTAGTAGATGCACTTACTCAAATATGACAACATGGGCGAATGGTGGCCTTATAGAGGTACAGGATACTTTCGAGCGTTAGTAGTTTTCTAGCATGGTAGAGAGAACCTACCTTCTTTGCAGCAGTCCTTGTGATGAAAGTGATAAATATATTATTTCAAAAAATAGAAGTGTAAACTATAAAAAATTTTGTATTTTTTTTTTGTGATAACACAAGTGTTAAAACAAAAAAAAAATATTTATAGAAATTAAAAAAAAATAAAAGTTTATTATTTTTATTGTTTCATGATAGCACAATAAGTGTTAAAACTAAAATAATTTTTTGAAATAAATTACTTCCATATGGTTTTGTATTTCGTTTCATGTTTTTAGTGATTTCTGTGCCATTCCATATTTAGGTAAACAGTCCACTTCCGGCGTCTTAACTTTAAGTACTGATTTCTTTGGATTTAACCATAAATAGGATGGCGCTTTTTCTAAAATTTAAAAATTAAAATTGCATAACAATATTTTAAAAAAAGTGTCATCTGAGCCGTGTGCTTGTCCTTGAAGAGACTTTTTTAAAAAATCACATTGATTGAAGCAAAAGCTTGTTTCATTTCATTTTTTTTTTTAAGGTAAATATTTTTTTTTGTTTTTGTTTAAAAACAAAAAAAAAAATTAAAAAAATGAAAAACAAAAGTACATATCGTTTTGGCCTAAATTTTAATATTTATTTCATCACGATAATAAAAAAAAAAGTGCCATCTAATTTCTTATTAAATTCTAATTGTTTTTTATAGTTAAGAATCAGCTTAGTTTTGAGAAACCGATTCCAGAATTAAATATTTTGTGAAATAGACTCTGTAATTTAATTTTTTTTTTATGGAACCCAGAATTATTATTATTTATTTTATTTTATTTATTTATTTTTGAAACCAACCTGAGAAACTGTCTTTTTCTCTGGAATTGTAAAACAAAAATTGCGTTTCACAAAACAAAAACAAAAAAAACTTTGGAATCGTTTCGCCCCCACCCCCTGAAATCGAAAAACTATAGAATCTAAATTTTTTTTTTTTTTTTTTTTTTTTTTTTTTTTTTAATTTTTTTATGTAAAACCAACTCTGGAATTGTAAAATAAATTTTGTAAAACAAATTGTGTTTCATAAAAAAAAAAAAAAAAAATACTTTGGAATCGTTTCTGCCCCACCCCTGAAATCGAAAAACTATAGAATCTAAAAATTGTTTTTTTTTTTTTTGTTTTTTTGTCAAGCCAACCTGAGATTGTTTTTTGTTATGTAAAACCAACTCTGGAATTGTAAAACAAAAATTGTGTTTCACAAAAAAAAAAAAAAAGACTTTAGAATCCCCCCCTCTGAAATCGAAAAACTATAGAATCTAAATTTTTTTTGTCAAGCCAACCTGAGATTTTTTTTTTATGTAAAACCAATTCTGGAATTGTAAAACAAATTTTGGAATTAGGTTTAAAAAAAAAACAAAAAAAAAAACTTTAGAATCGTTTATTTTTTTTCTCCCTGAAATTGATCCTGGAATCAAGTTTTTCCTGACCCAACTTTGGAATTGGATTTTTTTCTCAAATCTACTTCATACTGTCCTTTTTTTTTTTTTTTTTGATAAATACTAAAATACTAATTTCATGTACTTTATTTACCGTCTTTTCATGATAGGTAATTTATTCTTTGATGTCTCTATACTTGTTTATTAATGGAATATTCAAAATATTCTTAATATCCTGATTTTATCAAACTCTTCAATTTCCTGAAAAACATCACAAGAATTAATTTCAAATCACGGGAAGACATTTAAATTCTTCATCATTTTAGATTTTATTTTTACTATTAGTGTGTGTGGGTGGGTGGCGGGTGGGCTGGCTTTACCGGATCATAAAATATGTTTAAATATATTTTAATTCGTGCAGATTTCGTATTTGTTATTTCAGAGTCAATTCTCTAATGATATATATATATATATATATATATATATATATATATATATATAGTACTGATTTCAAAAGTTTAGAAAATGACTTTGGTGCCATCAGCTAGAATCGAAACCAAAACATTTAGCACCCAGCTGCATTCCCTCCAGTTTGAGCTAACCTGGCAGATAGATAAGAAAGATTTAGAAATATATCGGCAAATTGAAACAAACATTTTGGCATTTCAACTTGCCGACATATTTTTATTCCTCCATCCAAGCAAAGATTTAACTAGTTATAAACTATCCTTGCTGTATGGTTAATATTTTCTGTTAATTTCAGTGTTATGTGACCAGTAGTTAAACTATTAACTGACTATAACATGGTCGTTTTCAAGTCTAATGTGAATAAATTTCTATTACATCGTCCACTTAGATAATCTAATCCTACCCAAGTTCCACCAAGAATGATCTTGTCTCATCGTTTACCTAACACTTAACCCTTATCCTTGAGTGGCTTCTGCACCTTGATAAGTGATGACCTTCTAAGTAAACATTTTGTAAAATAATAATACATTATTGCACGCACACACGCACACACGAGAATATTCGTTTTAGTAAAATAAATTCTCTAAACAAAATAGTTTTGCACTATTTCTACGTGCCCTTATTAAATACATCAATATATAATGATACTAAGCCTTATGCCTAGAATCCTTATTCCAACCTGGATTAAAGTCTATTACTTGATTTTGAATTTAAGAAAATTTCTAACATTTAAGGCTTAAGCTTTCTTAGAAAGAACTGTGGAGGGGGGGGGGCGCTTAAATATATTTTAATTTGTCCAGGTTTCGTATATATTATTGTAGAGTCGTGATTTCAAAAGTAAAAAAAAAGTATTTCGGTGTCATCATTGAAACCAAAAACAAAACTGTAGCATTCAAAGCTGGTGACGTTACCACTGTACCAACGTGACACGCATATGAACTGGTTAAAAATAAATTAAGATGAATGTACAAAATGTATAAATATTTTTTTTTTTCAATTTTTACTGCTTTTGACCTCTTAAAAACTCCTTTAACCGGCTGAAGACCCATAAAACAACGGTTCATAAAATATCCAATTATTTGAGGTCCTTAGCGCCGCTCTGCGACTTTTAGTTTGGAAATATGGAGACAGACAGACAGACAGACATAGTGAGTTTTATAAATTAGATGAAATCATGTCAAATGCCTATGGATCAAAGTTAATGCAAATCTGAAATATTAAAATTTTCAAATGATAAATTGTCACCATATTTCCCCCCCCCAAAAAAAAAATTTCACCAGTTTCAATGACAATAAAAATATGGGACTATGAAACATTCGTTAATGATCGATCGATCCCGAGCAACGTCGGGTTTCCCTGCTGCTAAATATATGAATATCCATAACCTTAAATGAATAAAGATATTTTCTATATGATTACATTTAAAAGAAAAATGATTCTTTTTTTTTTTTTATTCGTTGAAATCATTTTTACGGAAATGCTATGACATTAAAATATAAATTCTGCCAGCAGGAGTATTAGAAAGATGGAAGCAAACAAACAAACAGAACTATCGTGATCTCTGATGCCCTCCACGGTTCCGGCGCCGGTATTCTCTCGATGGCCACCAGTTGCTCTTTTACCTGCTTCAAAGAAACTGTGCGCATCGTTGGATATTTAAGAGGAAGCAATTCTTTTCAGCCCGCCTTCCCCACACGTCACCGAGAATTGCAAACAGGAATGAGTTTCCCATTCGCATTTCCTCCTGAAAGCTCGGAAAGCCATTTTGCCTTTATGTTTCGTAAAGAATTTGCAAACCGATTTATGTCTGATTTTCCAAGAGAAAATCTTTGAACTTTGGAATAGACTTCCACAATTTTTTCTTTGCTTTTTTTTTCTTTTTTTTTTTTTCAAATGAGATTAACGAGGTGCCTTCAATAAGTTTCCAGACTTTTTTCGTATGGGCATTTTTATTAATAGTACACACATGAAACTCTAGTCCCCTTTAGAGTAATCTCCTCCGGTTGCAATGCACTTGTACCGTTTCAACAACTTCTGGAAGGCCCCATGGAAGTTCTCTTGTGTAAGTGTGTCAATGACGCTCATCACATCCTCTTTCATCTCCTCAGTTATCTCATAACGACAGCCTCTAAAGTTTTCCTTGAGCTTAGGGAATAACCAAAAGTCACAGGGAGTAAGAGGGTGAGGAACTGGAAATTCATACTCCACAACTCCATCCAGACTATTTGACCAAGATGAATTTCTTCCTGGGACTGAAAATGCTTTGAATGACATCCATATATCTGTCCCAGGAGGGAGTAAGAGGGTGAGGAACTGGAAATTCATCTTGGTCAAATAGTCTGGATGGAGTTGTGGACTACACCTTTGGGACAAATGTCGTGCAAATCTTCCGCATCTTAAGTTCCTCGTAAATGATTGTGTGTACAGTTCCTACACTGACATCAAACTGTGCGCTTATTATCTCTATTGACACACAACGATCCATGAAATTCTTTATTTGGCCAATCATTGGCTAAGGTTCCGACTTCCTTACTTCACCCACACCTCTCATCATCCTTCAGACTCCTTGGCTTCCTTGAATCTCTTATGCCACTCAAAAAGCACACTGAAGCATTTCATACGTTTCTGTGGCATTTTTCCAAGTTTAAAGCAGAATTTTTTTGCATATCGTTCATCTAAAATTGTTATCGATTTAACCGCTGAAAGTAACTTTTTAAATTCATATGTCCTTCCTCTTCCATTTATTCAAAAATAGGGGATAAATTATGAGGGATACAATATACTGCTTGTCCTTAATCTTATTCACTTAAAAAAATCTTTCTATATTATATATTATATCCCTTATGATTTATCTTCTCACGTTTATTATCTTACTATTATTCTTTATCTATCTATCTATCTATCTATCTATCTATCTATCTAAGTGAAAATGCCTGTGTGTGTGTGTGTACATTTCCTTACACAATAACTCTATCAATTTTCAGTCTATAGACTCGAGATTTGACACAAAGGGTATTGAGATTTGGAGAATTCTTTTTGATCTGTTTTCGGCAAGAAATTTGGCTGTTAAGGGGTCAAAGTTCAACAATTTGACTTTTGAGAACTCTACCAAGCTCTTCCGCCAATTTTGGGTCTAAACACTTGAAATTTTAGATATAGATTCTTTGGACATGGATCAAAATTTAATTTGAACCCAAAACAATAAATGCTAAGGAGTCAAAATTGAGGTCAAAGTTTTAATAAAAAATTGACCTCTGCAGTCTCTGTGAAATTACTCGGCCAATTTTTGGTCTAAACATTTGAAATTTTACATAAAGCGTATTCAGGCATTAGGCAAGCTTTTTAATCGGTTTTTGGCCAAAAATTTGTCTGGCAAAGGGGTAAAAGTTCAAAAGATTTTAAATTTGCGGTCTCTAGCAAACTATTCAGCCAATTTTGGGTCTAAACATTTGAAATTTTACAGAAAGGGTACTCAGACATTCAGAAAGCTTTTTAATCAGTTTCTGGGTGAAAGTTTCACTGCCAAGAGCTCAAGGTTGAAACAGTTGACTTTTGCAAACTCTACCAAACTTCTCTGCCAATTTTGGATCTAAAATTTTAGATGTAGGTTACCTGGATATGGGTCAAACATTTTAATTTTATTTGAACCCAAAACAAATGTTTAGGGGTCAAAATTAAAATTTTTTTTTACCTCTGCAGTCTCTACTATACTCTATAGTAGTTAAGGAAGTCTATTATATAGAAAGGCGTTACCGTACATATGCACACTTTTTAATATATACATATGCACATAAAGTTATGAACAGTACATGGAGCCTGAGCAAAGCTGGACTGAACTACGAGTATATCTATAAAAGTGAAATTGGGTGTGTCTGTAAATTTCCCTACCAAATAACTCTTCAATTTTCAGTCTACAGACACGAGATTTGACATAAGGGATATTGAGAGTTGAGAAAAACTTTAATTGGTTTGTGGTCAGAAATTTGTCTGTCAATGGGTCAAAGTTCAACGAATTGACCTATGAAAACTTTACCAAACTCTTAATTTTAGATGTAGGTTCCTTGGACATGAATCAAACTTTTTAACTTGATTTGAGCCCAAAACAATAAATGATAAAAGAAGTCAAAATTGGGGTCAAAGTTTAAAAATTTAACCTCTCAGCCAATTTTTGGTCTAAACATTTGAAATTTTACATAAAGTGTATTTAAACATAGGGCAAACGTTTTAATCAGTTTTTGGCCGAAAATTTGGCTACCAAGAGGTCAAAGTTCGAAAGATTTGTGGTCTTTAGCAACTATTCAGCCAATTTTGGTCTAAACATTTGAAATTTTACATAAAGGATAGTCAGACATGCAGCAAGCTTTTTAATCAGTTTTGGGCGAAAATTGGGCTGCCAAGAGGTCAAGAGTGAAACAGTTGACCTTTGCAGACTCTACCAAACTCCTCTGCCAATTTTGAGTCTAAAACACTTGAAATTTTAGATGTAGGTTTCCTAGACATGTGTCAAACCTTTTAATATACATATGCACATAAAGTTATGAACAGTAGGGCTTGAGAAAAGCTGGGCTGAACTGCTAGTATTATAGATAACTACCATAATATTACAAATACTAACAATATATACGTAACAATATATATTACGTTACATTTAATGGATTCTGGGATAAAATCAATGTAAACAATAGAGATTGTGGGTAGCCAAACGGGTCATATATATATATAAGAACAAATAGTTAATAAAACATGTTAAAAACACTTTGAAAAAGAGTTAAAAACATATTTAATCTGAAAAGGAAACACTAGATAAATGGATAGTCCTTAATCTGCAAAGTTTCGAAGAAATACTCTCCTTCTCATCAGAGGGTAGGAATTAGCAAAATGCAGGATCGGATTTTGCATACAAAAGAATTTGATGAAACTACAAGTAAGTCAAAGATCTTAATTGATAACAAAAAGTGAAGCAGAGGGAATATGGTGAAGAAAAAGGTGATTACATGTGAATGGATAATCTGGTTAAAGGTCCAATGACGGTAAAATCCAAAATATAAAAATCCAAGAAAGTTAATTGAATTTCCATTCGCACAAGTAAAATCCAAGGAAATCACGTAATTGGAAGATGGTCCAAAATAATCCAAAAGGCCGAAATCCATGGAATAATTCACAAATATGTACAAGGAAAAGAGGAAAAAATTCCAATAATATTAATAAAAGAAAAATAAGATAGGCGTTTGACATGGCTGCCGAGACAAAATGTACTATACACACACATATATATAAGTGAAATTGTCTGTTAATGTGTGTCTGTGTGTCTACATTTCCCTACCAAACTACTCTGTCAATGTTTAGTCTACAGACTCGAGATATGACATAAAGGGCGTTGAGATTTGGGACAATATTTTTAATCGGTTTTCAGCCAGAAATTTTTCTGTCAAAGTTCAACGATTTGACCTTTGAAAACTCTACCTAACTCCTTTCACCAATTTTGTGGTCTAAACATTTGAAATTTTAGATGTAGGTTACTTGGACATAAATCAAACTTTTTAATTTGATTTAAGCTCAAAACAATAAATTTTAAGGAGTCAAAATTTGGGTCAAAGTTAAAAAAATTTGACCTCTGCGGTCTCCACCAAATTACTCAGCCAATCTTTGGTCTAAACCTTTAAAATTTGACATAAAGGGTATTCAGACATGCAGCAAGCTTTTTAATCGGGTTTTAGGCGAAAATTTGGCTCTCCCTCCCTTCCCTCGTCTCTCCCTCCCTTCCTTCGTCTCTCCCTGCTGGTTATGTATATGTAATGGATTCCCCATTCGTCTCTTTACTTCCTCCCTCGTTTCTTTCCTACCCCACTCATCTCTCCCTCCCTTCCCTCGTCTCTCCCTCCCTTCCCTCGTCTCTTCCTTCCTTCCTAGTCTCTCTTTGCTTCCCCTCTTATCTCTCTTGGCTTTACCGCCTCGTCTCTCCCTCTTTCTTGTTTCTTTTTCCTTCCCACCTCCTTTCTCTGTCCTTCCCCCTTCGTCTCTCTTTTATTCCCTCCTCGTCTCCTTTCTTTCCCTCCTCGTCTCTTTTTCTTTCTTCCTCGTCTCTCTTTCTTTCCTCCTCGTCTCTCTTTCTTTCCTCCTCGTCTCTCTTTCTTTCCTCCTCGTCTCTCTTTCTTTCCTCCTCGTCTCTCTTTCTTTCCTCCTTGTCTCTCTTTCTTTCCTCCTCGTCTCTCCTTCCCCCATCTTTTTTCCTTCCCCCCCCATCTCTCTTTCTTTACCCCCTCATCTCTCGCTTCTCTTTCCGTCCCTTTTTCGTTTCTCTTTCCGCCCCTTTTTCGTCTCTCTTTCCGCCCCTTTTTCGTCTCTCTTTCCGCCCCTTTTTCGTCTCTCTTTCCGCCTCTTTTTCGTCTCTCTTTCCGCCTCTTTTTCGTCTCTCTTTCCGCCTCTTTTTCGTCTCTCTTTCCGCCTCTTTTTCGTCTCTCTTTCCGCCTCTTTTTCGTCTCTCTTTCCGCCTCTTTTCCGTCTCTCTTTCCGCCCCCTTTTCGTCTCTCTTTCCGCCCCCTTTTCGTCTCTCTTTCCGCCCCCTTTTCGTCTCTCTTTCCGCCCCCTTTTCGTCTCTCTTTCCGCCCCCTTTTCGTCTCTCTTTCCGCCCCCTTTTCGTCTCTCTTTCCGCCTCTTTTTCGTCTCTCTTTCCGCCTCTTTTTCGTCTCTCTTTCCGCCCCCTTTTCGTCTCTCTTTCCGCCCCCTTTTCGTCTCTCTTTCCGCCCCCTTTTCGTCTCTCTTTCCGCCCCCTTTTCGTCTCTCTTTCCGCCCCCTTTTCGTCTCTCTTTCCGCCCCCTTTTCGTCTCTCTTTCCGCCCCCTTTTCGTCTCTCTTTCCGCCCCCTTTTCGTCTCTCTTTCCGCCCCCTTTTCGTCTCTCTTTCCGCCCCCTTTTCGTCTCTCTTTCCGCCCCCTTTTCGTCTCTCTTTCCGCCCCCTTTTCGTCTCTCTTTCCGCCCCCTTTTCGTCTCTCTTTCCGCCTCTTTTTCGTCTCTCTTTCCGCCTCTTTTTCGTCTCTCTTTCCGCCTCTTTTTCGTCTCTCTTTCCGCCTCTTTTTCGTCTCTCTTTCCGCCTCTTTTTCGTCTCTCTTTCCGCCCCCTTTTCGTCTCTCTTTCCGCCCCCTTTTCGTCTCTCTTTCCGCCCCCTTTTCGTCTCTCTTTCCGCCCCCTTTTCGTCTCTCTTTCCGCCCCCTTTTCGTCTCTCTTTCCGCCCCCTTTTCGTCTCTCTTTCCGCCCCCTTTTCGTCTCTCTTTCCGCCCCCTTTTCGTCTCTCTTTCCGCCCCCTTTTCGTCTCTCTTTCCGCCCCCTTTTCGTCTCTCTTTCCGCCCCCTTTTCGTCTCTCTTTCCGCCCCCTTTTCGTCTCTCTTTCCGCCCCCTTTTCGTCTCTCTTTCCGCCCCCTTTTCGTCTCTCTTTCCGCCCCCTTTTCGTCTCTCTTTCCGCCCCCTTTTCGTCTCTCTTTCCGCCCCCTTTTCGTCTCTCTTTCCGCCCCCTTTTCGTCTCTCTTTCCGCCCCCTTTTCGTCTCTCTTTCCGCCCCCTTTTCGTCTCTCTTTCCGCCCCCTTTTCGTCTCTCTTTCCGCCCCCTTTTCGTCTCTCTTTCCGCCCCCTTTTCGTCTCTCTTTCCGCCCCCTTTTCGTCTCTCTTTCCGCCCCCTTTTCGTCTCTCTTTCCGCCCCCTTTTCGTCTCTCTTTCCGCCCCCTTTTCGTCTCTCTTTCCGCCCCCTTTTCGTCTCTCTTTCCGCCCCCTTTTCGTCTCTCTTTCCGCCCCCTTTTCGTCTCTCTTTCCGCCCCCTTTTCGTCTCTCTTTCCGCCCCCTTTTCGTCTCTCTTTCCGCCCCCTTTTCGTCTCTCTTTCCGCCCCCTTTCGTCTCTCTTTCCGCCCCCTTTCGTCTCTCTTTCCGCCCCCTTTTCGTCTCTCTTTCCGCCCCCTTTTCGTCTCTCTTTCCGCCCCCTGTTCGTCTCTCTTTCCGCCCCCTGTTCGTCTCTCTTTCCGCCCCCTTTTCGTCTCTCTTTCCGCCCCCTTTTCGTCTCTCTTTCCGCCCCCTTTTCGTCTCTCTTTCCGTCCCTTTTCGTCTCTCTTTCCGTCCCTTTTCGTCTCTCTTTCCGTCTCTCTTTCCGCCCTCTTTTCGTCTCTCTTTCCGTCCCTTTTTCATCTCTCTTTCCGTCCCCCCTTACCTCTTTTTTTTCCCCACATTGTCTCTTCCTCTGCTCATCTCTCTTTTGTTCTTTCCCCTTCCACTCTTTTCTTCCCTTAGTCTTTCTTTTTCCTTTCTTTGTCTTTGTCTCTTTTTCTTTCTCCCTCCTCTTCGTCTCTTTTTCCTTCCCCCTCCCCTTCATCTCTTTTTTCCTTCCCCCTCCTCTTCATCTCTTTTTTCCTTCCCCCTCCTCTTCATCTCTTTTTCCTTCCCCCTCCTCTTCGTCTCTTTTTTCCTTCCTCCTCCTCCACTTCGTCTCTTTTTTCCTTCCTCCTCCTCCTCTTCGTCTCTTTTTTCCTTCCTCCTCCTCCTCTTGTCTCTTTTTTCCTTCCTTCCTCCTCCTCCTCTTGTCTCTTTTTTCCTTCTTCCTCCTCCTCTTGTCTCTTTTTTCCTTCCTCCTCCTCTTGTCTCTTTTTTCCTTCCTCCTCCTCTTGTCTCTTTTTTCCTTCCTCCTCCTCGTCTCTTTTTTCCTTCCTCCTCCTCTTGTCACTTTTTTCCTTCCTCCTCCTCCTCCTCCTCCTCCTCTTGTCTCTTTTTTCCTTCATCCTCCTCCTCTTGTCTCTTTTTTCCTTCCCCCATCCTCTACGTTTCTTTTTTCCTTCCCCCTCCTCTTCGTTTCTTTTTTCCTTCCTCCTCCTCGCCCTCTTGTCTCTTTTTTCCTTCCTCCTCCTCTTGTCTCTTTTTTCCTTCCTCCTTCTCTTCGTCTCTTTTTTCCTTCCTCCTCCTCTTCATCTCTTTTTTCCTTCCTCCTCCTCCTCTTCATCTCTTTTTTCCTTCCTCCTCCTCCTCTTGTCTCTTTTTTCCTTCCTCCTCCTCCTCCTCCTCTTGTCTCTTTTTTCCTTCCTCCTCCTCCTCTTGTCTCTTTTTTCCTTCCCCCTCCTCTTC